>NC_089758.1:19039233-19049233 GCF_040412425.1 Macrobrachium rosenbergii
CGGATGGATAAGACGATATTGGCACAGGAAATTCAACATTACAAAAATTGTAATTAAAAATAGAATTTGATAAGAAATAATAAACAAAAATTTCCTGATATACTAGATGAATACCGTCAAGAGCAAGCGGAGTGTTCAACATTTTCCTCCTCTCTTATGTTTTTTCTTCGAGTGACTTCAGCACTGTCTTTTGACCGGTACTTCCGAGGCCAGATAAATCATAAGTAGTCATTCAGGTCTTGCGTTTATAGTTACTTATAACTCTGGTAGTTATGGTACCAGACAATTCGTAATTAATGAATCCATAAACACCTGCTCCGATCAGCGTCCATGATTGATTGATCTGCCGCTACATAACTTGTAACTAATTGTTCAGTCAACTGACCACTGATCGGAGTCCATGACTTTAGTATACCTGATGTTAGATAATTCATATAAATCAGTCATTTCATCAATCAACTTCTGCAATGAATCGCTGTCTATTAGATATAGTCATTCAAATGAGTTTCTTTGAAGGGAAGTGATAATGATTCGGCAGTTGGTAATAAAAAACAAATGAATTTCCAAAAAGAAGATTTGCAGGACAAAATGCTGAAGTAAATAGCATCACTTTTAAATAGATTTCTTAATCTTAAAAGCATTTTCAACATAAAACTGATAGGTATTATATCATAGAAAGATCGATTATGGCATGGTATTTTAAGGGGAAATATGAATTTTTGGTGTAGCCCACATAATTATTGTTGTAAAAGCCGTGTAAGTTTTACGTTACATACTTTATCCAGGGAAAGTTCAAGCAAGTAATTAAAACAAGAACATACAAAAGGTCATATCTGTAACTTATCTAGAGACTTGTAAAGAGTATGAGATATTAAAGGAGAACACATATGAATAACGTGAAACAAGGACCTAATGAAAAGGCATAAATAAAAGAAAATTATTGTTGAGACTGCATAGTATCAATCACCCACGAGTACTGACTGCATGCAGTAGACAAAGAACCATACCTTATGGATATATGAATAAAAGTTTAAGAAGTAAATCCTTTTGTAATCTAATAAACATTGCGGTAACCGCCATCAGAGGAATCAAAAACTTTAGTCGTATGAACCATTTCTTTTTGTTATTCATGGCAATTGTCTAGTAAACTTTGGAAAGCATTTCATAAATTTGTTGAGTAACATTCAATCTCTGACGCCTAAGAGATGGAGGCCTAAACACCCAGAAAGGTGTGTATTCATCGACCAAGAAAACAGCGCAGTTCCGAGGTATTGGACGTTTTACCTTTTACTGCTCTCTCTTCTTTTGATTCCGTGTAAATTCCAATGATTTTCTTGTTTTCTCAGTGTATAAATAAACGCTGCTATCACTATCATGTGGTATCTGGCCGGCATCACTCAGGTGTTACTGTGACGGAGATTGCTTCATCATTATGAAAGGCGTTTCTTACATTTTAATTATATATCTGTTACAGTGTTTATCACGCATTAGAGGACATTAATATTAAAATGTGTTCTCGAGTGCGAAAGTGTTTGTTTACAATTTGTTCGACGGCACAGTTAGTGAAAATTGCAATCCACAGTCTCAAAACTTATTTTCTTGGTAGACGAATGAGTGAAATGGCTGCCATTTTGTAATGAATATGTTTTAGAGGCATGTGTTCGAGGCCAATATTTTACAGCGAAATATTTATTCTGACGTTTAAGCTTAGTCTTCTGACAGGCAGAGTACAGTAGACAGCATTCGAATACCCGAACACGCTTATATATATGTATATATATATGGGGTGTTTCGAAATTAGAGCACCCCCACCCCTCTACAGCATAAACTAAAACTGATAGGGACAAAAACAAAAGTAATTCAGAATAGGTATTGATTTAAGTTTCTCTCTGAGTATTTAATATTTTGTGTGGCCTCCATCTGCCTGTACCACAGCCTGCATTCTTGAGGGGTATGATTTCAGCAAATCGCAAAAAAGCCGAGACTCAAACTCCATTGCCCTGAGCACTTCGGTCACCTCTCTTCGCAGGTCGTCGAGGCTTGGCATACCATCATAGTTCACTGTGTGCGCTTCAACATGATCCTTTAAGATACTACCAATGTTTTCACACACATTAAGGTCAGGGGAGCTACCTGGAAATTCACTTGACGAGAAAAAATTGATACCACTGTTTCGAAGCAGCTCCTGTGTCTGAAGAGCCTTGAAACATGGTGCCTTATCATGCAAAAATGTGACTTCTTCAACAGATAGCACATTTTCAGGATCTTTGAGGAAAGGCAATACTCCACCAATTAGCAGTTTCTCTGAAGTATTCGTCATTCCATGACTGTCCTTTTTCTTTGATGATCCACATTAACCTTTTGGCTGTGAAACAAAGAAAAATTCCCAAACATTTAGGAAATTTCACAACTTGGCGATAGCGCACGTCGTTGCTGATATTATCCAACTTTGCAGCCCAAATGGTGTCATTTTTATGATTTGGCTTCCTGACTGTGTAAATGAAGAATTCATCTGATGCGGCAACATGGAGAAAGTCAGCTTCATCCCAGTCTTTTAAGAAATGAACCACAAAACCATGCACGGTCTTCTCTCTGTTGCTGAGTGATGTTGGGCTTGCTGATAACATGAAATGGCTTGTTACCACATTTTTTGTTTCTAGTTCAAGCGCCAATTTACATAAAGACTTTCTTGGTCTACCCACTGCCTCAGCTATGATGTCTTTTGACTCCTGAGAGAGGACTTAGGCCTTCCAAGATTCTCACTCTTTTCGTGATGACAGTCATATGGATTTTTGTTCCAGTTTCTTTTAACAAAGGATTCATCTCTTTTAATGTATTTAGCTGTCCAGGAACGTGATATGAAGGATGCGCCAGCATCCCTGGCCTCTCTGAAGGTTATATCCCGGATTCGGTCAGTCCATCTGATTTCCTCCGAGTCGTTAGCCACGGCTGTATCTAACTCCGTCACTCAGGCTGAAAATACAAGAAATGTAAAATGAAAAATAGCTTAATAGAAACTTAAAATAATGCACTTGGAGATAGGCTATAGCAGAAAACTTCATAACTTTCCATTTGTTCTGTGAAAGGGGGGGGGCCACTAATTTCGAAACACCCGGTATATGTGTATGTATGTATACATATATGTATATATGCATATATATATAGTCCATGAATTTGTATATTACTGGATGGCAAGAAGGATATGAGTTCTCTATTTATAAAAAAAAACGCCATTCAATATAGAATCGAAAATGGAGCTTTCACGTATATCAACACAGGAATTACGGACAATTTTTGACCCAGCGTTCGAAAAAGGACAAAGTTCGATACACTTTTATTGAGAGAGGGTGGACACTGCATTCAGCAAGAATAAAAATCCAACGTACTAACTTTCATAAATATTGTTTAGTGTTAATCCATTTCCTGATATAGGACCTCGAAATATAGTTCTGTAAAGTGAAGTTGCTTGTGTATTCAGCCAATTTGATATTCACTAATCCTTCCTAAAGGTATTTATGAAATTATAATTAAGTCTAAAAGGGTATATTCTTAGATACTTCGCGTCAGTCTTCTTGATATTTTCTGCTACCAAATGCATGTAGAACTAAACCCTGCCCCGTTCCAGGCGTTAATGCTCAATGTGGTTCAGTATACTTTTGTTCTTTACGTCGATTCCTTTCGTATTGTCTCCTACATTTGCCTCCAGCTAATGCCTTAATGGCCCCAATTTTCGTCAGATAAGGTTATTCCCTTGACTGTCTGAGACAGTCAACATGGGTCTCAGTCCTTTCTGGAGCGGATATTTGTGACAGAGATGTCGGAATGCGATCAGTATATCTTTTCCAAGAAAGGCTCTTTCTTATTTAGGCTTCCTGTGTCGTTTTATTTGCTTCACCTTTTCTGCAACGTAAACCGACCCAAATTCCATTTTTAGAAAAGCATAACTAGCTACCGACTGCCGATAAACAAATATGATTATCTTGGTAAACATGGGTAAACGCTGCCCAAAATAATTTTTTTTTCTTTTAAGTAAAGCCACCCAACAGCCGTGAAGCAACAGATTGCTTAGCATGATGTTTGTAAACTATATGCCATGTTTATTTTTTTAAATAAAAAGAAAATCGATTCTTTCAAGACCCATTTTCAGTGGATCCTCTCACCGAACGAGGACCACACAACAACTGATCGACCTATTTTGATTTAATACGCAACGAAATGTTTACTATTTGACTCATTTATTCACAGGCTAGGCCAGGACGCTTTCTGTATCTCAAGGAATAACCAGGTTTTCAATAACAACATTAGTTTTTCATGGACCTAATTAGCGTCAAAGTAATCCAGTTATTGTTCATTAGCTGGGATTAGCTAGGGAATGAAGATATGGTCCATTACCTGTTACATCAAATGAGATAATAATACTTCCATCTCATTGATCAGACGCTTAAAGCTTTAGTTTCTTAATTAAGAAATATTTAAACTCAGTCAATAAAGTAACAAATACATTATTCAAGAATGCTGACGCTGCAGAACCAAAGACATTGGTAAAGACTGACTCCAGGGGGCATGCCAATTGTTAAACCATGTCATGTTTGTCAAAAAGACAGAGAACAAGCTCTCTGAACGTTGTTTTACTGGTGGGTTTTGCTCTGGAAATCTGATTTCACGGACGCCTCAATGTCAAGACCCATTCGTTAGCAAGTGTTCGAGCGGATTTGAACACCTGACTCGACCCGTGTGGGAACAAATGGGAACTGAAAAGAAGGATAATCCATATTCCACTTTTATTACAAGACTATCATCATAATTTATCTAATCCCACCAACATTGTTATTTCACACCTGCATATTGCATATAACACTGTCACCTAACAATTGTCCAAATTCAGCAGTGATAAAAGCTGAAGTAAGTCGAATCATGGTTTGTTTGACAAACAGTTTTCTTATTGGTCATTTAATCCCGATGAATGTTACTAAATGACAGTAAAATGACACGTGCGTGCGCGCGCACACGCACATATATATTATATATGTATAAATACACATATATAAATCTATATATATATTTTATATATGTATATTATATACATATATATATTTACAGAGAGAGAGAGAGAGAGAGAGATCATGAAAAGAAACTTGACAGAGAGATATAGAACATAACGATTCCAGGACAGATGAGACTTAACAGTAGCGAAGTATTTATAGAAGCCGACCCCCCGAGAACATGTAAACACTGCAGGCTTGAAAGAAATCTCCTGAAGAGCCCATTTGGTGTTATCTGATGTGCTTCAGCAACAACTGCTCTGCTGATTGGTAGTTTGCTTAGCAATTACCTTCCTACGTACTTACGCGCTGTAGCACTCGACGGCGTGTCCTTGGGGGAATTAAACTCTTAAGAATCCTGTGCATCGCAGGAGCAGGACGTAAGCGTTAAAGGATTTTCAGAAGGCTCGGAGATATTTGGAGGTTAATCGAAATTCTTTTAGTTGAAACCCTGCAAGCATCATTATCAGGGCATTGACGATAAATGTAAATTACATTAGTGGAATGCAACATGATCTCGTTTATGTACATTGCATGCGGTACATAATTCCTTTTTATATTAATGTTAAATACGGGTAAAGGAGTGGGATGAATTTGGATTTTCTTGGAAATGAAAGTCGTCGGCAATTTAAATGTTAGAAAAGAATCCACAATATCATTCATTCACTAAACGTTACAAGTCAGATGGTGTCTTCATTATACACACAAACACCCACATATATATATATATATATATATATATATATATATATATATATATATATATATATATATATATATATATATATATGTGTGTGTGTGTGTGTGTGTGTGTGTGTGTGTGTGTGTGTTTATGTTTATCTGTATTTTTCTTGTTATTATGAGAGATATATAAATTACTTATCAGTTATTATATTACACACACGTATGTATATATATATATATATATATATATATATATATATATATATATATATATATATATATATATATATATATATATATGTGTGTGTGTGTGTGTGTGTGTGTGTATGTACAGGTATATGTGTATGTGTATGTATATATCTATGTGAATGGCTCAGCATTGGAAAAGTATGAGGTAGAAAGACAGTGTTTTGTGCCTTCAGAATTTTCAGAAAATAGAGGTTTGTTACTGCTATATGATTTAAATGTTAGTGAAAGAGATGGTGTTACGTGCAAATAAGTTCATAAAAAGCCAAGAGTCTTGAGAAAAAGTGTTTGAAATAAACTTGAAAGTGCTAAATCCATGACTGGGGAAATTATGTGTTAGTTCAAAAATGGCTGTAAGAGAAACTTGATGAATGGCCACATTTCCATATGGTGAAACTTGTATATATATGTATAAACTACTGCTAAAGTTAATTTTACCATATTTTTACTTTCCAAAATGTCCTTTTATGTTTATTAGTTGATAATCTTTTGATATTTTACAGGATATCTTCAACGCTTCTTAGTGATGAAATAAGAAAAGTTCCAAGGGTTTAATTTTAGTGGATAAAATGAAGTATTTTGTTTTCTATTAATTTCCTCGAAAATTAGGTTGCCCGCTCCATCCACTACGTGCTAGTAGCCTGCATATCATTAGGTAATTAAGCAAAGATATATCGTGCACGCATTTGCGATTGCAATGTAATGGCGTGCTTTCTGTGAGCACTTCGTGCATAATTACGAGCAGTAACACGTAATCAAATGGTCTCGGATGTGTAAAATTTAATGCTGTTCTTTACGAATGTATATATATATATATATATATATATATATATATATATATATATATATATATATATATATATAAATATATATATATATATATATATATATATATATATATATATATAAATATATATATATATATATATATATATATATGCATAGAAAACAAAATGCTTAATTTTATCCACTAATATTAAACCCTTGGAACTTTTCTTATTTCATCACTAAGAACGGTTGAAGATATCCTGTAAAATATCAAAAGATTATCGACTAATAAATATAATAGGACGTTTTGGAAAGTAAAAATATGGTATATATATATATATATATATATATATATATATATATACTGTATATATATGATTTGTCTTTAATCGATGTAGTGGATGCAGTACAACTGATCTATATAAGTAACAGTTTTATTACATAGGAACAGCAAACTCGCCTTATATTGTCAGCACATGTTAGGTAAATTTTAAATGTGAAATGTTTTTCACGAAAGTCGGTTGACTTAAAAAGGGCCCAAGTTCGCCAGAAAGCATATGTTTTACTTTTTTGTGCAGTTTAAGTGTAGCCTACACAGTTTGTAAAGTTAACGCTGAAATTGTATAATAGAAAACGGGCTTCATCACAGAAAATGGTCATTTTGGTTGGAATATGACATAGAACATAGAAAATGGAAGCCTATGAAGAAAAGATGGATGCGATCCTGTTTTAACTGAAAACATGGTGTAGAGCCATTCTATATAATAAAGAGATAATTTTGAAGCTACCCGTTAAACATGAGAAAGGAAACCCTGTGGTCTTATTCTTGATATACTGAATTTCTGATTGAGTTGCACGGTCATACGACAGGGAAGCATTATCTGGCATATTTCAGTCATTTGACATTTGTATCATGCAACTGTAACCTTTCTATGACCTTACATTAACCTCTCTACCTCTTTTTATATCTCTGTCACGTGGAAAAATTGATATCATTGAAGAAAGCTCTACATAAAATGGCATTTTTGTTATGCTCTGCACCTTATGTGCGAAAAAGATTTACCAAAAGAATGACGAGGCACTACAACTAAATACCACTCGTTGTTTAGATTCAGAACTCATATTAAGAACATTATACATATATACTGTATATATATATATATATATATATATATATATATATATATATATATATATATATATATATATATATATATATATATATACAATTTGTAGTGTTTGCTTCATCTCCTAAATGAATTTTTGAGGATCCTGCATCATTTTATTTATGCCATGTTCTGTAATAAATAACTTATTCATCTTTGGTTTCATTTTCTAAAGTAATGCAGGAAGAACAGTTTCGAAATAAAAAATACCTCCTGATCTAAAATTTTATGAAATGACAAACTGAATAGGAGAAGTGATTCAAATATCAACGTGTCAAATGGTGAATAGAATCAAAATAATAATTTTAAACGACAATCGTGATTCCCTGAGCTTTGTCGCTCTTAAGCTAAAGGATGATAATAACCGGAAAAGCTTTGGATCTAGAATCGTATTGCATGATGATATTAACAAAATTATTTCTTTGTTTGCATATTTCATTTTACAGCGCTTCAATCTAAAATGGGTTCCATAATTATGGGCGAAAACGATGAGGTATCAAAGTACATAAAGCAAAATCTAGTTAGGTAAATTAAAGACTGTGCCTGAAAGGTAACCTAATCTAGCCTGACCTGGAGAGATTCTAGATCACGGGGTTATTTAATTGCATTTATACAGAAAGCTAATCTTAACTGAATAAACGACTGTTGGTACGGGAAACTAGGTTTGCTCAGCTCAGGGAAAGACGGAAACAAGAAAAAAAAAAAAAAAAAAAAAAAACGTGAATTCTAAATCTCGACAGCAAATGTAAAGCGGTTGCCGAGATACGTCGGTTGTTAATAAAAATTACATAATTGAAATGTGACTCAAGCTGTGCGAATGCTAAAATAATATTGTCAGCTACAGTGATACCGCCGAGAATTCCTATAAGAGGTTTTATATATATATATATATATATATATATATATATATATATATATATATATATATATATATATATATATATATATATATATATATATATATATATATATTGAAAGTGTTACCGAAAATGAGTTAGGGGTGAAAATGGAAATTACTTCACTTGGAAATTTTGTACGAATAATATAATGCAAGGGTTGTCAATGAAAGAACGTTATCGAAAAACATGAAAAAAGGTCTGTAAATGACAGTATGCCATGCAAAAAAATACGACATTGTGGAAATGAAAAATAACCAACCAGAAAACGTGATATGAAGGTTGTAAATAGAGATTACTCCATCGAAAACTATGATAAGAAATGCTTAAATGAAAAGCACGTCGGCCACAAATGCTACACGAGTTATGAATGAAAATTCTATCATCGACAAATAAGTCAGAAATATTGTACATAACAAGTACGTCACCGAGAAATGTGTGGAGGGCTTTAATCCGATCAGAAAAGCTATGTTAAGGTTTGATAGAATCATATGTATATGTAAATGTATATCTCCATAAAATACGGCGTTTGCATACATCTAACATGTTTTCTTTCAACATCAAAGCTCTAAATGGAGTAATGCGAAATGATCAAGTACGGGTGAAATAAACTCGTTCATATGAATGAATATACAGGCCATGTGTGAGTGTTAGCAGTTTGTACTCATCTGTGATTTTAAAATATATCGTAACTACCTGGATGTTAGTGTATGTAATTATCATTCGAAACAGAAATATGAATGAAACTTTGCTCAGGTAACAATGAGAATTAACCGTCGAGTTCTAACCCGTAAAATAGTTAGTCCTTTCTAAACTTGTGTTAATTCATTTAGCAACCTAACAATACACTTATTTAAAATACAACCTAAACTTATCTAAACAGAAGGCTAAACTTATCGGATTTTGCGTAAATGTATAGTAAAGAATACTAGTGCGTTAAATGCTTCTTAATTTGATCAAGCAGAGTTAATGTAAGGAAAAAAAAATGACAAATCTTAATAAAAGACTAATGCTTGTCTTATATAACAAAAGTTATCTGCAGGTTCTCAGTAAATCATTTTAGATGATATTTCTAGCGCCTTGCTCTTCACCATCCTGGTTGTTATCGACGATAATTCGCTGCTAATAGAGGCCCAATAGGCTTTAATATATTTATATGTATATATGTGTGTGTGTGTGTGTTTGTGTTTGAGTGTGT
>NC_089758.1:19054233-19059233 GCF_040412425.1 Macrobrachium rosenbergii
TTCTGTCATGGAAATGAAAATCGCTGTTATTGCACGTACATCTTATGCATTTTCATACTGTTCAGTTTCATATTCCATTAATTTTCAGGCTAGAATCATGTGGAAATTATCCTGTGACTTATATAGGATTTGATATACAAATCCTATGGTACTGAATACTGATAGAAGAGTTATATAGATAATTTTTTTAAGAACCCACCTCAGTGATTTAACTTTCCTAAAATGGAAGATTATGCTAAAATTTGAAAGCAATATCTAGGTAGTCTTTAAACTTATCACAGTTTTGTCATATACATATGTTTTTTGTCGTATATTTTTCTGCTGGTATTAGGAAAATAAAAGTATAAGTCCTTTTTTCCCTCTTTAAGAGTTGCCACTATTTCTGATTATACCTTTTACATAATCAAAATACTCATATATGCACACACACACATATCTACATGCATATTTGTGGGTGTTTTGCTTTTTGCTGTAGACAGAATGAAAATGAACTTTGTGGAAATATTGGCTGTTTAATGTATATAATAAATAGCCTATGTATTACCTTTCTTTTTACGGTTGTTCAAAAAGAATAGGCTGCAATAATTTCCTAATTCCATAGTAAATTTTATCAATGGTACCAATTCATTTGATTTACAAATGAAAGCGCTTGCATTCTCGTTACCCAACCAAATGCATATCGAGTTGTTAAAGTTATATATTGTAGCCTAATACTGCTTAATATTCTTCTCTCAAAAATATTCTAGGTATTAATGGCTTTATACAGGTAAAAGAGGATTTTCCAATGCCATAGCAAAATTTGAGATTAATATTACCGACCAAATTCCCATTGGCAATTTTCACATATAAAATTATCTGTTCAGTTAAGGTACTTTTGAAGAACTGAGGGTATCCAGTTGTCTACAATCTGGGCATCAGATAAAAATACCAACACACCATCAGCTGAAACTTTGCGGAACTGATAGCGCATCGAAACACCCAAACCGAGGCACTATTATTCCGTACATTGCTTAATATGCTGATTAAGCCAATAGTATTCCCTTTAAGGAGGCAGTGCTATCAGTGCCTCACTCGATGCACTGTAGGCATTACTTAGGATCTTTCTAGCGTCCCTTCTGCCACAGCTGCAACCCCTTTCATTCCTTTCATTGTACCTCCGTTCATATTTTCTTTCTTCCATCTTACTTTCAACCGTCTCCTGACGGTTATTTCATTGTGCAACTGCGAGGTTTTCACCCCGTTACACCTTTAAAACCATGCAGCTCTCAATGTTTCTTTCAGCGATGAATGACCTCATAAGAACCAGACCAAAAATATTCTTCATATTAGAGTATGAAATAGTACAACAGGTTAAGAGCATCAACAGGGTGTTTTGATATATTATATGAAGCAGAACTAATAGGTTCTAATTTTTCCCAGAGGGAAAAAATTTGATTATATATTTTTATGAGTTCACACATATACAGGAAAGTTAGTGATGCGTTTTAAGATTTTCCGATAGTCTTCGTTTTCTTCAGCAAATTTCAGTTTTATCTTTTAAATCGTAAGTCACAAGGTCGTTTATGTATATAGATCCTTCAAAAGTTGTTTTTCTGGATAATCATTTCTGTTCAAGATGAACTATATGCCAGGCCGGTCAGCTTTTGTCATGTGTATATTTCAGCCGCCTTCTAATTCATTTGTGGCTACTACGAATATATTTGGGAAAATTGAAGTGTCTTTTTCTTTATATTGGCATAGTTAATTCTTTTATCAAATTTACATCTCCCCCATAAATGTCACAAGTTTAATTTTTTTCTGAATTACGTAGTTGTTTAATCAGTCCCACGCAATTCACTACAGTGGATGACATTTAGAAACTGAATCCTAGCTTAAGGTAAAAGTGGATTTTCGAGCTAAACGCTTATTAAACGAGGAGGTGGCTCAAGCACATTAGGCGTTGGTTGTACAAGGACGTACATTTTACTGCCATGTTTCGTGTTAGACCTTAGAACTCATTTTCCATCATTTATCCTTAGTATTGATATCGGATTATATGTCCTCATTCTGGTGGTATTGAGGATTGAAATGGTCGTCTCTTCTCGCGAATTCTGGTAAGTTTTGTTGTACAGGTTTGAGAGATTAATTGTATCTCTCATTTACTTTAGCATGTTCCTGTGCGTCTTGTGCGAAGAGATAGATAAGTAAGCCCTATCGTCATAAATAAATAAATATATCTATCTATCTATCTATCTATCTATCTATCTGTCTGTCTGTCTGTTTATCTATCTATCTATCTACTTTATATACATATATATGTATATATGTGTGTGTGTATACTTCATTACAGTGTACTAACAATAATCACGAGAATTTTATTACGTAGTGTTGAAGAAATATTGTACTTTTCTTTTATTTCTGCTCAGCTGTCTTTTAGTAAGCCTTTCGTTAGACTGAAGGTTTTTGAACCAAACGAAACAGCAGATTCCTAGCTTTTATGCTGATATATATATTTTTTTTATGCCCTAGGATAGAATGAAAAAAGGTATTGCCAGCGAGATAAACGCGCATATTCCATAATCTATTTTCTGGGTTGCTTTTCGTATTTGCATTTTAGTTACAAAGAGAGGAATGGCCGTGTCGTTGATACGGTATAGCTGATGGATTCAACTCCTGCTTTGGAACCTCGCGAGCACTTTTGTTGCTTTGAGCCCGCACTCCGGCTCGCATGACTAAGAGCGGTTGAGTACCTTTACTCCTGAGTATTCAGCGACAGCATCCCTTGTATCCCCTCTGCTTTGCTTTATAATCCCCTTCTGTGGACATTGAGGAAGTGAAAAATTGGAAAATAGTGGAAGCATATTGCAACGGGTGGCTCCGTTTTAGTGAAGGATGGCGTAGATTTTGAGGGGACAAATGCATCGGTATAAAATAGAAAGTCATCTCTATAACAAACAGAATGCAGTGTCAGTTATTATATATATATATATATATATATATATATATATATATATATATATATATATATATATATATATATATACACACATACATACATACACATAAACAGAGTTGTGTATGTACAGAATTGCACATTGTGAGGATTAAAATGAACATTCGCTCAAGTGAAGAAAACCCCATTTACATAAAAAAAAATTACACCGTGGAGTTAAAATTTCAGTACATTTATGAGGAACAAATATGCTGGTTACGAGAGTTGTGTGCTCTCAGTGCAGTGTTGGCTGATATATATTTTATTTTACCTTCTTGGTTTTGTCAGCTGAATTGCTGTTCCGGTTAGAAACAGCACATTGTTCCCCACAGATTAGCCGACTGAACACGAAGGTATAAGTTAAAAAGCATAATCTTTTTCCGTTTGCTTGCATATATCTCTCTTCTTTTACCATTTTGCTCTCCAAAATGAAATTTAGGTGAACGAATCATAATTATCCAAGTATATCTGGAACATTCGCAGGAAAAATATTTTTTACGACCACTGTGTATTTATCACCTGTCATAAGATTTTATGAAGTGTAAAAAGGAAACAATAAAAGCCACTAAAAATCACATTTTCAGGGGAGGGAGAGTGGATTCGTTATTTTTAAGACAGTTTATATACGGAACATAATTTTCTCGAAGTTATTAAGCTGTTGTGGAGTGGTGCTCATTCTTTTTATATAGTGTATTTATTTTAGAGGATTTTGGTACTGGAGGGACGAGTTGCAGATTTCGGATATACATTTCTTAAAATTAATAACAGAGCAGTTAGTGTCCACTACTACTTACAGGAAACTTGCCACTTTCCACATTAGGTAAAAAGATGATATAAAAGAAATAGGAAAGGCTAATTAAAAGGAAAAGGAACTTGATAAATAAAGAGAGAGAGAGAGAGAGAGAGAGAGAGAGAGAGAGAGAGAGAGAGAGAGAGAGAGAGAGAGAGAGAGAGATGGAACACTGCTACTTAAAAAAAATGTTTTGAAATATAAGTTCCCATTTTAGGCTTACAATCATAGACATCGATTTCAATGGATCCCCTTGAATGACGAATGTATCCTGCAGTCTCTTCCGTTGGTAAAACATGTAAGGACTCTTTCCGCAGGAAAGTCTTTAATGGACTGAAAGTTTTATCCCTTTGCTGCTTTCAAAACTGAGAAGTTTTCGAAAAGATTTTGCCTTCATCCGCCGTCTCTTCAATAAGCATTTCTCAATTCTAAGCGAACAGAAAGAAAGTACGGGACTCGCATTTTCCTTCAAAATCAATGAGAACTGCTGTTAAGGATGGGGAAAGTTAGTTGTGGTTTAGTTTTTCCTATTCTATATTCTCCTACAGTTTGACTGGAAGTTATTTGGAAATATCCCTAATCTACAGGGTCTTGCCTTTATTATTGCTAAAAAATTCGCAGAAAGGTTTACGTTTCTCACAGAAAAATCTAAGAAACCATAACAAAATAATAGCTAATATATATTGTTAAATTCTTGTTCCTTTCCTTCATTTATTAACGTAATATCAATTTCTATAACATTCGGTATTTACGTTAAAAGCTCGGTGGTTTTAGGTGGTGAGGTCAACAGGAGGCAAGGGGTGCGAGCTGAAGGATATATCAGTACATAACAATGGGGTATGGAACGCAAAAAAAATGTTAAGAAGGAACAGAGCAGTGGAAGAAAGCGAGATACCAAATGATTACACATGTCCTTCACATTCAAGTGAATCTTATTTGCTCTCTGCAGTTTCATGTTTAAGAGTCCTGCTAACTCCTCCTTAGAATTCAAGAGAGACTTAATTGTTCTGAGTAGTTTGTTCATAAGGGTCCACAAACTTGTCATTTACGCTCAGAAGTTTTACAGTTAAAATTACCACAACCTGGAAATTAAAATTCAATGACATGGTGATCATGGCAGAGACGGGAGAATAAGTGCTAGGAAGGGTAAGAGAGTAGCAGGAATCTCTTGAATGGAGTGGTAAAGCTGGGTCAAATTTAGGTTACGGTGTCCAGCAAGCAGCAAGGAGATAGGTTCTT
>NC_089758.1:19064233-19066733 GCF_040412425.1 Macrobrachium rosenbergii
CATTGCATAACCTCTCATTAATTCTCGACCTTAAGATACATACTCGGTTTATTACCAATTCCATGTATACGAAACTACCGAAAACTCTCTCTCTCTCTCTCTCTCTCTCTCTCTCTCTCTCTCTCTCTCTCTCTCTCTCTTTTCTGTTAACATTAAAGGTTTAAAGGCCCGATTAAAGGTAATTTTAGATTTCTGTTAAACTCCAAGATTAATGAACACTATATAGCATTTCTAAAGTTCTGAAAATCACGTATCCTGATTGATTGTATATGCAAATAGCTACTTTTACATGAATCCTACTTCTTCGCCTATCTTTAGCATGCAACGTATGCCCAATTTATTGGCGGGGAATTAAAACAAATCATGCTTTCCGAGTACGAACCTCAAGCACTTCAGGTTGAGACAAAACTAATTTATTTCTTATGTAAAACGTATGCGACTTGCATTTGCATGTAATGTGCATATTTACGCCACACTTTTATTCAAGAGATATTGTGCATATTAAAACGTATAGAAGTAATGTCAGTTAGTATGTATACCTTACACGTTCTCCACGCTTTTAGAATGGAGTCATCCAAGTTGTAACAAATGCAAACTGATGTCATCTATTGGACCCTGAAAGAAACATTTCCAACCGGCTTCAAGGTACCTTAACCAGGAATGACCGGCTATATTGGTTTCCTTGCGACAGAGATGAAACGACCGATAATCATTCGACTGAATTGCTCCCCTGGATGTTTTTTTCACCTCGGCTATATTCCAGTAAACAATGAACTAGATATGATGCGATAATAAAATACCTTACTATAGAGCATTCTGCATATAAGATTACTACCCTTAAAACATTATCTCTGTTGATATAGTCTGAAAAAAAAAACACACAATTATACAGAAAAAACAGATCAGAGAATGGTTAGCTTGTTTCATTCTTGGGCTAGGAGAAGCGACGTTAATTCTGACCACTGTAGAGTTATTTAAAATCACAATATATCTTGTTTTTAGACTTGGATGCAAAACGGAAGGCTGTCCATATAGTTTCTTCTTTTCGAAAATGTGAAAAGAAGAAAATTAAATTCCTGTTTGACGATTACCAAATCAAAATAACTGTAAGAGCAAGGTTTGTTTACAAAAATAAGGAAGAGCAGTCTTAAATGGCGAAGATTTTTTTTCCTCGATCGCTGCATTAAAGGAAAACATATGCCAAGAAATAATTTTGGATGGAAACAGTATCAATATATTTTGATTTTATCGACATTACTCTGTTCACCTAGGTAGAGGTTCTAAAAATTGCTCTAGAAGGCACCAATTCATGAGAATAATAGAATGAATTGAGGATGATAATGGGAAATCACTCAGCTCCAGACTACAGCCTTATCAAAGAAGGTAATGTAATAAACAGTTTGTAACGTTACATAACATACAGCGAAAGGAAATAACATCCCTGCCTATAAATAAGTAGGAAGGTAGAGAGATCTGTGAGAATAAATAAGAGGGGCCCCCTGCCGAATAAAAAAAAAAAAGAAAGAAGGAATACAATATTCATACCATTCCTTCACCGGCAATTTCACCGAACTATAAATCTCAAATAAATATTATTCATTTGCCAGGTATCTGTCTTCCTGAAAACAATGTTAGCCTTTATCCCTTGAATTAAAATCATATCTGTACTATGTCTTTTATCTGTGGCGGTCATGTCAGATTAATGACTAATTACAGGACTGGTAAGCCTCTCCTTAATCTGACATTAATATACACACTCTGTTCATCATCAGTTTCAATTAAACATAAGTTCAATAACTATCGTTTCTTTGTTTCTCACTGTTTTGTAATTGAAAACGGTTTAGGCCCGGAGGCAGTGGTGTTGATAAATTTATTTCGACTAAAATTAATAAACGCTACATAACACTTCCAAAGATTTGAAGATCACGCATTCTGAATAGCTGGTTGTATCTGCAATTAGCTTTCCTATGTATAATAAGAACCTCGAGAAAGACCAAAACTGTCTGGCTAAAAGTAAATGACATATTTTTGTTTGTCATGTGTAAACGTCTACCAGACTAATATATCAAACGGTTATTAAGAATGATAGAGTCCGTTAAAAAATACAGCAGTAATGCCAGCTTCATACGTTTACCTGACGCCCAAGTTGTAAAAAGTGCATGCCTACGTTTCTTAGGTAATGTTCCTTTTTTCCCCAGCAGATGGCTCATTCACGTTTGTACCTTTTATAAAAAAAAATTACCCGATTTTTGTTTTACAGAGGTGTTAGAACGATTAAATAATTACATGAATTTTCGCTCTTAACAATTTTTATCATCTCAGTTACTTTTAAATAAATAGCGTATTTATGTACCGGTGTAGGTATGATCTCGTGTTGAAACACCTTAGAATCTTGCATTTTCATATGAACTAGCTCACATAGATTGACGAAACAATAGAAGATAAGATGACTAACAATTGAGAAAATTACTTTGGCCTAGGGAGAATTTCGGTAATATTC
>NC_089758.1:19074233-19096733 GCF_040412425.1 Macrobrachium rosenbergii
TCTGCATTGATTGTATTCCATCATATGAAAAAATCTGGATCCACTGCAGCAATTGCTCTAAGTATTTGGGATCACTATAAATAATTTCATTCCCACGTAAGTCTGCTAGGAAAGACTGATCCAGGAATGTTCCTTTGTTGTAAAGATAAGAGAACTTTTTAATGAGGAGTGCATTGATTGCATTCCAGGAAAATGAAGCGGCATGGTATAAGAATGCGTTTCTGTTACGAGGCCCACAATGATATATTCTAATATTGTATTTTAAAATGTAATAAAATGTGTTCATAACTAGAATTTTCGAAACATTTGAGTTTTTAAATAATCAGTTATATTTTAAAACAACATATGACTATTCATTACTAAGACTTGAAATTTTTATCTACAAAACTTTGTCTATCTGTATCTGTCCTAACATATGTACTAAAATATAAGAAATCTTATAAATATAAACGAGTTAGTTTTATAATGAAAGTTTGTTTGAATGTAATTGATGATTATGATGAAAAAGCATGAAAGTGAAAACTTTGCCAATCATGAATACTATTCAAAAGATATCAGATACATTAACTTATTTAATGTTGTTAATAATAAATTCGAATTACTAAAGACAAAGGTGAAAAGTCGTTCAAACAGGTAAAGGGCATTAAATCCATTACCTCTCATCCATTAAGTCACATAAAGAATGCTCGGTCTCTTCTTTGACCAAAGTATTCTCTTTAGAGTCAAGGGAAATATATTTACTCTGTATCGTGAAAATCGTGACCACAAGATTCCAGAAGAGGAAATTAATGATTAATGCCCTTGCACTGTGTCAGGGGAATATTCAATGTTAATATCTAATGGGGTCTATTAAACACCAGAATGTTTCATTACAAGTTATGCATTGCTGACTTGTAACGACACAAGAAAATAATCAGGAGTGTCCCTCTCTTTTTTATAAAACGTATATGTACCATTTAAATTTATCGTGTTTCCCATTCCATTGACTATAATTATATTATTTCCCAAAAGTAACTAATGTAATGATACTGATACTTACATCTTCTGGTTGGTTTATTGACAGTTCGGTAACTCGAATTTTTTTCTGATAACTTTTTGCAGCATAAAGCTTTAATTCTTTATAATAGACAGTTACTTATTGAGTAGAAATTTAGTGTTGATATTAATACCAAAAACCTTCATATGATGCAGCTGACCGGTGTTTGTTGAAGGAATGAGTTTAATAGGGCATATCTTTTCTTGACCCTTCTTACAATGACGATGGAAAGGACTCATGAATTTTGTTACAGCATTGTCGACTGGGCCAAATGAATAATCAAACGTTCATATATACACATATATGTATTTATATGTATATACAAATATATATATATATATATATATATATATATATATATATATATATATATGTATATATATATATATATATATATATATATATATATATATATATATATATGTGTGTGTGTGTGTGTGTGTGTGTGTGTGTGTGTGTGTGTGCATGTGTGCGTGTGTGTGTATCGCTCATTTACCCAAAAGCGTGACACAACTCAAAAAATGTGTGTTTTGAGTTACTGACATCAGTAGATAGCCCGTTCTTTGTTCCATATTGTGGTAAAAACGTCTTATTTGTATTTGTAATACTAACCGCTAGAGGGCATGACATGTCACTATTACACTATAGAGAGTATAGAGAGTTTTGAACTTTAAATTGCTTCTCCTGAAAAATAGCAATTTTTGAATTATGTCACTCTTTTTGGCAATGAGCGATATGTATATATATATATATATATATATATATATATATATATATATATATATATATATGTGTGTGTGTGTGTGTGTGTGTGTGTGTAGGTATGTATGTATGTATATGTATTTCTGACTCACATCGAGACGGGACCCCGGTCTATTAAATGAGAGGTCAGGTTGTTGGCAATTCACTCACATACTCGTAAGTCATAAAAGAGGATGGAACCTAAGTACTCCTACCTGACGTTTTTCCCAGGCAAGCTACCTCCTAACACTTATAGTGTAAGTGGGTCCTGCTCCTAACATACCAGCGAGTTTTACCTAACTTCTCGACCCGTCAGTGGGCCAATTGATAACATTTCATTGGACTTACCACACAAGAAAACATGAACATGTTTCACAGAAATAAATTTCTGACTTGCATCAGGACCAAACCCCGGTCTTCCAAATGTTTGTTTCAGCCTATTTAAAAGCGCCAACTTTGCTTTCACGCTACCTCGAAATTCGAGCCATTTATGAAGATATGTACAAATACGTAACACCGAAAGTGATTACACTGAATGTTGTTTGAAGAGCAATTTCAAAACAACTGTGACGTGGCTCTTAATTGTACAAATGCAGTGTGATGGACCAGTTTGTATATCAGTTTTTTTTTTTTTTGGTAAATTGGCGTTTCGAATACTTTTATTGGACCCTATTTGCATAAAATAGAACAGATGCTTATCATACATGCTCATATGCGTACACATATTATGATATTTTGCCTCTTGCACCAGTCTATTAAGCTTTGGTTCATGTTCTAGTTGTGTATCTGACTATCGGAAATGTTAACATTGTACATAGCCTTCTTTTTTTTTTTTTATCCTGAGTTGATACTTGCTTGGGTGAATGTATTTCAACATTTTTCATCCTATCAAAATTTCTTAGCCATATATGGTAAGCAAGCAGGTAATCGCAGCTGGTTCAACATTAGCCCTTTCACTGACAATAAACATCTCATTGGCGTCAACCACACACCTTTCCATTGCAAAAAAACATCGACACTTCCATAAAAGAGAGTTGGATAAACAACCACTTGATACATTTTCGGTACTGGTTTCTTACTGTTCAAGTATCTATCCAACATTGCTCATACGGTCTTTCTAGGTTTACCTACTCTTTGATTAACCTCTTCTCTCAGCCTGCTTCATCCATTATCTTTACTCCTTAACACTTATCATTCAGATGCTTTCATTCTTCACTCACCCATATTAACATTCATTTGTTCATATATATATATATATATATATATATATATATATATATATATATATATATATATATATATATATATATATATATATATATATATATATATGTGTATAGATATATATATATTATATATATACTGTATATATACATATATATGTTTGTGTATACATTGTTGAAGATGAAGTTCTTTTCATTATTTTCTCAAAGATATCAAACATAAACACGGAAGTTCCTGGGAATCTCGCAAAGACTATTGGATTCCACCTCTTTTAAAATGTCCGCATATATAAAATTTCCCCCAGGTCTATTGCTCTTCACGAATAAATCACATCCGGAGGATTTCCTCTGGTAGACTTACACTTGAGATATTCCCATTAAAACTCAGTAAGCCCTCTATAAAGCAATCTGTAAGAATTTTCAGCAATAAGGAATGTTGTTAGATATTTTACAAAATAATTACTTATTATTTTTTGAATTCTGCCTCGTTCCTTATTGAATAAACATCTACAATTCTATTCCCGTATTTTCGTCTTGAACTGTCAGGTCACCCACTACAGGTCTGAACAGCACTTATATAGGTGGTCCAAAACGAATGCAAAACGTCTTTGCCAAGTGAGTTTACTTAACGATCGCAAGAAATCTCGACAGACTCCACGAGTCTAGTGGAACGGTAATGGATTAAACATAACCGCAAAAGCTACCTGATTGAGGTAATGGCTAGCTATTCAGTGATCTGTCCACACGCAGTATTACCCGGACATACTGAACTCTGTTTACAGACATGAAGAGAATGATTTAACGTCTGGCATTATTCATCATATTCAGCTGTACGTCCATTCCATGAATGAATTTCGAATACGAACTCCCGTGCAGCTAGTGGCTCATACTGCCTCTCATAGCGGCTCATCTTTAGGGTATTCAGTCCGCCATCTGGCTTAGGATCCTGAGCGAATGAAACACAGGTGCATTCACTGTAACATTTGATGAGTGAAATCTACCTGAGATCAGGAGGATGCTTCGTTGAATTAAAGAGACAATGAATATCAGGAATATTTGTCATGTTATTTCGATTTCTGTCCTCGTTCTGTAGTAGGCAATTCATTTGCTGTTGTTGCCTTGGGTGCATTATTATTGCTTTTGTTATCTGTCACTCCTATCTGATAAAAAGGCTTCAAATTCTTTAGTTTAGTTATGCTTGATGCATATTGCAAATTGAGTGAAATGTTTTTCATTTTAATACTTGATAGAAAATTTTTTTTCATGGCGAGAGAAGCAGGCAATGTAATACTTGTATTTACCTGATATGATGAAAGAAAGTATATATATATATATATATATATATATATATATATATATATATATATATATATATATATGTGTGTGTGTGTGTGTGTGTGTGTGTGTGTGTGTGTCAATATATATATATATATATATATATATATATATATATATATATATATATGTATATATGTATATTTATATATATACATATATATGTATCATATATATATCCATAATTATCTTATTTCTGTTTCATAAAATTTCTTCATATGCTTTCAAATATTTGTTTTAATGCACGTTTTCTATTGAAAGTTTTAATTCCGGTACTGGAAAGTATTGAAGAAACCGTACTTTCTTCGTAGATTTCGAACCCACATTTACTTTAAGGTTAAATGCCATATATAGAGACTCATGGGTAAATACCGAGATAATAATGGATATAGAATATTCTGAACAAGAACTCTGGATGTGTTGTGGTAGTATTTTTAAACATTAGGTTAAAATCATTTTTATCCTAGGCGTTCCTTTGATATAAACTAATGGGTGCTGGTTTTCCAGGTGTTAATGTTGATATTCTAACTCAAATATTCAGGGTAGTAATTTTCTTATGAGATCATATTGATAATAATAACATTATTATTTTTGATATTATTAATGTGCGTACATGAAGACATGAAAATATTTCGTAAAGGGAAAAGCAGATTTTTCCTTTAGTATAGTTGTCTGTTGTTTATTAGACTATAAGAAATATTGCGGTCGTTTGTTGCCGAAGTTTAAAATGTTGAACCGTTCAGAAGATGGTGCCAGAGTAAATCAGCTTCTCATGTAACTCATTCTCCCTTTCAAAGCATCGAATAAATGCCACAGTCAAGACCACAGAAGTCTGTGTATATGAGAAATCCAATATGGTCTTCACCCTTTAAATGAAACATTCTCTCGTTGCCTTGCATTAGCAAGACTTGGAATTCTCTCATCGTTTTTTTTTTTTCCTACCAAAATAAGTCACTATTTCATTCATTATATTGTCAGAATGCGGAATTCCCTCTCTTTCTCTGCCACCAAAACATGACTTTGTCTCACAAAGCTGTCCGAATTGGAAATTCGCTCTTTTTCTCAGTGCTATCAGAATGGGATGTTCTCTTCCTTCCTCTGTCACCAGAATGCGGATTCTTTCCCTTTCTCTCTTTAACTAGAATGGTGATATCTTTCCCTTCCTCTGGCCTATGCTGTGAGAATGAGAAATGTTCTCACTTACTCTGCATTAACGCAGTGTGGAATTCTCTCTCTCACCCTGTTACTAGAATGTAAAATTCCCTTCCTTATTGTGTGTTGTCAAGTAAAAAATTCCTTCCTCTGTAAGGCTAGAACTGGAAATTCTATCAGAATAAGAACATTCTCTGTTCCACTGGTATAACCGAATGTTCTAAACATGGTAATTGCTCTTCCTTCTTAATTCTTATCAGAATGAAGAATTCTCTCATTTCTATTACGCGAGTGTATATTTCTAAGCAATACACTCGCAAGTTTAAAGATTAGAAGCGACACTCAGGTTGTCTTACCTTACTTCTCGGAGGGACAATTTTTTTTCTGTAAAAGAAAACTATTGAGATGGCTATTTGTCTGTCCGTCCGCACTTTTTCTGTCCGCCTTCAGATCTTAAAAAATACGGAGGCTAGAGTGCTGCAAATTGATATGTTGATCGTTCACCCTCCAATTATCAAACATACCAAATTGCAGCCCTCTAACCTCAGCAGCTGTTATTTTATTTAAGGTTAAAGTTAGCCATGATCGTGCGTCTGGCTCCGCTTTAAGTGCCAACAACACAGGCCACCACCGGGCCGCGGCTGAAATCTTCATGGGCCGCGGCTGAGAGTTTCATTGGCCGTGGCTGAGAGTTCCAAACAGCATTATACAGTGTACAGAAAACTCGATTGCACCGGAGAGACTTCGGCGCATTTTTTACTTGTTTTTTTTACCGTATCGAAGAATTACATGTAAACACATACCGAGAAATGGCCTTATATGAAAAAGAACTATATTTCATTTTACTAAAATTGCTCTATCTACCTAATCAGGCATAAGAGGCACTAGCTCAAGAAAGCAATAAACCGTTGCGTGAGAACAGTAGCGAAAATCGCGAATGGCAAAAGAGGAAATCACTCGGTATCAGACGTGAAACTCCACTCATACGAAAAAAAAAGCAATATAACAAACAGGTCGTAACATTAAATGGCAAACTGCGGAAGGAAATAACTTCCTCGCCTATAGATGAACGGAAAGCTAGAGACCTCTGAGGCTACCATGGGCCCAGTGCCGAAAACAGATTTGGATGGAATGCGATCCTCAGACAAGACATTTACTGACAGTTTCTTAGACCTTAAAATCTCTGGATACGTATAATTTATGTGTCAGGTATTCCGTCTTCCTGAGACGTCCCTAAACCTATTTCTTAGAACAAAGCCCCTTGTGCTCTCTCTCTCTCTCTCTCTCTCTCTCTCTCTCTCTCTCTCTCTCTCTCTCTCTCTCTCTCTCTTGTATGTTAGTAATAAATGATTAAAGGCAACGTTTAAAGGCATTTATAAATGTCTGCTAGACTCCAGAATGAATAAACACTACATAATATTTCCAAAGTCTGAAGATCGCGTATTCTGAATGGTTGGTTTTCTCTGCAAGTAGCGATATACTTTTATATGCATCCTTTTGCGTATGTATTCAAAAGTTATTGTAGACAGATTAATTTTAAAACGTAGAACTATAGTGCTTATTTGATGCGTGTACGTAACACTGCCTCCCTATTGTTAGAACAAAATCGCTCAAGGTGTAAAAAATTGCAAGCGATGCCATCTACTGGAGCCCAAGAGAACTATATCCAACCGGCTTATTTGATACTGTTTCTTTGCTTGGCCAGTAGCGGGGGTGGCGGGGGGTTGGCCTATTTCCTCACGTTTGAACCTCATACCAGAAATAACTGGGTTTATGTTTAGCAGCAGCGTTGAACGGCTCGTAAACAAATTGATGACTTTCATTCTAACCTGTTTGTATAATTTCAATTACCTTTACATGCATAGCATACTTATGTATTGGAGTAAGTAGGATGAAATGTCAAAGCAGTTTATTATAATGTACTCTGATGCATTTTTTTTTCATGTGAACTCGCTCACACAGTTAAAAAATAATACAACAAAAAAGGAAAAAAGTCAGGCGACAGCAAGTTTTTTTCCGTAGTTAACTCGGGCCAGAGAGAACTTCGTAAGTATTCGTGATTGTAAAGATTCAGAATCAAATTATAACTTTATACTAATATACTCCGTTGCATAATGCTTGTCAGATCATAACGTTTCGCCACTCAGAAAAATTACAATGAATACAATTCGATAGGGCCACTATCTTCAATTTTTAATACCTTCACATATGTGCCTTTATATTTATTCTGTTATCAGAAAGTTGAGTTCCCTCCCTTCCTCTGTCACCAGAATGCAGACTCGTTTCATAAAGAACTTTGCTCTCAAATGGGAGATTCACTCCTTTCCTCAGTGCCATCAGAATGAGAAAATCTCTCCCTTCCCATACGTTACCAGAAAGACGAATTCTCTCGCTTCCATAATATGAATGTATATATATACTATACAATGCACCCACAAGTTTGAAGACTAGATTCAACACTTATGAACGGTGTCGAAATATACTCGTCTCTTCTTCAGAGTGAATAAAAGTGGGTTATATTATCCACGTTGAAGAGAATGATTTCTACACTGAATAGGAGACAATTTGACTCTAAGCTGCTTCTGAAAGCATATCTTAGTCCTGGATCTTTTGTTAACGGCTTATCATATGGCTTCATTAATCGGCTCTGAATCAAATCCAAATGAATTTCAGTGATTTTCTTCCCCCATTGGGTAGCTTCATGACGTTATTATATGATACATGAATTCTCCAAATTTTGATTATTTTTTTTTTATAAAAACGGGCTACAGGGGAATGGATATCCTTCCATATCAAAATGAATATAAGGCAAACAGGAAGTATGAAATCATTTAAAATATCGATGCAAATATACGTTGATTTTCAAAACCAAAAGCGGAATTACACGCTTATGCTTAAGAAATTTGCAAATATGAATACAGTTCCAAATATTAAAACTTAGAAATAAACATTAAGATAAGACCTTTTCCATAAATAATATCATAAAAATTGAAGCATAAATGTTTTGAAATAACATCTATTCATCTATGTTCATCCATGCGTTATCTGATTTGAGACCATTTTTTCCGTTGCTTTGTAATTCTTACCTTCGTAATTGAAATTATTCATATTACTCACATTGTTCATGCGAATGCATTTTGGGAGAAAAAAAAAATCTCGTTCCTCGTTCCGCTCTGATTTTAACAAATTGATTATCAACGAACAATATGGTTGTACTTTGGTAAAAATATACCGTTTTCATCTACTATTAAATTCAAAAATCCTTCATACAAATTAACCATTATTAACAGGAGTGCAGTTTGGTACGAAAATAGAATCTTCGTTTCAAGAGTTCCAGTCTGATTCTAAAAACCTTTCATACAAATTAACAGTTACTAACGAGATTATAATTCCGTACAGAAATACCTTGTCCAGCTGAAGTCTAACTCTGATATTTTTTACTGAAAATTACCAATTATTTGCTGGAGTGTAATATGGTAAAAAAAAAAAATCCTAATTTCCTTTCGCTGTCTAACAGAGCATTCAAGGGACACCTAATGGGTCACAGGACTGTAGAATGGTTAAGCTTTTATGGCATCATCATTAGCAAAGTTACATCGTTAGGAAATGTGTCTTGAGAAAAATGTGCTCAAAACATTTTTTCAAAAATATGCGTATAGTAATTACAACGCGTAACTTTCTGGACAGACCTCTTGTTTATTCCAAAAATTTCTGTCATTTTAACAGTTTTTTTAGAATCGATTTTCTTAAAAGATCATGTTAATGGGACTTTATTTGCTCTAAAAGTAAAAAGATAAAAGATATACTTTTTTCTTATTCTTCCGTCGGGATTTCTTTGTCGATGATGTTTCATTTTTCTTAAGAGATGAAGAAAAACTAACGGATATAATTTTATCTCTGAAGTTCACGAAAATGTGTATCATTTTTACCCTCAAAATCAAAAGCGAAGTTTTCTTTCTAACTCCATTAACTCTTTCTTAGAATATAATATTTTTATTTTCTTCAGAAAAAAAAAAAATTTTTGACCAATAAAAGTTTATAGTAGGGGTAAAGTTTAGCGCTATTATTCCGAAATTCAAACACGCTTTTTGCTCACGGTCGTCTGTTTGCTCATATCTGCTTCATGAGTGATATCCTCTGTTTACATTCTTTAAGAGAAAAGAACTGTTGAGCCTTTTCGGTAACTGTTGCATTAGTTTCAGTTGTTGACATATTTTTGTGATAGTTTGAATAGCATTAATTTTCTCGTTTTTCTTACCTGTAATTTATGCTCATACTTCCATGGCTGTATGTATTATAACAGTAAGTACCTGGTCATTCATTTTTTTAAGACTTCAGATGGTCTATGTTTTGCCATGGTTGATAACCTTTATGACATAATTCATATTTTATTATTTCTAATCACATCTTTCTTTTCTGCCAGTAATAGTGATTTAGATAGGGGTTTTGGAAGACAGATAACGATAAGATTAGAGAGAGAGAGAGAGAGAGAGAGAGAGAGAGAGAGAAGAGAGAGAGAGAGAGAGAGAGAGAGAGAGGGAGAGAGAGAGAGAGATGAAATACCCTCCCTACAGTTGCCAATTGGAATAATACATTGGTATCACTTACGAGGTTTCCTATATTCAGTCTATTGTAAGGTAGACAGACTCCTTTTGATTAACGCGAACGGAGTTCCCTGCACCGAAGATGATCTAGTTAAAATGACATTCCGAGAATAAAACATATTTTATTTGCGATATCACTTTGATAGAGAAAGCATTGTGTCTCCTGCCATACATGCTATTTTTCCTTAGTGAATTATTTTCCTCCTCCTCATTGCTCTGTTATTTCATTTACTCTTAAATTTTGCCCCTTTTCCCGTGATTTCTCCTTGGTCTAGCTTTATATACTTATTTTGATAGTTTTCGTTTTCTTCTTGTCTTATATATATATATATATATATATATATATATATATATATATATATATATATATATATATAGAGAGAGAGAGAGAGAGAGAGAGAGAGAGAGAGAGAGAGAGAGAGAGATCTACATATATATCTACACATATATATATGTATATATATATATATATATATATATATATATATATATATATATATATATATATATATATATATACAGTATATATATATATATATATATATATATATATATATATATAT
This sequence comes from Macrobrachium rosenbergii, assembly GCF_040412425.1. Taxonomy (NCBI): domain Eukaryota; kingdom Metazoa; phylum Arthropoda; class Malacostraca; order Decapoda; family Palaemonidae; genus Macrobrachium; species Macrobrachium rosenbergii. The sequence goes on from NC_089758.1 coordinate 19,084,888, forward strand.
ATATATATATATATATATATATATATATATACACACACATTATATACACATACGCAAACACACACACACACATATATATATAGATATATATAATATATATAAATGACAGATTCGGAAATTACTCCACCACTTTCATCTAGTTCACTATCTAATGCATTAAACTGCAGAGCCACTCTCAGCGTGATGAATATATTTAAAATTTAATTGCATATATATGGGCACAGGATTACATTTTGGAAGTATTTTTGACTATCTCGTTTGTATCATTTGTATAAGCTTCTCTCTCTCTCTCTCTCTCTCTCTCTCTCTCTCTCTCTCTCTCTCTCTCTCTCTCTCTCTCTCTCTCCAGATCCATTAATCATAACAAGTCGAGCTATAGTTGTGAGGATTTTTTGGTTCTCTCTCTCTCTCTAAAGATCCATTTATCAGAGACTTTCGCTACCGTCTGGATGTGATTTTTTCGAGTCTCTCTCTCTCTCTCTCTCTCTCTCTCTCTCTCTCTCTCTCTCTCTCTCTCTCTCTCTCTCTCTCTCAAAAACTTTAGTAATATCTAGTGATTATTACTCTCTCTCCCCCATTCCTTCCATTGCAATTGCTTCATCAACCCTCAATGAAAAGGGATACTTCCTATGATAAGAAGCAGTATCTGTCGCTGATCTCACTTCTAAACATGATTTCAAAAACCAGTATAGCTACCGAAGCAAAACCAAGTAAAAAAAAAAAAAGTTGTGCAGCCTGTGGTCGCAGGCTTTCCAGTTTCCGGGATGCAGGTATGGAACTCAGCTATAAAATCATTAAATTAAATTTTCTGCCCTGGAGATGGCGAACTTGCAAACTGTGAAGCATTGCACCGAATTACTCATAAAAAACTTAATATATGTATGTATATATATATATATATATATATATATATATATATATATATATATATATTTTTTTTTTTTTTTTTTTTTTTTTTTTTGGTGGTGTATGGAACAGCTGATATTGACAGAATGCTGTGGTGATTGGGGATAACTATAAGGAACTTCAGGGATTTCTGAAAGAGGTTAAAAGTATTTGCACGAGGAGAAAGTTAAGTCAAAGTGGACTATAGTAAGGTAAACGGGAACCAAACAATGTTGCAGTGAACGTTAGTAAGGATGGTAAGAGAGTGGAAGCAACAGATTCTAATAACAGCAGTTCTAAAGAAAGGAGAGTCACAAGACAGGTGAAGAAGAAGAGTTAGCATCATGAGGAAACTAGTTACTGAAGTGTGGATGAGGTGGTGAGCGTTAGGGGATACGGCGTAATGTTAAATATATATATATATATATATATATATATATATATACATATATATGTGTGTGTGTGTGTGTGTGTGTGTGTGTGTGTGTGTGTGTGTGTAGTCTTTAAGATATAGATATTAACAAGATAACTTTACTGTTTGGAGTTTGTCACAAAAACTCTGAGGACTTTATGACCAAACTCTCAGGATCTGCAGAACTTTTCTTCCAAAAAGACGCAAGCAACAGTTCATGAAAAACATTAGAAATTTATGCATGTTCGAAAAGTCTTAGTACCTCAAACATCTTTCATTTTTGTTCTTAGTGACATTCATTTTCATTCCCTCAAAGCTTTACAACTTTCTTTCCAGATCTCACACAATTTACAATTTATCGAGAACCAGGATTTCCAATAGCCTTGAATTTTGCAAGGCGAGTAATTGCAGCACATCTGTGTTGATTCCGGATTACTATTGTAATTGCAATAATAAATACTGATCCAGGCAGTTTTATGTTATTTTAATTAATGGTAGTCTATAACATCTTGAAATTTCAGTTCCTGAATCCTCTGAGTTTTGAAAACAATATTGTTGCTATTGTGCTCAAAAATGAAGTTATGAATCTAATGAAGCTACACGATGTTGCCTCATTACTGTAGGAATATGAAGGTCAACGCATATAATTATAAAACTGCTTGTCTTAACGCCTTCCTGGGAGAATAATTAGTCATTCGTCGCTTTTTATTAAAAACTAATGTTAATTTATAGTAGTAGTATAGCGAACTAATTAGTAGTAGGGAATTTTTTTTATATTCCTGAGAGCATGTAGCTCTGTTTGATCTCTGTGGATATTAATCTTTTGATTACACCCCGTTGCTTATGTATTTCATCATTCAGCTCTGAATTTAATTTTGGCTTTATCCAGCGTGGACTTCCCACCTATTTTTCAGTTCAGTGTTACACAAAACAGTATGTCCATCACTACAGCTTTTTTTCCACGAGCTGGCTATACATTTGTAGCGATATCACTGAACCTCCATCTAGCTTCTGACAGTGAGATGTATTTGAACTGTAAACTGGTGGGTTGTGAGCAGCGTGGTCTTCCTACAATCATGATTAGCTCTTAACAATATCGACTGCTTACAGTATTTCAGCAGACCTATCTTAACCATGGAACTCATGCAGTGTTAGTAAGAATAGAATAAATTGCCTTAAAATTCATGAAAGCTAAAGAGATGACGAACGTCTTATGAAGGGTCGAGTTCTAGAAGGCCAGAAAAGAGAAAAACCATATACAGGAAATAACGAGCAATTATAGAAATCATAGACTTACTGTATACAATAAGTTATCAGTAACCAAATAAATACGGTGTAGCATTTTAAAGCTTTATTATTAAATCCAATAACAATCAAGAGAACTTCTCAAAAAAATATTTAGATTTGTGAGAGCTTATTATTTCCGTCCTTTAATTTATGTCATTGCACATAATATTGTTGGTATGATTTACGGTAACATCTGAGCATTCAGAAAAGAAGTGAAAACTGCTGCCTAGACAATTTTCCGTTCGTGAGGTTCTCTTGATCTCACTGAAGAAGTTTATGCAATCAAGCTAGTTAACAATGATTGATGGCTGGCATTTTTTCCATCAGCGAACCAGTGATTTGGATTCCCCTGAGGTTTATTGGTCTCGGATCTGGCCCAGGTCCAAACGGCGAAGGGATAGCGTTTAATTAAAATTCATATACATAATATTATCACAGATATTATTGTATTAGTATTTGATATTTTGAAATTAGTTACCGTAGTGGGAAAATTGCATCGAAGTAACATTCATATGTGAAATTCTAGGTACGGCCCATTTTCACGTCTAATTTCCCTTTTTAAATTAATTGAACTTTGTTTTTATAATTATAAAGGATTTAGTTCATACTTTGATATTTGGATGAAATGTTTTTACATCAGTTTCATATAGCAAGCCCCCTCGTGCATAATTCTTTTAGTTATAGTTTGATAAAAGACTATAATTATGTTCTTCTTGTCATCATTTTATCAGACTTCCTTGACACCTACCATTATATCTGAAAACACTAAGAAAGCAAAGTTTTGTAATCCACAGGTCTTATCGTTCATCCTTTGTTTACTAGAAAAGGATTGTACACAACTTCTATAAACTTGTAAAATATGTTGCTTTTTAGCCTTGCCTTCTCAGAGAAGAAAAGGCAAGAAAGCTATATTCAAAAGGAAATTTTCAATACCTTTGTTTCTTTTTAATAAACGTATCACTTCTTTCTATAAGTCATTACAATATTTATACCTAGTGGCATTAAGTCTAAAATTTGGGAGGAAAATTTTCCATTGTTAGGAGATGGAACGAATTATTTAATAAAGCAGCAAGTTCCTAGTCTTGCCTTTACCCCACACAGTTTTCGCTGCTGCGTAATGACTTGCCCTCATGAGACAGATGTCTGTCCGGTTTTTACTGTTTTAATCTTTACTTCACCGCCCCCTCTTCCAAACCCATCCCTATCTTTTGTTTCATTCACTCAGGGCAACAACAATTACAGTACTTTAAAAGTTGACAGTGGCTGACATATGCACTTTCGTCTTAACTTTGGTTATTGAGGGGTAGCCTACATCTCTCATGTTATAACCTTCTCGCTTCCTGATAATTAATATGACCACTCCTGTACTTCCTTCATCCAGCATAGAGATTGTGTAGAAGTCATTTCTAGCTACTCTTTCCATTGAGAGTGTATATATTATCCTGAACGCTTTTCATGTTAAAAAAATACAAAATCACGATCTCTTGGCAATTAACGTCAACTCTCCACCTTACACTCTATGAGATGGATTTATTGCTCTCTCTCGTAGTGGACAAGGCAAGACTCGCCATCTCTCATTTCTCAATAAATTATCCTCTTAGACTTATGGAAAGCTCCTGATCCTCCAGTGCAGTTTAATACTGTCACCGTGCAATGTTCTTGGGGTTCTTGCAGCTCTACAGAGTTGACAAATTAACTGATATATGTGCTTTGCCATAACTTTCTAAATTCGTCGACCAGCAGGTCTTGCGTAAAACAAGATCTACTGGTGATTTTCTTTCATAGCCTGGCAAATCGTCCCTCTGGTCAAACTTCTGCTTATGAATTCACTCCTTTCTTCGATTGCTGACGGAAAATCATACGATTCTTTCCCATCTCGTGTAAAGTGCGGAGAGTTTTGTTCTCTCACCTAATTGATTCTTCTCTTTTCGTAATTTTCTAGTTATTAAAATCTCTCTATTGAACTTGCATTCATCACTCACCTCTCCTCCGTTGTTTCCATTCAAAATCCAATTACAACTTTTTTCATTTGATGAATTTTTATTTATTTATTTTTCTTTTATCTTGCGCCTTCTTCAGAATGGATGGCCCATCGATTCCGTTCGTGTTCAACCCGCCTTTTTCTAAACCTTTCTGTTTTCTTCTTGCATGAGCTGGATATTGGTAATGTTACCGAACCTATTGGACTTTGTATTAGAAAATAATGATATTTTAAACCCGATGGTCTGAAGGTTAGTTTTGGGATTAAGATTCGCAACCTTCTTCTTCTCCTCCGTCATCAAACCCGGGGAAGATAAGTATTTTGCGTAAAAAGTTGAGACCAAAATTTTTTAAAAATCTTGTCTGGACGGAGGGAAAAGGAATGTCCATGAAAAATGTTTCATTCTTTCCCATTCTCAGAGCGGGATACAGAAGTGCACCATTTTTAAAATTCAAGATAAATCATCTAGGGAGTCCGACCGAATTCTTGGACTAGAGTTTTCATGGCTAAGAACTTTTTGTATAACTTCCAAGAAGATATTTCTTTTTTAAGCGGAGTGAACCATCATAATGTCACGAACACCAAGGCTTTCTTCGTTGGAAGATGATTCATTTTCTTTCACTCAGCGAGCAAAGCTCGAGGGCCTTCAAAGTCGTGAACTTCTTTTTAGAACTTTTAAAGAAATGTATTCTCTTTTAAGCTCTCAGCCCGGCCGCGAGTGATAATATACCCATCAAAGTACCAAGACCAAATAAGAGAGATGGGTAAGAAACAGTTTTGTCGGCCCTAGATGAAAGATATTAAGGATTACTGATATATGTAATAAACCTTAAAATCTGCTACTAAAGGGAGTGGATCATAACGGGATGATTATGCCACGAGAGAGAGAGAGAGACAGACAGAGAGAGAGAGAGAGAGAGAGAGAATAAAGCCCTTGATGCCGTAACGTAACGTTATTTTTTTCCCTCAACTCAAAATCTTCAAAATGATTTCTTGCAACAATAATTTTCTTTTTTGCGGTGATTGAACTATAACTGGATCTCATAAACTGGGGAATTTTCGAATGGAAGCTGTTAATATATTTTTTTCTGGCAATACACCATAGTATTTTTGAAATCTTCCTGTGACAACGATTGAGTCAGGCTGTCTAGAATGTCATGAAACATCGAGTAGGTTTGCGATGGTGCCAAACTTCCTCAAGACATTTAATCTGGCTCAAGCTAATCCCTGCACCCTTCCATTCCGGGTCCTTTAATACGGTCGTAAAATTTCCTTTATAATCCCATAATCTGAATCTTTCCAGTCAGATCCAGCATGCAAAATTATAATTCTACTCCCTTTCCCGCTTGGTGGGTTTATTCCAGTCACTGCTGTCGAACTTTCATCCATCCAACACTTGGTGACTATAATTCTGATTAATCCAAGTTTCATCTAGAAATATAACAGACTTATTTCCTGTATCTCTAATATTTTTCATTGCACGTAGGAACTTGGTCCTGGCACTGGCAATATCACTTCCCTCCAGTAGAAATTCTCTCCTTTTAACTCTTCCGTATTTGAATCCAATTTCTTGAAGTATCTTACGTAAAGATTCTCTGCATCCACTAAGTCTATTAATTTCTTTTACTTCAAGTAGAATGCTATCCAGCGTTGGAATTTCCTTTCTGACGTAATAACTGAGAACTGTCCTTCGTAAAACGCACTGATCAAACCCATCGATATTGGTTACAGTTGGTGGTCTTTTCCTTTTCTTTACGTTAAAAACGGGAGCTTCATTTTCTTCTAAGCTGTCTTTTCCTTCCTCACAAATGCGATATATCGTACTTCTGCATTGCTTAGTTGCATCCATTGTACGTACGTTGTACTGCCTTGTCAAAACCATGCATAACAGTTTTGTTTTCTTCCTTCCTTTTGAAATACTCGTGGACACTGAATATGACCTCTCTTGTATGCGCACGTAATTGCTGACGTGGAGAGCCTTCCATCTTAAACCGTCACACTTGGGTATCAGAACAAAAGTGATAAGCTACTTAACCTTCCTGACCTGAGACAGAGAGAGATGTGGCAAAGTGTATGCCAAATCTACACTGTTTTTTCGCCTTAAGTGAGATTTAATGACTGAAATTGGCGCAAAGCGGCAACGTCGGAAATCTACTCTATGTTTCATGACATTCTGGACAGACATAATATTTTTTATAGTTGATGAAATTTTTTTGCATGTATAACATGGCATCAACATACCACTATAACTGTACTAGTGATAATAGTACCTGTAGTAATGGTAATAGGTAATATAGCATGACACTACAACAACAACTACAACATCAACCTTAATAATAATAATCGTTTTCAAACAAAATTGTATTTCAAAGGTCAAATATTAATTTTTTTAGTGCTATGATATCCTGCTACTTCTATCAAGTACAACATGCTCAAGAACGTATTGTTTTGGTATCCTTAATCATTAGAAAATAAAAGAAATCAAGTAGAATGAATAAAGATACCACTGATTCATTTGGATTATATTAAAAACTTATTAATTATATATCTGTTTCACCCTAAGCAACAAATAAGCAAATATAACGGAAAGGTAGAAAATAATGAAGGCAAATTCCAGTACAGTGTGAAGGTTAATAGTAATGATGTATAACGTTTGGAGAGAATAGATAAAAATATAAGATATAAAAATATTTATAATAACGCGGCATTAATAATGCTTGGATTAATCTCAGCCTCTCGTGGAATCCAATTAATCTGGCTATATTCTCCTGGCAGTGTTTAACGGATTTTTTTTTAACCTTTATTACTCTTTAAATAAAATATTTTGTTCGATGTTGCAGATTTCATAGAATTTCCAACGAGATTTTTTTTTGTATGGCTTTATGTTTTTCGTGAACATTCATTTCCAGATGAAAATGTAAACTTTTGTTTCTAAGTTATAATTTTCGGTTACTGCCGATCTTTCTGTTGAAATTGTGAAACCCATATATATTATATATATATATATATATATATATATATATATATATATATATATATATATATATATATATATATATGTATGTATGTATGTATGTATTATGTATGTTATATATATTTATACATATATAGACATATATATATATAGTATATATATATATATATATATATATATATATATATATATATATATATATATATATATATACATACTCTATATATACACATACACATACGTATATGACTGAAAAATTTTCTGTTAAAACAGAATTCCATAAAATATAAGGGAGCCCATAGATACGCCAAAAAAGTGGAAAATAAAGGCTGTATTTCAGAGACCGAAATGTCTCTCTCCTCAGGCAAATAGTGAATGAGAAAAAGTTAAGTAAAGCGGTATTTATACCAGAAGATCCATTGATCTGGCGTTAGTCACCTCAGTTGACAATTTCTCTTTAATCTTCTTGATCGCTGGTTGGAGGAAGATTTTAATCTTCTTGATCGCTGGTTGGAGGAAGATTTTATCTATAATATCTGAATCCCACGCAGCTCTTGAAAGATTCATGGTGTTTCTTTGTTTAATCAAAGCTGATTCCACCATCTGGCTTTTGAACCGACAACTGCTGCTATAAATTATACGAGACATATTCCAGTTTAGTCCGTGGTTGTGGTTATTTATGCGGTTAAAAATATCCGAGCTCTGATGTCCATACCTAACTGAACGTTTATGCTGTATTAATCTTTGGGGGAGTGATTTGCCTGTGAAATCGATATGAGATTGGTCATAGTCGAGGCAAGGGATTTCGTAAACTTCTGTGCCTTTGGGGATTGGTTTTTGTTGGACATTAATCAGGGATTTGGCTAAGGTATTTGGGTAGGTAAAAGGAAATGGGTTAGAGTTTCCAAGTGTCTGTGTCAACGTCTTAATTCTGATCAGGTGTGGGATTTTTATTTTATTGTTGTGGGTCTCTGGTCTTGTTATGGAGGGGACGGTAGAAAACAGCGTTTGCTTTGTGGATCGATTTCTCAATTAAATGGTCAGGGTGCTTTAAATATGACAGCTGCTTACGGATTAGTTCAATTTCCTTTTCCAGGAGATCCGGGGAGCAAATTCGTAAGGCTCTTAAGAATAAATTGCTGGCTACGCCAATTTTGATAGAGATGTCATGATAGCTATAAAAATGGATGTATGACAGAGAGAAAGTTGGTTTTCTTTATATGGTAAATTTGTATTCTGTCGTGTCTCTAATTATTAAAACGTCAAGAAAATGAATTTTGTTGCCTGTTTCCCATTCAACTTTAAATTTGATTCTAGGCACTAATGCATTTAATTTTGAAAGAAATTCATTGAAATTGCCCCACTTATTATCCCGAAATGTTAAGATATCTACATACTCATCCATAGCATGTCTTTAGGTTTTATTGCGTTTATTATTACAGTTTCAAAATATTCTATGTATAGATTGGCTAAGACAGGACTTAAAGGGCTGCCCATGCTGCATCCGAATTTTTGTTTATAGAATGACTCCCCGAATGAAAGATGTTATTAGATACACATAATTCAATTAACTTTATTATTTTATCTAGGAATATGTCTTGCATAATTTATAGCAGCAATTGTCGGTTCAAAAGCCAGATGGTGGCATCAGCTTTGATTAAACAAAGAAACTCCATGAATCTTTCAAGAGTTGCGTGAGATTCGAATATTAGAGATAAAATCTTCCTCCAGCCAGCGATCAAGAGGATTAAAATCTTCCTCCAACCATCGACCAAGAAGATTAAAGACAAACTGTCAACTGGAGTGACTTAACGACAGACCTATGGATCTTCTGGTATAAATACCACTTTCCTTAACTTTTTCTCATTCACTATTTGCCTGAGGAGAGAGACAGTTCGGTCTCTGCAATATAGCCTTTATTTTCCATTTTGGCGTTTCTATGGGACCCCTATATTTGATATACATATACAGTATGTATATATATGTATAGTATATATATATATATATATATATATATATATACACACACACACATATATATATATGTATGTATATGTGTATATATATATATTGATTTTATAACAAGTTTTCCATACTTTGAGTGTTAAATTAGCTGTATATTTTCTTATTTCGTTGTTATTTTATGTCTTTTGTTAGTTTTACATCCATCCAAATGATTTTATTCATTGCCCCCTTCTCTCTCTCTCTCTCTCTCTCTCTCTCTCTCTCTCTCTCTCTCTCTCTCTCATACAGAGTAGCATGCAGTAATTAATTAGTTAAGTAGCATATCCTTCATTTGCTCACTCATTACCGACTTGAAAAATAGACTGTTTATATTTACCTGTGGTTGAAATGTACCTGCACCAATTTTCTTAGGTATCAGAGAAATGTTGTCTTGATAGTTACCCCCGGTCACTACAAGAGTTTAAGTTTAGTTCTGATCTAAGCTGCAAAATTTTTGATCACTCTAAAGCGAAAAGCATTTTACCAGCCTTTATAATGTAGGAATCTGTTTTTCCAACGCACAGAATTCTCTCACTTGTGCAAATGCATGTACTTCAATCGAATGTGATCTGTACAGCCCATTCGAATTGAAGTGATTGATGTTGAACCGTTATTTCAATTTCCTGAATTTTGCAGGTAATCCTTTTATAATCTGGGCTATTTGTTCGTATTAATAAAATTCACGGTGTTGTGGTAGTTTGGTATAGGGGTTAACGGGGCAGTTGAAACGAAGAAGCTAGATTTTTGTTTGCAGCCATTACAACCAATGTTTATACTCGTGTAAAAAATTCTGTATACAAGTTTATTATTGTGGGGATTAATTAACTGAAATACAGACATTTATTCCATATACAGGATGGAAATGAGTAATAAGAAAGATGAAGAAAATATGATTTATTATTAGTATTTACCGTCTTAATGGTCCCTGAACAAATCTTTGACGTAGAAACTCAAGCCTTCGAAAAAATTAATTAAATAAAAAAAGTGCTGGAATGAATACATGCAAAAATAATTCGATAAATGACAACTACTTACCATTCGGATAGTCCAGTTCATCAGAGAGCGGGAAAAGAATGGGAAGAAGGACGTTGGCAGCCATGGCTGTGATCCAGCCAACACACAACCAATTCCAGAACACTGATGAGGTCCCGAGGCGGAGTGTTTTGGCCTGGAAACTTCCTCTACTTTCGGATCGAACGTTGCTCCTTGATTTCAGCAAAGAGTTTCTGCTTCGGCACTTATTTATAATGCAATTGGATATGCTGACAGGTGACATAGGAATCTGATAGTCTAGGACGCTTTTCCCATCACATTGTCTGTGGCGAACTCTTCACTAGGAATAGATAATAAAGTTTCTAGTGACAGTGTCAAGGGGTCTGTATTTCTTCCTCTGTTATACCCTTGTGTGGTGGATCACACGCACTGCAAAGTCGAGATCAACTTCAGCTTAAGCTCCCTGCAACTGACAGATTCTACAATCCTGGAAATGGAAAGATAAATACTGTGATTAGAACTGTAATGAATCATAATGCAAAGTTTCTTAATTCATGACACAAATCTCACTAAATTCTCTTATGTCAATAAAATGTCTTGGCCTTTATTTTCTCACATGTTGGAATCCCATAATTACAGTATTTCACAATTTTACAAAATGTAATGCTCCACTTGATGCCGAAATGAAGAACGAACACAGAGGAAGTCCAGGAAAAGAATAGGGGAAGGGACTGAGTACAAGAAAATAAAATAACACACGGAGGTATCCAAGGAAGCACAAGCCTACACTAGAGCTTACGTTATTCATCACGACTTCGACTTTTACAAGCATTTGTGTTTCAGAATGACTGACCTTACTCAAGATCAGTCAACAAAGAACGTAAACGTATAATAACAATAACCTGATTTCCGTAACAGGAAGTGACTCGGGAGAAAAAATGATACAACTGACATTCATATTTGAACTGCTGAATCGTGAATGAACTCTGTTAAGGAAAATATTATTATTCCATGCGTGCATTCATAAGGAATAAACCAAAAAGGCGTAAACTTGATTAGATACCCGTATGAAAACTTGAAAGTAAACAGAACAGAAATAGATCAACAGTAGGGAAGATGGCAAAAGGTCATTTTAGACAAAGAGCTGAGATGCAGTCCATCCTTACTTAGAATGAAAGAGAACAGCTTATAATTCATGGAAACATAAATGTAAGTTCAGAGTAATCGTATAGATATGTTTGTGTTTCATAGAAAACCTTTTAATCATGCGATGGAAATGATTGTTGAAAAATTATGAAAATACAGCCAGT
>NC_089758.1:19109233-19114233 GCF_040412425.1 Macrobrachium rosenbergii
CAGTATTCTCAACCTCCCGTCTCAGCTCTTACTCAAGCACTGCAAGTTGACTTTGATTTAATTAATCACCCTTTGACATAAGAATCACAGCTTGAAAGCTCTTGGGGTTTAAAAGTCTTATGGGGGAGCGACAAGCTGGTGAAAAGAGCCTAGAACTGGAAAATGTTAGAAGGGAGGAGAAGAGACTGGGAACTTATTGTGAAGAAGGTACTCAAAAGGGAGGGCCTTCATATCCATAAACACAAGAGTGCTTGCATGAGGTTATCGTGATGAGTGTCTGCTCTCTGTGGGGGTGTGGAAAAGCAGGGGTCGTTACGTTGTTTCTCTCTGGAACCACCTTTGTTAGGTTTCTGGCTTTTACTCTACGTACCAGTGTTCCTTCATGCTATATGTTCCACCTGTAACTAAAACCGCAATCTAGAAAATCCTAAATACAACGAGTTACGTTAGTATTTACATCGTAATCTTCTTTCACTGTTTGACTTCATCTTGAGCTGTTTGATGCAACACATTTCAATATTTAAGTATATATATATATATATATATATATATATATATATATATATATATATATATATATATATATATATATATATATATACATATATACACTTCTGAAACATTTTGCAAAACTTTTTTGAGTGACTGTACGTAACCTGAAAGAGTTACATTTTTCATTAAACCTACTGACCTCACCCTGTTAGCTAATAGTGGTTATGGAGCAGCTCTTCTTCCCAGGTATGAAAAATAATAACAAAATTCCAATATAATCGTAAACAGTAGAAAAACAATTTCACTTTACATTGCACTAAACAACAACAACAATAATATATATATATATATATATATATATATATATATATATATATATATATATATATATATATATATATATATATATATATATATATATTATTGTTGTTGTTTTTAAAACAAAAAGTGAAATTGTTTTTTCTACTGTTTACGATTATATTGGGATTTTGTTATTATTTTTCATACCTGGGAGGGAGAGCTGCTCCATAACCACTATTGGCTAACAGGGTGAGGTCAGTAGGTTTAATGAAAAATGTAAATATTTCAGGTTACGTACAATCACTCAAAAATGTTTTGCAAAATGTTTCAGAAGTTTTCGTTCAGCTAACAATAATTCATTCGTTTTATGTATACAAGGAAATGTGCTTTTCTTAATCGACTCTGGTTATTAATTATACGGTTAACGATATAATAAAGAATGTGAGTGAAAAATCCGTATTATTTGAAAAATTTCGCTCATGATGGTATTTTAAAAGGCTCAAATAAAAAACTATAATTAATTATCTATTCAGTTCTTATGGGAGTAAATTGAGAGACTTTCTTCTTCTTGCATAAATAACTCATTGGTAAAGTATTGGGAGAAAATCAGGCAGCACCCAATGGATACTTAGTGGCAGAGAGAGAGAGAGAATATATGATTAAATATAGGAACTATAATAATGATGAAAAGAGAAATAAATGAATTATAATAATGATGGAGAGAAATAAAAACCGGTTTAAGAGAAACGGGAGGTAATTTCTCTGACGCACCAGTCGTGTCTGTGCTTGTTTCATGCGCTTACGGCGGAGTTGCCAAACAGCGCCAGATGTCACTATTATAAGCTGTGGTCCGAAAAGTTTTGAAGAATGTTGCAAAACATTTTTGAGTGACTGTACAAAGACATTCAGATTCTGTTTCCATTTTGATCAAAATTTCAATTTACATCATCCTTTCGTTCTTCATATCAAACTCTTCCTTTTACATTTCTCCCTTGAATATTCACGTATTGTAGATGAAATTTAATTCCTCTCTCTCTCTCTCTCTCTCTCTCTCTCTCTCTCTCTCTCTCTCTCTCTCTCTCTCTCTCTCTCTCAGAGGAAACGGCAATAAGGATGCATCCAGAGAGAGACCTCTCAGAGATGAAATAGTCGGTTGCTCTCCAATATGAAGCCTAAAAATGAAGAGCGACATAACAAAACGCAAGTCTGAATTACATGTCCAATGCAATTTTTGAAAAGCTCAAAAACTGACGAGGAAAATATCATACACGTGAGTTCGAAAAGAAGTCGCCAAAAAATCCAATTAGAGTCCGCTTCTTTTTTTTTTTTAACCTAAATGTGATAAATTCTTTACGGCTTTCGTGGGCTTTTGAAACGAAAGCAAATATAATATATGGATAGAAAAGAGAGACAGACAGACCAAGCAACAAAATGCAAATTTATTGGAAAGCACGCAGAGCGACACTCAAAAACATTCATATTTTCATTATGAAATAGTTAAAGTTCTGTATTGAGAGCGATTACCTTGAATTTCCTTCTTTTTACATGCATATAGAAACACACACACACACATACTTACAAATAAACACACATACACACAAATAAACACACACATATACATACACATATAAATTAGGAGATAGAGAACAGAGCTATTTATACAATTCAGGAATGTTCCAGAAGTCTGCCGCTGCGTCATTCCTGTTGACAGCTTCTTTTTAATCTTCTTAAACGCTGGTTGGAGGAAGATTTTATCAATCAGATTTGAATTCCAGGTTCCCTTGAGAAGTTCATCGTATTTCTTTCTTTAATCAGTGCTAATTCTACCATCTTGTTTTTAAACCGACAATTGCTGCTGTAAATTATATGTGACAATATTCCAGTTTATTCTATGATTATGGTTATTTATGTGGTTAAAAATAGATGAGCTCTGTTGGCCATATCTTACCGAACGTTTGTGTTGTGTTGGTTTTTGAGAGAGTGATTTACCTGTAAATCCGATGTAAGATTGGTCAGTCAAGGCGAAGGATTTCGTACACCTTGCCGTGTCTTTGGGGACTGATTTGTGTTGGACGTTGATTAGGGATTTGGCTAAGGTATTTGGGTAGGTAAAAACAAATGGGTTAGAATTTCCATGTGTCTGTGTCTACGTCTTAATCCTGTCCAGGTGTGGGATTTTGATTTTATTTTTAGGCGTTGACACAGACACTTGGAAACTCTAACCCTTTTGCCTTTACCTACCCAAATACCTTAGCCAAATCCCTAATTAACGTCCAACACAAATCATCCCCAAAGACACGGGAGGGTATACGAAATCCTTCGCCTTTTTCCGAAAAAAATGTTCATGTAAAAAAGCAAATCTTGCATACAGACATAATTTGGCGGCACTATCGACTAAAGCTTGGGGGGTTACGTTTCAAATGAAGCAATTTGTTGAGAGTTCTATGGACAATGACTGGTGGGTAGTAATTATTCTTAAAATAATCAGTGAGGATAACCACCTCGGCATGAAATGCGGATCAACTTTTGGTCAGGTTAATGGCTCTATGAAGGAGAGTGGACAAGGAATTCATTTTAGAATTGTAAATACATGAGTTATAAAAATTCGTGCCAAGGCCAGTAAAAGTGTTCTTCCTATAAATCCCTGTATGGAAGCCAATTTCATCCTTAGTTACCTTTACGTCAAGGAAGGGGAGAGCATTATGGGTTTCAATCTCAATGGTAAATCTAATGTTCTGGTGTTGCGCATTTGAATGTTCCAAAACGCGTCAGCAGGGTAGTCAGATCTAGAAAGTGCAAATGTGCCATCAACGTAACGTTTCTAAAAGAGTGGACGGAAATCAGAAGGACATTCATCTATAGCTAGCTCCTCCAGGGAGTTCATAAAGGTGAACCTGAGCCCAAGTTGGGCCGCATTTCATGCTCAGGTGACTACCCTCATTGATTATTTTAAGAATAATTACTACCCACCAGTCATTGTCCATAGAGCTCTCAACAAATTGCTTAATTTGAAACTTAACCCCCTTTTAGTCCATAGTGCCCCCAAATTATGTTTGTATGCAAGATTTCCTTTTTCACATGACAATTTTTTTCGGAAAAAATGTATCAGGCTATTCAACGGACAATTACCCGCTCTTAATCTTAAGTTAATCCCAATAAACCCACGGACCACTGGATCTCTTTTCCATGTCAAGGACAGGATTAGCCCCTTGTTTACTTCCGGTGTGATTTATAAATATAATTGTCCTAGATGTGATCTTGGCACTTACATCGGTTGTACCAGGAGGCTGCTAAAAGTCCGAATCTCCTCTCATCAAGGAGTTAGTTTTAGAACAGGCCGTCGATTATCCAGTCCAGAGCAGTCCAGTGTAAGAAATCACAGTACAGCTTGTAAGATACATATAGATGCTAAGGATTTTAGTATTGTGGGGAGAACCCGGTACATAGAAGAATTAACCACACTTGAATCTATTATGATTAAATTAACTGTCCCTACCCTTAATCACCAATCAACCTCCACCCAGCTGTTCATCGCTTGACATACCTGCTGTAACCTCTTTGTTTATACTCCCCCCTCTCTCTCCCCACCTGCATTGGTTGTCTGTGTAAGTTTGCATTACACTACCGGCGTGGGTAGGTGTCTTTTGCTTTTCGCATTGGCCCTGGCCTTCTTCTGCTGTTCTGTTCCTTTTTAAATGCTTTGTTTAAATATGTTTTAAGTGTTTTTAAGGTTGTCCTTTTTTTTAAATTGTCCTTTAACATGATGTTAAGTATATAATGTGTATACCTTTTACTGTTTATACACAATTACTGTTTAAGTTCATCGCTTTTTCAGCCTGGAAAAAGTATCAAGAGGTACGAAACGTCGGCGTATTATTAAATGGGTCAAGAAAAACGAACGCCTTTCCGTTACTCAATTTGCATATATATATATATATATATATATATATATATATACATATACATATGTATATATATATATATATATATATATATATATATATATATATATATATATATGTGTGTGTGTGTGTGTGTGTGTGTGTGTGTGTGTGTGTGTTGTTTGTGTGCGTTTGTGTTTGTGAGTGCGTCTCACATCCAGCCTTGAACTTTTGAATCAACGATGAATCCCTTTGCAGAAAGCTGTATGAATAAATGGAAAATTGTCATTTATTGTGGTGCAATATGTATATTATATACACACACAC
>NC_089758.1:19116733-19131733 GCF_040412425.1 Macrobrachium rosenbergii
ATGATATTTTTGAAAGTAAGAATATGGAAATTATTTGCAATGTTGTTGAAGATGAGCATTACGAAAAACAAAAACAGAAGAGGCACAGGTATTCTGGGGTTGGTATGATAGGTTACTAAGGAAGATGTAGGAATATGGTATGTAATCACTTGTAATTGACGACATAATACAACCGACAGTTAAAAAGAGAAGAATCAAGGCTAGTGAACATTTTGCTTATGATTTTTTATTTGTTAGAAAACTTATTTTGACTAGGACTAAATTATTCCTTGCAACAGTATAGAAGTAGGAATGTAATCAAACACGGAAAATCTCCATGTGTTATAGATCACTCCGTGATAATTGTTAGAATAAATTTGATATTCAGATTTTAGTTTAAATGGAAAAAATGTGTTTTCACATTAATAATAATCAACAACGAAACCTTCCTTGCGTGAAAATCTTTATACTCTTAAAGGTGGCTGAACAAGAGTAGTTTTTTCCAATGATAATGGAACAAAATGAGAGGGGAATATACCACAATGTCGATACATTTTTACCAAACATTATGATTTGGGATTATGTGGAAAGTCAAAAAGGATGGAAGATTAACTAGAGCCAGGTAAAAGTAAAGCCGCTCGTCCCGCTAAGAGAGAGAGAGAGAGAGAGAGAGAGAGAGAGAGAGGATGGGGGGCGGGAGCCGTTTGAAAGTGTAGATATTAAAGAAAGGGAAGGATAGGGGAGGTAGAAATGAAGAGAGATCTTAGTAAAATGTCAGATAACAAAAATGATAGAATATTAGGTAAAAAAATGAAATGAACGAAACCTTTTACTTATTTTACAATTTGATAAGAGACCATACTCGAGGGAAAACTCGACAGAAATAATATGGTATATAACGGTATAGAAGAAAATGTACGTCCATTAGAAACACAGCTGCGATATCTCCGGAGCCAAGGCTTTTGTTATAATGGCCTTTTCCAAATGTCCCGCAAAAAAAAAAAATCTTGTACATCACGAAAGACATGGATTGAGGAAATGCGTTCACCCAAATTCTTGGAAAGACGGTTTAGTACCTCAAGATTAGAGGGTTTTTAGAATGCTTTTACTCCAAACCTACCACATTTTCTCAAGGTTGAGAAAGTATAAACATAAACTTGTTGGAGAAAATTATGTATAATCCGAAGGCATTTTTTTTTTTACTCAAGTCACAACCTGTAATACAACTTGGTTTTGTTCCACGTAAATTATGATAAGAAAATATACTAATGTGATTCCCCCCCCCCCTTTTTTTTTTACCTCTAATCTAACATCTCTAGGAGACTGTACTGCACACACTAAGCGATTCATATGTAACGTCTCGCCAATGCTGCGTCCATTACTTTACTGTTTACTCTTGGTGCAAGAGGCATGCCGGTATAAGGCCAGATATATCTTAAATAATAAAAAGACTGTCCATTTGGTTCTTTGCTAGTAGCCCATAGTCTTTTTCTTGATCAGGATTGGATTAGATAAAAGCCTAAATTACACACTGCATCAGCCTTAGGGCAGACAAACAACTGAGCCTGGGCCTCATCCTTTCCTAAAGCCAGTAGCCTTACCATTAAAAATCCTATTAGGGGTATTTTTTATTTGTTACTTAGAGCATAGATTTTTGCGAGGTTTATACGGCTGCAGTATTAAGCCCATTAATTTCACAAAAGACACCGGAGAAGTACATTTTACTTGTTGCTTCAACTTCAAACGTTGCAGGTCTTTTTTGAGGCTGAAATTTGATTTAAAAGTCGCTTTTCATTTTACTGCCATTTAGTATACAACAAATTATATGTCACATACGAACTTGTGTAGCAATAAATGAAACGATACCTCTAGAAATATTTCCATACGATGCCAAAGCAGCTGTGGGGCAATATCATGTTAGGAACATGAAACTACAACAAATATTGAAACTGTGATCGAGGGAATTATTCCATTCAGTTTTCAAATCTACTTCAGAACTGTTGTTTGGAGTTTCTATTACAATACTCTCTTCTGAAAAAAATAAAAATATCCGTTATGAAAGCAGGAATTGGTTTCCATATCCACTGCGCATAAAAGGTAAAAATAGAAGTCTAAATCCTCGATCAACATTTTTTTCTGCTCTTTGTTAACCTTTCTAAAACAATAGTTTTTCGAGATTTCCTCACCCCAACCATTAAAAGCATGGTTTTTAATATATCATTTAGTCTGTTCCGTGAGGATTTATATTTAATAGCACTTCTATTGACATCACCCCAGAAGCATATTATTATTATTATTATTATTATTATTATTATTATTATTATTATTATTATTATTATTATTATTAAAAACAATGCATCAGTTTGTTATCTTTGATTTTTATCATTATTAAGCTTGATGCAACTAAACCGGCCATTGAGAGAAGTTTGAAGATGTTTCTAATATCAGTCATTCTGATAACCTCTTCAGCATTAATATCATGAGCAATTAAGAGCAAGAGCAATAACGGTACTCATGACGGAAACTGCAATTGAACTGTATCCAAAGTTAGATGGATCCCAATGGTTCATTGTATTTTCTCAGAATAGTTCCCGAATTCAATCTGACAGATGCAATTCAGCTGTAATTGGTGCATTTGCAGGCAGGCATAAACTATTTTTTTTTCCGTTATAATTTTTGATATAGTTGTGTATGTTGTATTGTCAGCGTTTTAAAATAAATCCGTTGCCATCTCAATAATCTTTTATATGATGTACTCAATTATACTGTTTGCAAATTGGTAACTAATGTTTAATATTTCCAATACACTGCTTAGGTATTTTCAGTGTTTTATATTATTCAAATTATAATGTGAATGTTATGATGCCTTAGGGGCTCAGATTAATATACATTATATATATATATATATATATATATATATATATATATATATATATATATATATATATATATATATATATATATATATATATATGTATATATATATAGTATATGTATACATATATAAATATATATATACAGTATATATATATATATATATATATATATATATATATATATATATATATATATATATATATATATATATATATATATATACACACACACACGTGTGGGTGGTGTGTGTCTGCGTGTCTGTATATGCATGTGTGTATGTGTTATTGCGTATTAAAGTGGATACAAGTGATTACTAATCCTGACTGTTCGGGGCGTATGCCTTGCATCCTTACACTGCTTAAACGTACAGCATAAAAACAATCGGTCATAAAATACTAATTATTCTTCCCATTTTGTTCAGTTCTGCTTCCAGCTTCCCTACTTCATTTGTTTTGAGTTATTTTTAAATACTAATTTGATTGCCCATAACGTAGCCAAAATGTGGGTACACTGCCAATAGTACACTGTCAATATAATCTTAGTTTTTCATTTCTTCCTCTCCATTAAATATCATAACTCCAATGGTTATGAGGTAGGCTTCACTCTTTCCCTTTTAGTTTTCTGTAAAAGAAAACTAGTGAGATGGCTTTGTCTGCCCGTCTGCACTTTTTCTGTCCGCCCACAGATCTTAAAAACCACTGAGGCTAGAGGGCTGCAAATTGGTATGTTGATCATCCACCCTCCAATCATCAAACATACCAGATCGCAGCCCTCTAGCCTCAGTAGTTTTTATTTAATTTAAGGTTAAAGTTAGTCATGATCGTGCGTCTGTCAACGCTGTATGACAGGCCACCACCAGGCCGTGGCTGAAAGTTTCATGGCCCGCGGCTCATACAGCATTATACGGTGTACAGAAACCTCTTCTTCGGCGCATTTTTTATTTGTTTGCTTTTAAAATTGATTTACGGCAGTGTTATACCATTACCTTAAACTTTTATTTCCTTAGCAAGGGTGTATGTGTCAGCCGCTACCAAAGTTAGCTATAACACATAGTCTTAAAGATATACTAAACTAACGAAATTATTTTATTCTTTTGCATTTCATTTGTGTATTTTTTTGTTGTTTTATACAGACAACACCAACTCCACGTTACAGCAAGATAATTATTCATATAACAATGTTTTAAACGCCCCTTTAATTAAGGATTCCCTAACTAATTTGATCAAACACTGTGGTGCGCCAGCGCAACAGCTTCCAAATTAGTCATTCTTAAATTCCATAGACACATAGAGTCTGAACTTAATTTAACTACCCACTTCCTCACTCAGAAAATTTTTTAAATGTAACTTCTACGCTTCTTACATCAAGTTCTACGCAACTCTCTCGTGCATAATGAAACTTTGTCTTTCCCTCCCTCTCTCTCTCATAATGAGTATTCAGGATCTCTAATATATTCTTGAATACTTCCAACTATTGTTCCGTATATTAATATATTTTCTAGATATGCATTTCTGTTTCAAGAAATACTCTGCATTTAATCGCCTTTGCTGATAGTTTTATCCTCTATTTTACAGTTATATTTATTGTATTTAAATTGTATTTGAAATAAATTCCCTACTTGAAACTCCTAATGTTTGTATCCTAGCATCCGCTTATATAAGTTCTCTTTCGTAACTGTTTGCGCAGGTTCGTTTGTACTACGCATCTGTAAAAGGAAACAGTACGTTAAAAAGAAATAATTTCCTTTTATAGCTGAATGAATATTTTTATCAGGATCCAGTCATTCTTCTAACTTTTATTGACATTTTTTATCAGATTTGCAGGCATTATCCACTTTAAAATTCCATGGAATGATCAGAAATATCTGACAGATTCACACTCTTTGCGTCTTTACGAATAATAAATCATTTTTATCTTATAAAACTCCTTATTCTGTCTTCGCCAGCACTTTTTAAGACCTTTTTTCATGAAACACTAAAACATTAAGTTCCCTCATGAGAAAATAACCCATAGTGTCCTTTCTTTTTACTAAAGATTATCAGTGACATTTTCAAGCAAAAATGAGTTTTACTTTACATTGTCATAAAAAAAAACAGATGACTATTGAATTATATCTCATATCTTTTTGTTGATATATGGAGGTTTATATATGTAATATATATATATATATATATATATATATATATATATATATATATATATATATATATATATATATATATATATATATATATATATGTATATATATGTATGTATATATACATATATATATGTATATATATACATATGTATATACTGTATATATATGCATATATATATATATATATATATATATATATATATATATATATATATATATATATATATATATATATATATATATATTACATAAACCTCCTTATATCAACAAAAGTTAGAGATAAAAATTGATAGTCATCTGTCTTTTGTTTTTCTTATGACTATGTAAAGTAAAACTCATTTTTGTTTTAAGATGTCACTAATAACCTGTAGTAAAAAGAAGAAACACTAAGGGTTATTTTTCCACGAAGGAACTTAATGTTTTAGTGTTTCATGAAAAGAATCTTAAAAAAATGCTGGAAGACAAAATAAGAGTTTTATAATATAAGATGATTTATATATATATATATATATATATATATATATATATATATATATATAAAATCATCTTATATTATAAAACTCCTTATTTTGTCTTCATAGCACTATATATATATATATATATATATATATATATATATATATATATATATATATATATATATATATATATATATGTGTGTGTGTGTGTGTGTGTGTGTGTGTGTGTATAAAACTCCATATATCCATAAAAGTTGCAAGATATAAAATGATGGTTATGTTTTTGTTTTTGACAAAGTGTGAAATAAAACTCATTTTTGCTTGGAGATGTGACTGATAATTTTTGCTTGGAGATGTGACTGATAATCTGTAGTAAAATGCAGAAACATTAAGGCTTATTTTCTCATAAGGAAACTTAATGTTTAAAGGTGACTTTCATAAAAAAGCTTAAAAATTGCTGGCGGGGCTGTGAGGATATTTAAACTCATTTGTAGTAGAAATCGGATATTATTCATATATATATATATATATATATATATATATATATATATATATATATATATATATATATATATATTTTCTTTGAAATCAAAGCGTCTACCAATTTACCCTAAGTCCCTAATCCAGAGGAAATCTTCAAAGCTTATTTATATCATAACTGATGATTTATCAAACTCATGAATCGTAATAAACACTATACTTGTCATGGACCTCTCATATTTTTTTTTTTTATAGAAAAATGATTGACCTGATGCTCTTTTTTCGATTCAAATTGAATTCAGAATTGTATTTTAGTTCAGTTTTTCAAATTAAATATGGGTCACAATAGAAACTGGATATCTCTTTTACCTTTGGCAAGGAGATTAAGTATGCACCCTCGGAACTCTGATAATGCTTCAAAAACGGAATAAGGTATTAAGATTTTACGTTTGTCTCCTTGTTTTAACTTTATCGAAGAAGCATTTAGCCTTGGTCAAAAAGATTGCCATGGAAGTAAAAATGGGAAATTAGGCCTCATTTCCAGAAAGAAATAAAATTGAAAATAGAGGAATCATATATTTTCTGTTCAAAGTAGTCCCACTCCCGCTTTTAAAATCTAATCCACATCCTGGAGAAGCCTCTTTTTTCCCTCGTCAAAAGCTAGGCCTTTGAAAAGGTTTCATTGTTGTCCTGGTAAAGCCTAGAATAACTGTGAGCGATCTTAAACATGAAAAAAAAAGGGAAAAAATGGTATATCGAACAACAAGAGAATTGTAACTCAAGTGGAGAGCTATAGTGGTGAAGTGTGTCAGTCAAGGCTTTCAGCAATTAGTGTGGAGAGGAATGGAAAAGCGGCAGTTTTAGGGAATTCTCTTTTCGGTACGGTGTTCTGTATTCCTCTGGAACCTACAGAACGATATTGATTGTCTGGTCGGAATTTTATCCTGCTATGGAATGCTCACTTTGTTCTTTCGGCATAGTTCTTATTGCGTGTATATATATATATATATATATATATATATATATATATATATATAGAGAGAGAGAGAGAGAGAGAGAGAGAGAGAGAGAGAGAGAGAGAGAGAGAGAGAGAGAGAGAGAGAGAGAGAGAGAGAGAGAGAGAGAGTCTATTGCTCGAGAAACGTTATGCGCTATTTCCAACGAAATTCAAATTAGAACAGGCATCGGTTCCTCAAACATTCGAGAAATAATGGCATGAAAAATAATGCTATGCGCTTCCTCCATTATGACCGAAAGTGTCTTTTAATGCAAAGACTTTTTACATCTAACGCGAGCGGTACGCACCATGTTTCAGTAGACGCATTATGAGAAATTTCTGTCATCGAGAATAATGTTGTAGTGCATGTGGCAGTCCAGCCAATCTACTCACCATGTGTCTGGAGAGCTGATATAGTGGATATCTATCACTGAGACTAATGTTATACGACGAGCGGCTGTCCAACCAATCAATGCGTTTGTTATTGTCACGGGAGAATATTCAATATGCATTTGTACACGCGCGATTGCTCTGTAAGTAAACAACTTCATCGCTATGATCGTCGGTATTATTATTCACTTGAGCAATAATATTAGCTATTATGAGTTTGGTCAGCGTAGATTCTACGGAAATGAATTGATGTGACCGGGCCGTACCCGATAATGTGAAGAAGAAGCAAAAAAGAAATATCTTTGTGTGTTGCTGGCTTCTATGCTTAAAGGTAAAGCTATTCTGGATGATGATTCCTGTTCAGGTAATGGTGATTGTGATGATTATGACCCTTCTCCGGTAGCAAATCTTGAACAAGGCAATATTTTATTACAGGTGAGAGTAAAGAGGAGATGATTGATACCAAAGAGAATGAAAAAAGATAATTCTAGCAGCGTGAAAAGAACGAGAAAAAGATCTCATTATTATTACGATTATAGTGACAGTGATACGACAAGTGAGAAGTGGGTGACTGATGCATCCCAATAACAGTGATATTGATACAGAATATGTTGATATTGTGCCGCTGGCAGCCCCATATGTGTAGGCGACTATGTCATTCCCACCAGTTGTAAAACCAGTGACAGTGCCACCACTGGTAGTGGTTCCCAACCTGTGGAACCTTTTATTGAGAAGATGAACGCCTGGCGCAACAAGGAAGGAAAAATGAGGGAAAAGTGTTAGTAGAACGGAGACATGAGCTGCTAATGTTGCCAAAAGGTAAAAGAACGCTTGCCTGTCTTACTTGAACGTTAAGATACAACTTGCAGACAGCATACTTCCATAAAATAATCGTAGGCAGGGAAGCCATAAAGAGGAACCAGTCTAAGGTCAAAGAAAATAAGTGGACACTGAGCTCCTCTGTTACCTTTAAGGGCCATAAAATAATACTCTGAAAGGCTGCCTTCCTCATGCAGAAGCCTCTTTGAGGACCGAAGTTGCTAAGGAAAAGTTGGTTGAAGAAGGAACAATAAAGGACCTGAAGGGGAGGAACCCCAGCATCAGGAAAATAACATAAACACTTATAATCTCTGCTGGTTTGATTTAGGAACTACTCCCGTAAACACATCTTCAGCTAACAATGTTTGGAGACTCTCCTCGACCTCATGGCACTGTAGGAAAAAAACGTTGATTGGATGTTAAAATATAACAAGGATTTCAGTCGCCATTGTAACCCCTCCTTTCACCTTATGAAATTGGGTGTCTTCAACGCTTGTAAGCAGCTCATGAAATCTCTTGTTAATGGGAAGTGGGATGGAATAGGTGTCTCTCACCTTGAACGATAAGAAAAGGCACAGAACGAACAAATATCTGTATTGACGATTGGGTCTGTGTCGCCATGGACTTACAGCAGATCATGCCACACCCTGGCCTTTCTGTCAGAGAACTACAAATGCGTAGTCTTTAAAACTATCACCGGCCTCCTTCAACTAATTGTTGATGGCCCTTGCCTGTCTGTGGATCAGTGCAACTGACAGCTCCATAAAAAATTATAAATAAGATAAGAAATTCTCAAAATTTGTTGATTTAAACTGCTTTTTGCCATTCTCCGTTTTTTTTTTTTTTGTCTTGTCATCCTTTAATGAAATTTTTTTTTAAGTATTAGTTACCAGTATATAAATTGTTAATCATGATTCATATATGTATATAGATATATATTTGGTAGGTATGACTATACTGAGTTTTGAAAGTTTTTTAAATAATTTTTTTTTTTGCATTAGTCATGTTTATTGCTGTTTGATCACTATTTTGTGGCTATATTTGTGTAAAGTTTTGGAAATTTGTAAAAAATGTTTTGGGGTTTGCAGCGATTTTTTTTACATTTTTAACTTAAAGCACTGTAAAACAACATATTGTTGTAGTACAATCAATTTTTATCAGATATTACACATTAAAAACATAAAATACATTTTATTCCAAAAATTTTGGAAATGCAGTATAGGAACGACATACCCGCATATTTTTTCTAAATATCTCAAAAATTGAGTAATAATGTTGAAAGATTGTTACATGTAATGAACTTCACTTTCAGAAAAATGTAAGATCATAACATGATAAATAAGAATGTTATGAATTGATTTTCAGTGATTATGTATGTATATATATATATATATATATATATATATATATATATATATATATATATATATATTTATAAGTGTGCGTGAGTCCTGTTCGTGTGTCCGAATACGCAAATACTGATGTATAGCGTTCAAATTATACAACGCTATTGTTTTACACTTCCTTGAAAATTGATCCTTAAAATCAATAAATAAAATACTAGACACAAACAGAAACAAACAGACGGGGAGAGAGAGAGAGAGAGAGAGAGAGAGAGAGAGAGAGAGAGAGAGAGAGAGAGAGAGAGAGAGAGAGCAGGAACACAGTCTTCGACGAGTTCGGTAAGTGAAGATTCGCGTAACTGAAAAGAGGATTTAATGCTATTTGGAGGGGCAGAGGAGTTTGATTCCTTTCAGTTTCTGATCTCAGATCTTATTGGAAACTGGAGAGGCTTCTATCAGTTGTGAATTTCCTCAACGATTATGACTTAAAAGGTTTCACAATCAGTGGCGTTTTTAAAGCGAAGTCCGACGGAATGGCTGCCATGATAGATTTACCCATCCCATTTTTGAAGGAAGAAGAAGCAAAATGGTGGTAGAAAAGGAGGGATTTACTCGTCATATAAGGCATTAGAAGAGGGTTACTTCCCGAAGCTTGAAGGTAGATTGAAAGAAAATTATTGGGTACTTTCGGTTCACAATTCGCGGACAAACGCCTCTTTGCCATGTTTTAAAAACGAAGTAAAAGGGAAATAGATAAAATCTCAAAGTTTAACTGTCGAGGGAAATTAATTCCAGCGGCGTCGTATATTTATAATTCATGGGAGCGGTTTCACCCCCAGAGTTACGAATGCCTCATACACACACGCACACACACACTATACACACACACACACACACACACACACACATATATATATATATATATATATATATATATATATATATATATATATATATATATATATATATATATATATATATAATATATGTATATATATATGTACTTATATGTGTGTATACATATATATATTCTTGTTTTGCATGTTACAGTCGCTATAATTACATAAGAAATTCCTTATGCACTTAGGAGTACGTGTGTTAGTTTATTAGTAACTATCCTTCATGAGAAAAGTGGATGAGATGTAGAAATGTATTATTAAGAAACATTTTTAAGTTTAGGTTTCAAGTGGAAAACGTTACCATACGGAAAACTTTCGTCTTTTATGAAAGATAAAAAAAAATTCCTCGAAACATGGGACTCATTGTATATAACTAGATTTATTAGAATAGAACACATGAAAATCTTTAAATGTATGTAAACGTATAAAACAACATCGACATTTCAACAGATTATTTGAATAGCCACAAAAATATTTGCTGTTCCACACAAGTGTCTTCTTTCCCCCCTTTCCGTCTCTCCACGTCTTATCTGGTTTCATTTTATCGCCACCAGAACGCAAACTTCACTCACACCTAACTAAAGAATCAGACACTATACAGTTACATACCTAAACTCTACCCTGTAACGCTTTTATATTAAATTATTCAACAAAAGGTCCCAGTGAAGCATTATTTTCGTGCACATGAGAATAAAAATATCTGCCAGCTAAAACCATTGTTTTTAAAGTGATTTAAATCAAATAACTAATGTACTGGACATTTATTATGTCATGAATAAGATAGAATATGTTAGTTATTGCCGTGCGTGGAATTGACAGCTCGTGATACTGTTATCAACAAGACTGGAAAAAATTGCAAAGTAAGACGCTTGCCGTTAAAGAGTTAATTGGAGTATTAATTTCTTATTGATATGAGTGAGATAAAGAAAAATAAACACTGGCCGATAAAATCATTATTATTATCCTGAATAAATTCAACAGCTTCTGAAAACCTGTTTGCCATCATCAGGAATTAAGAAAAGGAGTAAAGTAAGGTACATTCCTCGTTATAATTAAAAAAGTATAATAAGACATGCAATGCAAAAGATGATATTTTAAGGTAATTTATCATAGGGGGAAATACTAAAAACTGTGGACAGCAAGCTACAGAGAGAGAGCCAAATACCCAGAGGTCAGTGAGTGTGGCAGCCAAAATATCTTGCAGCCGAGCAATTAGGAAGATCATCCGCCACAATGGATATATAAAAGCTACAGAACAAAAGGAGCTCGAGGACTATTCCCAGAAGACCAGCCACTGATAAGAAAACAAATAAATATGGCAGTTGGAAAAGGCAGTAGGACAATAGGAGTAAAATAAATGACGGGCAGTAATGAAAAGAACGAAAACACTGATGCATCGAACGAGGATGAACGTCGCAACTATAGGAGAACTGGTCGTTCGAGCAGCAAAGTTAATGTTTCAATAAGTCTTGTCAGGATATGTAGCCATCAAGAAATGAATGCCGTGGCTGGCACATAAAATCATCGACAGTCCATGGCCTAGGGTGTGTGGCTCCACATTATATATATATATATATATATATATATATATATATATATATATATATATATATATATATACATATACATATATATATATATATACATATACATATACATATACATATAGATATATATAATATATATATATATATATATATATATATATATATATTTATATATATATATATATAAATATATACATACAGTATATATCTATCTATCTATCTATCTATCTATCTATATATATATAATATATATATATATATATATATATATATATATATATATATATATATATATATGTATGTATATATGTTTCTTTGGAAGCTTAAATTTCAAGTCAATAACCCTGTGGACTTGTTCAGTATGAATATGGTTCATCAACTGAAGAATATATATATATATATATATATATATATATATATATATATATATATATATATATATGTATATATATACAGTATATATATTATATATATATATATATATATATATATATATATATATATATATATATATATATATATATGTATGTATGTATGTATGTATGTATGTATAAACATAAAACAATTTTGGGTATGAACACTGATCTCTACGTTTTAGTATGTACAGTCTTATGAGTAGACGTAAGGCTCAAAATGAATCATAAAGGTACAATAACCATGAAATACCATTGGATGGAAATACAACATCAAATGGATATCTTCCCGAGAGAGGCCTGTGTCATTAGATGTTTACTAATCTTGATTTTTGCGTTGAGTTATCTAATGTTCCGTATTATATATTTTACTTGTTTTAATTTTATGGAAATTTCATTATTGCTTCTTCAGTTACAACATCAGTAATATACGATGTATGAGAAAAATTAAGAAAAAAATCGTTTCATAAGATATCCTTATTCCTTAGTTCCAATAATCAACTGCGTGTTTTGGATAGAGCAAGGACTTCGAGAATTGCCGTATGATACGCTTAATGAAAAGTATTTTTTTTTTAAACTTCCTTTTTGGGCGTAGAAAAACAGTATCGTTATCCTGCCGTGTTATACAGCCATATAGTTAAAGAGATACCACGGTAAATATGTAAACAGACATGAAAAATCCGTGGGCACTCTGGATATGATAGCAAAACAATAACTGATAAAAAGAAAGGATGAGAAAGAAAGATTGATAACAAGATTAAAACAGTAAAGAATGCGCCGAATTTTCTTCGGCGCAATCGAGTTTTCTGTAAAGCATACAATGCTGTATGAAATTCTCAGCCACGGTCCATGAAACTTTCAGCCACGGCCTGGTGGTGGCCTGTGTTGTTGGAACTTATAGCGGTGCCAGGCGCACGATCATGGCTAACTTTAACCTTAAATAAAATAAAAACTAATGAGACTATAGGGCTGCAATTTGGTATGTTTGATGATTGGAGGGTGGATGATTAACATACCAATTTGCAGCCCACTAGCCTCAGTAGTTTTTAAGATCTGAGGGCGGACAGAAAAAGTGAGGACGGACAGACAGATAGCCATCTCAATAGTTTTCTTTTAAAGAAAACTAAAAATAAAACTGAAATAGAAAAAAAGAAAATCAGTATGAGTATTAGATTAACATGAAAGGTTCCTGCAACCATTTGTGGAGTGATGTTACTCCTTTGCTGTCATGAGTCAATCAAGAAGCCGATGTGAGGTTCAGGAGTTGGACCTTGAGAAAACTCCTTTAGGCTGCATATACATAATCCTCTATACTATTGGTGTTGCCAGAATAAACATTCACTTAAGCGGTAGTTTTGGTAGCCTGTCTATAAATGCAAAATTTAAACCCCCCATCATTCCCTGTATTTGTACAGTCATTTTCCATTTCCAAAGTAAATTTTATCGATGGCAGCAATTCATTTGATCTATCAGTGAGCGTTTACTATTTGGTTTCCAAGCCAAGTACAAGTTATGTAGTCAGTAAATCTAAATCCAGTTACAATTTGGGAATAATGATTCTTCTTTCCCTGCATCTTTTCCCACATCTGTGTGGGGTCGATGTTTCTGACAGCTTTCTTCACCTGGCTCGGTCAAACACATCGTCCTCTGACAACTGTTTGTCTCTCAGATCTTCTCTAACTACATCCATCCATCTTCGCTTTGGTCTTCCTCTTGCTCTCCCACAGGCACCTCCATCTGCAACACTCTCCTCCCTACATGTCTCATACCTTCTCATCACATGGCCATACCACTGCAGTCTTCTTTCTTGGGCGGTCTTTGATAGTTCTCCAGGTTAGTAGTTCCTCATATTCTTTTATTCTTTTCATGGGAATAATGTTTATAGGCTAATATTTAGCCGTAAAAAAATTCCTCGTCAAGATTTACTGAATACAAATAAAGTTTTCAGAGCAAAATCTCCCGTTGATTTTTGATTTCCATTCTTTTAAACAGATTAATTAACTTTATTTAGGTGTTCTTAGAGTTTGGTGGTATGCTGGTGTCTGTTACTGAGGGTGTATAAAAAACTACTAAATCATCATTTGGCACAAACAAAACTCTGTTGTTGACAGCGAATAAATTGGAACAATATGTTTTTATTGGTGGATGTTGAAGTACTCTGTTGAATGTTTTTATGTAAGGTCTGATGGAATGTTTTTTTACATTTTTTTTTTTTGACCAGCAAAAAGCAGCCTTATGTAGTAAGTCAGTGTACGTGTGCAAACTGTAAATAATCTTAAAGAATGTGAAAAAATATATAAAATATCAGTATGAAGATCTGGCAATAGTGTAATGCCTAGCCTTATCTGATGAAAAAAGGGAAATACGAACTAATTCAACATTATGTGAATATATGTATCATTCAACTTCTGAATGCTAGAACTGTTTTTATATCAAATTATTCTCCTGTGTTATGTATGTATAGACGTCCATGAATTGAATCTCACTGGTAACGCTTTAATGGCGAAATTAATTTAACCCACACCGTCTGCCTGCAATTTGGATGCGTTTGCATGAAAAACAGGATCCACGATATATCCGAAATTGCAGCATACGCAGCAATATGTCAACCAACAAGACTAATTGACAACGACCAATTAATTGATCATGAACCGATCT
>NC_089758.1:19134233-19154233 GCF_040412425.1 Macrobrachium rosenbergii
TTTTCGGAAATCCTCAGTCAGGTATTTAAGAGACTTTGCCAAATCTTGCCTCGGCCGCGCTTCGCATGCAGGGATTCAGCGATGCATACGATAGCATGCGTTTCGCGTCCTGAAAGGATTTCGTGAAAATTTTCTTGATTAAGAAAGTGTATTTTAAAAGCATGCAGGATAACGCCATATGTTTTAACAGGTTCACATGTCTTTAATAATATCTGGGAATTCTTGTTGTTCTGACAATAATTTAAGCAATGCTTTTAAAAGTGGTATTTCTGTAGATGTGAGTGAGTATGTGTTATATGGTTAGGCCGAGTTCACAAGTTCACATCAGACATTTCATTCCTATTTAAACTTTACTTGTACTACGAACCTAACGAACCTGCCCCTGGATAGAACCCATGGTGGCACACAGCCAGCTTAATCTAAAACAGCCACCCACCTTGAATGAGTGCTTATAAGGTGTTTCCATAAGTAAAGACCTCTGGTTTAAGATTAATGCAATATGCATATTACCTTCAGAATTATATATATATATATATATATATATATATATATATATATATATATATATATATATATATATATACACACATACATACATACATATGCATATCCACGCGCACAAACAGACGCACACATAATTTTCTGATAGTAATGAAGTCTTTGTACCTCATATTAAAACTATAGGTTTTAAACACATTATGCGGAATTTGTATGATTGAGTATTGTATGTGCATATGTCTCTTTGTGTGTGTGACCGTATGTGGTGTATGTGCGTGCACGTATGTATATAAACAAAATGATTCACATAAAATTTTACTCTCGTGAAATACGGAAATAAGTTCCCTCTTCATTACCATGACCAAATCCAGCAAACAATCCCCTCTCCAAGCAAAATTCTGCACGCACATTAAATAATTTATTAAAAGTATCCTGAACCAGAGCAGAAAAAAAAATGAAGTCGCATTTTTACCATTTTACCTTTTTTACTGTCTCATAGCGAGGGATTTCGTTACCCAGCGGGGTGAAAAATGACGTGTTCAATACTCCCTCTTTACGAGAGATTAAAATGAAGTCCCATTCGAAAATCTATTTATTTTTATGCGGCAGAAAGAGTGATCCCATTTACGTTGACATCAAGTTCGGTTTATGGATGGAGTTGTTGATGCCGAGTAAATTTTCATTTTTTTCCCGGTGTCGTTGAGTGTCCGGGCTCTTTTTACGCTGGTTAATTAATGGAGTGTTTGAATGACTGGGTTTTATTTGTCTGTTTTCGATGCAGCGGAGATAAGGATGATAGCATTTTCCAGAAACCTGCTTCATTAATTTGATTTTTACGATTCGCTAATTACTAGTGAGGTTACAAAATATTTTCGATTCATTCAAAATATTGTTTTTCAATAATGCTGGTGCCATTACAGAAAAATGTTCCTAAAATAGAAACGAAAATTTTAGTTTTAATAATTATGATTATATTATGTTACGCAGGTCAGAATTTGGTTTGTAATAAAGTCTCTAAGAATATATGAAATAAAAAATAAGGCCTAACCAATTCCTCGTAGTCATCTGAAACTACACTTTATGTTTAACATAGTTCCAATTGCCTCGGTGTCAATTGTCATTTTTACAAAAATAGGCTTACAAGAACGCTTTATATAAGTCTCCGAACATATAAACCAAGCGCTAGTCATTTTTCTCATTATATAACAGGTGGGTGATCACTAACCTATTTCTTGACTATAAAGACTGCACTCAATTTTCTGAGCCCGGGATATTAGGATAACTTTACCGGGTTGCAAGTCCTCGAGTCAAGGACAGAATGAGGTTAGTCGTACTGCACCCCCCTCTAGGCCTCCCTTGGGCAAGTCAAGGAGCTCAGCCTTTAAGCCTTTCTTGCCTGGGTACAGTAACTCTAACTTATTGAAGACTATTCTCTCAAAAGCTAAAGACGGCCAAAATGAAATAATAGTCAAAATGTGGAAAGAAGACAGAGGCAGCATCAGATATAAAAGTCTTCTAATGATGGAAGACGGAAAAAAATTTCACAGGGAAATTTTGGATAGAACTTAGGGAAAATTAATTAGACAGTGATGGTTCCTGGGTATCGTTTAAGCTATTGTATTAAAACGTATACTTCTAAGATTTTTTTCATTTTAAACCATAGCGTGGTAACTGAAACATGAATAAATTTCTGGCAAAGAATTTCGCTTAACGATGTGGCTGAGGAGCTCCGAAAAAAAAATCGCATGGGCGAAAAGGAAGATATCTCTTTATGTTACATTTTGGGGGGAAAAAAACTTGCAGTTTTCTTCTCATTCCCTTAAGCCTCGACGCATTAATGAAAACTATTCTGGGCAAAAATATGGAGGGAGAAAAATATCCAATGTCATATCTACTTTAGTCTGTTTTTTACCGTGAAATTTCTAGGAATCTTTTCAGCAACCGATTTCCACACGAAAGCTTCCGTTCCGTTTTTGGTTTCGAAAATAAATAAAAGATAAACGACGGGACTTCGACGGCAAATGAAATACCAACTGAAGTCTGTTATTTTCAGAATTTCCTTTTATTTCCCTTCATGAAGCATCGCGGTTGTTAGGAAACTCTATAAACACTTTTAACACACGGAAGGCCTTTGAGGATTTGGCAACATTCTCTTTTATCAATTTTCAAAAACTGAGATTTTTGGATCCTGAAGACAAACGCACACGCACACACACACACATATATACGTGTGTGTATGCACATATATATGTGTGTGTGTGTTTTTGTGTGTATGTGTGTTTGTGTTGCATATATATTTGCACATAAATACACATGTGTGTATGTGTAATTAAACATTTTTATGATGATTAAATCTTTGCCGAAGAAATCAATTTATGAAGCTCGTAAATGTCACGCGTAAATTAAATAACTTCATTAAATGCAAAGGTTAAAGAGTAAGAAAAATCTGTTTTATGTCACAGCTTGACTGTTTTCATATTGCGAGAGAGATTTTATATCATTTTAATAATAACTTGCTAAGAACTAGAGTAAAAAAAGTTGTAATAAATTGCAAAATCCAAAGAAAAATACTGAAAGGGATCAGAGGAAAAGTGCATTTCTAAGAATAGAGTAGAATAGAAAGAGTAAGTCCAGAAAAAGCGAAGGAAGAGAAAACTAAATATGGATAGAAAGTGAATTGTAGAGAGAGAAATATATGTTAGAAGATTTTCACAAGTAAACTGTAGGATTAAACTGAAGTTTTGTATTTTAAATGTTTGTAGGGTGCAGCTACTGATACCATAAAAGACTAACAAGAGGCACACCTGTGTTAAGTACTGTTAATGTTTAATGTAAAAGGAAAGATATATTTCGAGTAAAAGTGAGAAGTTTGACAGACTCGTGCCATGGTCGCCGCCATGACAGGATGTCGCTTAAGTGGAAAAATATTTCAGTGAAATAAGAGGCTTTTAAGAAACGGGATTATTCTAATAGCCTGTGTGAAGAGAAGTGATTTAAGAGACTATGCCACAGTGCATACTATTAAAAGTCACGAGCTCTTTATATTCATGAGAGAGCTACGTGCTGGGTGTGTTATGCACGTTACGCAAGTACCGTCGATTATAGATATGTAACCTAAAGTACAAGGGCAGGTTACTGGAATGTTTTAAAAGTATCACAAAGGTTATAGGGGAAAAAGTTATATAAACATTATTTTGATGAATATCTTACATGTTTTTTCTATTTTATCGAACTGAGATAGATCAGAAACTGACGTTATCCTCATATGTAATTTTCTGTTCACTATGGGGCTATATTTATATTTCTTCATCTTTGTTAGGGTGAGGATCTGATATCTTTAAGTCAAAAAAGGCAAACCTAGAGCAAGCAGGGTAGTCAGGAAGAGGGCAGATATTTATGCTGTTTTTCCTCTACTGGATGAAGGCCCACCTGAATAACCACAGGTTAGTCTTTAGACAAACTTTAATGGCGGCCATTTTGAGTGGATAGCATAGGTCGCTTATATTTATCAAACATTTCGGTATTTTGCTATTAAGTGGTATTCGTTTGTATACGTGACTTGATGGGGTACGGCGTTTTGTTCCAAAACAGTCTGTTCCAAAACGCTTTAGTCTAGAGCACATTGTTCTAAAAGCAATTTCGTGTACCAACACTTTGATATAATAGGAACTTGGTATTATAAAGGTTTAGTGTAATTGCCCTTTTATAGCAATTGCAAAATCATTCAAATAAACATTATAAAAAGATTCAATAATCTCATGAAAAATTTTATCGAAATTGTAATAAGAATTAAAACAAATTCAGCTTACCAGTCCTTTAGTATAATGCGTTATAAGATTATTCGGATATAAAGAGATTTCAACTGAAATAAGATTACGTGCTAATCTCCGAAAGTAATTTTCAGAGGACCAGTTCTCATAATCCGTAATAATATTAGAATTTCTGCTGTCTCTCACAACAGCTTTAGAATTTCTTTGTATTTGCCATGGCTTCATTATTACGACATTCATTTCTGAGAATTATCTTCTAAGTAAATCAAGGCCGTATAAAGCTCAGACACAGGTTTAACTTGGACCCCAAATCGTCCACGACAGTCTTCGCCCGTGTTATTAGTCCGTGGGAGAACGTGTAAGGTGAGAATGTAGTCGTCTTGTCCTTTGAGAGGAAATAATGGTTTCGTGCGTCTTCCTTTTCTTCGAACCTGATCCCAAACAAGAACTTTCTCCGGTCGTTGTAGGAAAGGCATTGCTTCTTCCAATGAACTTTGTTACAGTAATTCAATACCCCGAGGCGCTTGAGCGTCATGAAGTAATCCTAGTTTTATCATTCAGCAAAACTGTTAAAGTTATGTTTTTTTATATAAAATATTAAAATGTATGTCAGATTTAAATGATTTGCTTCCATTTTCTCAAAGCCGTTTGGTAAAATAAAATGGGCATAGATGTGCGTACACGTAGAAAAGTCATTACAAACAACCAGTTCAAATATTATGATATATCGATAATTAGGTCCATAATTATACATTTTCCGCAGTATGAAGGCCCTTGAAACGTACATTAAAAATGCACAACATTAAAAATGCACAAAATACAAATGAAATTAAATAAAACGTGTTCAAAAGAAAGAGCAATAAGATAAAGTTAACTAAAATTCTGAAACGAGAACATAGAAACGGATGCGGATACAACGGCTGGAGAAAGATCGAAGAATAAAATATGGAATAAAATAAAAATAAAAAAGCGTTGGGTTGAAAGAAAAGGCCAGATGATTTTATAAGGAAATTTTCGAATAAAATGAAAGTAAATGAATGTTCAACAATGGCGGTACTTGTGTATCTTAAGCTATCGTATAATTCCTAGATTATAGTTCCTAGATTTTGTCATTTGAAACCAAAGCGGCAAAGACAAAACAGGAATATTCGACTTGAGTCTTTGGTTTAACGAGAAGGCTTAAAGCATTGGAAAAAAGGGAAATCGGTCTTAACGTTACA
Source organism: Macrobrachium rosenbergii (assembly GCF_040412425.1). Classification (NCBI taxonomy): domain Eukaryota; kingdom Metazoa; phylum Arthropoda; class Malacostraca; order Decapoda; family Palaemonidae; genus Macrobrachium; species Macrobrachium rosenbergii. Next base: position 19,139,722 of record NC_089758.1, read on the forward strand.
GTTGGCTAAAACAACTACAACTTTCTTTTAGTTCTCTTCTGCTTCAACCTGTTCATGAAAGCTCTGCTTAAGAAAAGGTTTTCAGGGAACGAATATCCAATGTCATATCTACTTTAGGTTGTTAGTTTTTCTCGTAAAATTTCTAGAAATCTTTTCAGCAACCAATTTCCACACAAAATCTTCCGTTCCGTTTTTTGGTTTCGAAAATTAATAAAAGGAACGACGGGACTTCGACGGCAAAGGAAATACCAACTAAGGTCTGTTATTATCAGAATTTCCTTTTATTTCCCTTCATGAAGCATCGCGGTTGTTAGGAAACTCTATAAACACTTTCAACACACGGAAGGCCTTTGAGGATTTGGGAACATTCTCTCTTATCAATTTTCAAAGGCTGAGATTTTTGGATCCTGAGGACAAACGCACGCGCGCGCGTGCACACGCACACATTCATATATTTATATATACGTGTGTGTATGCATATATATGTGTGTGTGTGATTGTGTATGCATATATATTTACACATAAATGCACATGTGTGTATGTGTAATTAAACATTTTTATGATGATTAAATCTTTGCCGAAGAAATCAATTCATGAAGCTTGTAAATGCCACGAGTAAATGGAATAAGTTCATTAAGTGCAAAGGTTAAAGAGTAAGAAAAATCTGTTTTATGCCACAGCTTGACCGTTTTCATATTGCGAGAGAATTTTACATCATCTTAACAATAACTTGCTGAGAACTAGAGTAAAAAAAATTTTTAATAAATTGCAAAATCCAAAGAAAAATACTGAAAAGGATTAGAGGAAAAGTGCATTTCTAGAAATAGAGTAGAATAGAAAGAGCAAGTCCAGAAAAAGCGAAGGAAGAGAAAGCTGAATATGGATAGAAAGTGAGTTGTAGAAAGAGAAATATATGTTGGAAGATTTTCACATATAAGTTGTAGGGTTAAACTGAAGTTTTGTATTTTAAATGTTTGTAGAGTGCAGCTACTGATACCATGAAAGACTAACAAAAGGCACACCTTTGTTAAGTACTGTAAATGTTTAATGTAAAAGGAAAGATATATTTCGAGTAAAAGTGAGAAGTTTGACAGACTCGTGACATGGTCGCCGCCATGACAGGATGTCACTTAAGTGGAAAAATATTTCAGTGAAATAGGAGGCTTTTATGAAACGGGATTATTCTAATAGCCTGTGTGAAGAGAAGTGATTTAAGAGACTATGCCACAGTGCATGCTATTAAAAGTCACGAGCTCTATATATTCCTTAGGCGAGTCGGTAGAGTTGCGGCCTTCCAGTCGTTAGGCCCGAGTCCGACTCCCCGGCCGGCTAATGAAGAGTTAGAGGAATTTATTTCTGGTGATAGAAATTCATTTCTCGCTATAATGTGGTTCAGATTCCACAATAAGCTGTAGGTCCCGTTGCTAAGTAAACAATTGGTTCTTAGCCACGTTAAATAAGTCTAATCCTTCGGGCCAGCCCTAGGAGAGCTGTTAATCAGCTCAGTGGTCTGGTTAAACTAAGGTATACTTAACTTTTATATATTCATGAGAGAGTTACGTGCTGGTTGTGTTATGCACGTTACAGATATGTAACCTGAAGTACAAAGGCAGGTTACTGGAATGTTTTAAAAGTATCACAAATGTTATCGGGGAAAAAGTTATACAAACATTATTTTGATCAATATCTTACATGTTTTTCTATTTTATCGAAACGAGATAGATCTGAAACTGACGTTATCCTCATATGTAATTTTCTGTTCACTATGGGGCTATATTTATATTTCTTCATCTTTATTAGGGTGAGGATCTGATGTCATTAAGTCAAAGAAGGCAAACCTAGAGCAAGCAGGGTAGTCAGGAAGAGGGCAGATATGTATGCTGTTTTTCCTCTACTGGATTAGCGCCCACCTGAACAACCACAGGTTAGAGAAACTTTAATGGCGGCCATTTTGAGTGGATAGCATAGGTCGCTTATGTTTATCAAACATTTCGGTATTTTGCTATTAAGTGGTATTCATTTGTATACGTGACTTGATGGGGTACGGCGTTGTTCCAAAACAGCCTGTTCCAAAACGCTTTAGTCTAAAGCACATTGTTCTAAAAACGATTTCGTGTAACAACACTTTGATATAATAGGAACTTGGTATTATAGAGGTTTAGTGTAATTGTCCGTTTATAGCAACTGCAAAATCGTTCAAATAAACATTATAAAAAGATTCAATAATCTCATGAAAAATTTTATCGAAATTCTAATAAGTATTAGAACAAACTCAGCTTACCAGTCCTTTAGTATAATGCTATTTTTTCTATTTATTAATCCTCTAAAATGTATTATAAGATTATTCGGACATAAAGAGATTCCAACTGAAATAAGATTACGTGCTAATCTCCGAAAGTAATTTTCAGGGGACCAGTTCTCATAATCCGTAATAATATTAGAATTTCTGCTGTCTCTCACAACAGCTTCAGAATTTCTCTGTATTTGCCATGGCTTCATTATTACGACATTCATTTCTGAGAATTATCTTCTTAGTAAATCAAGGCCATGTAAAGCTCAAACACAGGTCTAACTAGGACCCCAAATCGTCCACGACAGTCTTCGCCCGTGTTATTAGTCCGTGGGAGAACGTGTAAGGTGAGAATGTGGTCGTCTTGTCCTTAGAGAGGAAATAATGGTTTCGTGCGTCTTCCATCTCTTCGAACCTGATTGCAAACAAGAACTTTCTCCGGTCGTTTTAGGAAAGGCAATGCTTCTTCCAGTGAACTTTGTTGCAGTATTTCAACTCCCCGAGTTGCGTGAGCCTCATGAAGCAATATTAGTTTTATCATTCAGTAAAACAGTTAAAGTTATGTTTTTTTATATAAAGTATTAAAATGTATGTCAGATTTAAATGATTTGCTTCCATTCTCTCCAAACTGTTGGTAAAATAAAATGGGCATAGATGTGCGTGACACGTAGAAAGTTCATTACATATAATCAGTTCAAATGTTGTGATATACCGATAAGTTGGTCCATAATTATACATTTTTCCGTAATATGAAGGCCCTTGAAACGTACATTAAAAATGCACAAAACGCAAAGAAAATGAAATAAAACGTGTTCAAAAGAAAGACCAATAAGGTAAAGTTAACTAAAATTCTGAAAAGAGAACATTGAAGCTGTGGCGGATATAACGGCTGGAGAAAGATCGAAGGATAAAATATGGAATAAAATAAAAATAAAAAGGTGTTGGGTTGAAAGAAAAGCTCAGATGATTTTATAAGAAAAAATTTGAATAAAATTAATGTAAATGAATGTTCAACAAGGGCGGTACTTGTGTATCTTTTAAGCTGTCGTATAATTCCTAGATTATAATTCCTAGATTTTGTCATTTGAAACCAAAGCGGTAAAGATAAAACAAGAATATTTCGACATAAGTCTTTGGTTTTACGAGAAGGCTTAAAGCATTGGACAAAAGGGAAATCTGTCTTTACCTTACAATTGGCCAAAAAAACTACAACTTTTTTCTAGTTCTCTTCTGCTTCAACCTGTTCATGAAAGCTCTACTTAAGAAAAAATGTCTAGGGAAAGAATATCCAATGTCTTATCTACTTTAGGGTGTTATTTTTTCTCGTGAAATTTCTAGAAATCTTTTCAGCAACCAATTTCCACACGAAAGCGTCTGTTCCGTTTTTGGTTTTGAAAATAAATAAAAGATAAAAGACGGGACTTCGACGGCAAATGAAATACCATCTGAAGTCTGTTATTATCAGAATTTCCTTTTATTTCCCTTCATGAAGCATCGCGGTTGTTAGGAAACTATAAACACTTTTAACACACGGAAGGCCTTTGAGGATTCGGTAACATTCTCTTTTATGAAACAGCAAAAGTTGCGATGTTGGGATGCTGTAGTTACAATTTTAACACACACACACATATATAAATATATAGATATATATATATATATATATATATATATATATATATATATATATATATATATATATATATATATATATATATATATATATATATATATATATATATATATATATATATGGATGAGAGAGAAATGGATTTTGCTGCAAAACATTCATCATGGCAAAGGAGTGTTGCTGATGAAATCAGTTTACTAAATGCCTAAATGTCGTACAGAGATGCAAAGTTTTGATGAAATACAGAGCTTTAAGGATAAGAAAACTTATTCCCTTTTATTGTCTTAATAGCAATATACATCTTACGAGAGAGGCTATACATTACTGCAATAATATTTTACACAAAACTGAGGCAAAATTTTCTTTATGTCGCGAAGGCCAGAGCAGAAATATACAAAGATGTAAAGGAAATTGCATGTCTAGCAATGCATAAAGAAAACGTGGCTGTCGAACAAAAATCGAAAGAAGAGTAATGAATGAATGTGAAATATGAAAAGAAATTAGATGATGTTAAGAGAAAATATCCAGAAACTGTGACATATTGCAGTGGAAGAGACTGGCATAAATATACAGAGCAAACTGGAATATTGCATTATAAAGTCGCGAAGAATGTAGATGAATATATGTTGAATGACTATAATAAAGAATGTATGTATATCCATGAATGATCATTTGCTCGAAATGTGACACGAAAAAGCCAAAAATTTATTCATGTGTCATTCCATGCTGGCGCAGTCTGTCTCGATGATACACAACTGGAAATATAGTGCTTTCATAAAACAAAATTACCTTTAGAAAAGAAACTTCCTTTGTTCTATCCGGATGCTAAAACCGGCCTTTGCCACTGATGCTCATGCGGTTTAGAGAATATGATTTACTCTAACACATTCTGAAGAAATATTTAATGTTTGATATTAACTCAAGGTTATGTGCTATTTCCCAACGGTAATTTTCAGTGGAATTGCACTTACAAGTCTTGACAACATTATAAATTCTGTTTTCTCTAACAGCTGCTGTAGAAATGCGATTATTTTTAGTAGACACACAATTAGGTTGTTCAACTTTGATTTATATACAGACTTGTCCCTTTCTCAGCATGAAGACCATGACAAAAGTTAGACGGGCCTAAATAGAAACTCAAATCACCTGTGCCAGGATTCCCTTGTGTTATAAAACTGCAATTCCCTGAGAAATGTGAGTTTCAGAAAGAAATACCTGTCTGTCAGTCGCCAGAGGCATACAAGCATCAGGATGAGGTGCCGTTCAGTCAGTTCCCTGATGGATATGAAGTTAAAGAAGAAATGTCGATTTAAGCATCCAAAAAAACAACGGAAATTGTGTATTGTTCTAGTATTCTCCAAGTACTTGGATAAAAATAACTATTTCATGTATGTGATACATATATTTCCTTTGATATTTTATGAATTATATACTTGTATTTTTGAATGAATCAAGTTACGAAAAAATCACACAACTGTAAGAGCTAAAAATCAAAGAAAAAAATGTGCAAATCAAACATGGTAAATACTTTTGGAAAATTGCTGCGTTTACTGATGTTGGAATAGTTGTTTAGATTTGGAAATTTGTGATAAATGCTGTAAACCTGGTTGTAGAAACGCGTTTGAATGTGGAGCAGGGAATTCTGAAAAGTGGCGCTGGCAGTTCATCCTGTTAATTAAAGGCATCAACAACCAGCTCAAAAACCCAAGAACTTGGATAACGTTTTAACCGTCAATAGAGGCAGAACAGTTGGTATTTAATGGATGCTCTGAACCAGATCGTTATTCTGTACGCAAAGGAAGTAGATGATGACTAGTGTTTTCTGTATCTTGCTAATCTTGCAACCAACGGGCTCTTTTCTGATTTTTTTTTTTTGCAGATTTGGACAAGGGTGACGTAGTGCAGACCTCTTTCACAATAAATTTTTGGTTATCCACTCTGGTAGGTAGACAGAGGCTTAGGAAAAGGTTTTGGCGATTCGTAAAATGTTAAGGATAAATGTCAAGACAACCAAATATACATAACTTCTGTCTTTTTATCTGTCCACTGTCTTTCTTTCTTTCTGTTCACTATGGTCTTTACAAAGCTTTAGAAGTATGTGTCTGCATCTTAACATATGCAGTCGGACGAGTAACTTTATTCTAAATGTAGGAAATTATTGAAAATGGGATAATCATTAACTAATTACACATCCCAACAGACAATATGGAATTAAACATACAGTATTTGTTCTTCTCAATATAGGGAATCAAGAGCAAGTCCATTAGCAACTAAGTCTCTCTCGTTTAAGTCCACTGATGCAGCCTACCAAAACACAGTAGTAATAAGCCTTCCTGCTAATAATTCATATACTGAAGGCCCCCAGTGCAATCCACCTTTAGTGAAGATGCAAGAAGACTAATGTCCGGATCTTCTTACACCTAATGGGAAAGTGGGAAGCAAATGAAGTGTTAATAAAACAAATATAAGTTTTATGATGTAAGAATATAGTGTAAGTAGAATATGTTCAAGGTAACGTGATGCTTAATATTGAAGAAAAGGTGAAATGACCGAGGATGGGTAAAGTTAAAAAAAAGGCGGAACACTTATTTTTTATCCAGTGCATTTTATTAACGAATAAAATTAAGCATTATTGTATGTGAAGCATTATGATTGTCAAGTTCTGGCAGCCATGGAAATGAATTCAAAATACCTTTTTTATAAAGTCTCCAGTACGGAAAAATATAATCGATAAAACTTAATATAAAACTGAATATAGGACAGCTCGTTGGATAGACAAGCAGATAGAAAAAATAAAGAATCTAAATCCCTTGAGGTAACAACGAACCTATGGGCCAAGTGTACTGTACGTAAAGTTGGTAACACTTTCTGTCTGTTATTACAAATTAAATTCATGCTTGTTCTTTGAAGCATGCATACGTGACTTCAATTTAGTCCTCCCCCCTCCCCCGCAAAATATAACCAATACATGCAAAATTTTTAACCAGGTGGTAAAATTTTTCGGGAAGAATGGCCGTGAAAGATCGCCTCTAGAGTGACTGTTGTTAGCACGTTGGCCTCATAATTGGATCCTAAGTCCATTCCAACTTTGCTTAGGGTAAGTTCCGTGAAGGCTTCCTTGATTAATTATTCAGGCATATTCTCTTCATCTTATTAATCAACTATTTAATGAATTTATTCATTTATCTATTTATTATTTAATTTATTTATGCATTTTTTCTTTCATTAAAATAGGTCTGTCGCCGACACATCTTTAAAACGGCAAGAAAACAGAAAAGGTGTCCATTGCTTCCAATATTGACTTCCAAATTCTATTTGCACATCAAACAGAATCCCATCTGCTCCGAGGCGGTTCCCTTTAATAGAATAGTCCGCCAGTTATTGGCGGATTTTCTCCTATCCACTCAAGAATATTGTATAATACGGCGCGAACACAATTTCAATGCCGCTAGATAGTATTGCATAAGCTACATCCATTTTTGATGCTCCTTTTATACAAAATTACAGGCTCTGTTTTAGTATTGGTCCAAATTCATTTCATATAAAGTCAAAAGAATGTTTTTCATAAGTTCTTAAGTTCTAAAGAATAAGACTTATTCTTCTTCACGAAATTTTGTTGATAATTTTTTCATTTCAATTCAGCGACTTCAATTCCTTCAGCAAACTATTTATTACTTTCCAGGCAATTAAAAGAATTTTCCTTGAATCTGGTATATTTTCAGCTCAGCTGAAGAAGCTAGTCTTCTTTACAATGATGTATTTTTTAAGTTTTTTTTTTTTATTAAAATCATTTATGTCCGTAATGAATTGTTTTGTGTTAAATACGAACTACATTTGACCGGTGGTATAACAACAATGAGCAGCATTAGCCTGCCCTGCAAATACCATCGGGCTATGCTACCAGGCAAGAATGCACCCTAACTGTCTACAGGGTGAGCGCGCCGTTGGAAACACTGTCACCAAAAACGTCATAACAACGGACGTTAATACCTGCTTGGACCTCAACGATCCTGTTAAATTAGCCTTTAACAAAAACCTTATTGTGAAGAATAGCCAGGTCCAAGTAGTGAGGGACCCCTTGAAGCAGGCCAGTGCATTATAATTATCCAAATGCCCCGTCCGTGGATATCCCGACTCATACATGGGTATGGATACATTCAAACTAGAAAAGAGGATTTCTTGTCACGCACAAGAAAGGATTATAAAGAACCACATGCGAGAAGCCCATTGAATCGGCAACATGAGAGATATATTAAAAAAGAGTACAGATAATTGGCAGGGCCCCGGTCCTGAGGCGGCCCTAATCTAACAGGAGAAGCCCTCCCTGAATACACTTCAGGAAACGTTCCTCTTGCCCGAAAACAGGCGTTCTTTTAACCAGGACTTAAGAAGCCCCACACCTGATACTCCAACAGCGAGAACGACGATAGAAGGAGCATTCCCGGTGGTAAGGACCACCAGCACGGCAGAGAAACGAAAGCTGCCTTTTGCCCAAACAAAATATTCGCCCGGAAATACTAGCAGCTGAGTCGTCCCACCAGAAAAGCAGGGAGAGCCAGCCCCTCCGCTCAGCGAGGCAGCAACAATGTAACCGTCGAAGCTAAAAAAAAATTGACTTACGAGAAAATCTCGTCAGCCAGTCAGTGCGAGAGGTTTTATTCTCGGCCAACCAGCGGCCAGTAAGCCCTCCGACTACTTTGTTTAAATGGAGCGTTTCTCCCTGCTGCAGATCAGTCTACTCTCTTCTTTTGGCGTTATCATGCTCAGCAGAGCCTGAACGAAGCGTGGCCTAGAAAACCAAGAAGCTACTTACCCAGGGAACTCCTCGCGTACCACATAAAAACCTGCGGAAAACCAACTCCTTATTTCGTTGCAGACTCGTGACATCCTCTTAAAAATCCGAGTTGTTTTGCAACTTAGATACTGTACATTGAATTCTTTTATTTAAAGAATTCCAATTAATCCTTACCTCTCATTTGTATAAGAAAATCAAATAAAAGAGGAATGAAGTAACAGAGAGAGAAGTTGTAAGTAAAATCGAATAAATTTTTACAAACTGCATGCATCTGACGTAACGATCACATTTCATTCCACTTTCAATACACAAAATTATACCTTGTACTTTGAAAAGGTCTTTTCTATTCAAGTGAGTTTTAAATTTTTTTTAATTATATGTTACAGGATATTTAGTTTTTTTTTTAATAGTAAAAGTATAATAGTCACATTTATCGGATAAAAAGACTCAATGTTTCGTTTCGTACTGCGTGTGCGCGTGTATGGCGAGAGAGAGCAATATATTATCCTTCATTCTGCTATTTTCGCCATAATATTTTCTTTAACTCAGAATCCTGTTTAAAAGAAAAAGATGAAAGCAAAAAGAAGTAAGTACATGAACAAAATTTATATATATATATATATATATATATATATATATATATATATATATATATATATATATATATATATATATATATATATATATATATATATATATATATGGACACGCACACACATATATATGCATATGTATATATAAGTAAAGATAAACATTCTCATAGTTACCTAGTAAATCTGAGCTCACAATAATATGAGTAAGTAGGAAGAAGCACTCACAACAGACATGAAGAAAAACAAGTTTCCCAGATTAAATAAACAGGATATTAAAGTTCTGTAATTTTCTTAGGAAGTGCTTACAACCCCCGCCTCTCTCTCTCTCTCTCTCTCTCTCTCTCTCTCTCTCTCTCTCTCTCTCTCTCTCTCTCTCTCATATATATATATATATATATATATATATATATATATATATATATATATATATATATATATATATATGTATGTATGTATGTATATATATAATCTTCGTCTGTATATATATAAAATATATATGTACTGAATCGTGCGCTTATTTGCTCTTTAAAAATACTGGCACCCTAAGGGATGAGGCTTCTGACGCTGGCACCCATACTTAACTGGGTCGACTGGTGAATGGCAGTCTGGGAGCGAAATTCGAACCTGGCTGATGCGAGTCTAAAGCTCTACCACTGATATGAATGTTCCTTATAAAATCCCATTGGTTCCAACAATTTTTTAACTCAGTCCTCCCTGGCACATTTTAGGCCTTCCCTCCTCCTTCCTGTCAGCACTTTCAAATTATACTCATTTATACACTCTTCATACTCTCCTCATGACCATTCCATCTTAAAACTCCCTTATGCATCTTATCCTCTAAACTAAGTATTTTACTTTTTTACCACTTCTTTATATTTCTACTACTTTTGCTCGTTAACTTCTTTATGATTAGGTATGCTGCACAAACAAATCATCTCAAAAGCCTCAGCACTTTTTCATTTGCATTCATCATTCACACTTCTCAACATAAAGGTCTGCTGGCTCAAAACCCCATACATATTCTTCTCTTCCAGATCTTTATTATATACCCTGCTACCCTCGTTGTTTCACCTATTCTGTAATTCATATTTTCTTTCATTTTACCATTTTATGTTACAGTTACTACCCAGTAATTAAGCAAATCAGCCGTTCCGTATTCAGCTATCCATATTAACATTCATTCATCCACTTTTTGTTTCTTGTTTAGTTCACTGCCTTACTCCAGGTCACATTCACTTTCGGCTTTCTTTTTATGCAGACACTTTCATTTCCTTTTAGCAATTTCATTGCTTTCTCTTCGCTACTTCACTAACCCAGAACAGTACAAAACTATCTGTAAACACAAGGTATCCGGCAAGGCATTCACAACACTGTTTTCATACAAATTTGGACCTGGTTCTTTTGTACTTTTCTAACTTACGTAACACTCTGTCTAAACAAATCTTAGCCATGGATACACAGTTCACCATTCTCTCGTACATATTACACAATAGAGTAATTGTTTTTCTGTGCATATAACAGTTCTCTTTTTAACATAAATAAATAAATCTCACACCTGCCTCTGTCTATAAACTGCTCTTCCCTTATCAATCTTTCTTTTTATTTAGAATACTGTAATGTACGTTATCCTGTAAATTAATGTTATGTTGACATAATTCTTAATCACACAGCTCCCCTTTCGTATTACTAAAGGGATAATTAATCCTCTCACTTATTTCTCTGGAAGCTCATCCTGCTGTCAGCATACCTGATACAACTTGGTCAGTCATTTAATTACCTTCCATACATCATCAAAAGGCTTCCGCAATCGTTCTTGAATTTAAACTAACTCCACTTACTCTTGCATCATTCACATTTCTCTCTCTTCTGTGACCCACTTTCAACAAAGCGTAAATATTCTCTCTCTCTCTCTCTCTCTCTCTCTCTCTCTCTCTCTCTCTCTCTCTCTCTCTCTCTCTCTCTCTCTCTCTCTCTCTCACGCACAATCGGACAGACACACATAAACCTCTTCCATTTTTCACCCTCTCCTATTCAACTTGTTTCTCTTACAGTTATGCAAAATAATTCGTTTAAAAATAGGATCACGGAGGTATAAGGTAGAGAAAGAGCAAGGGAGATTAATGAACATGATGTTGTAAAGATTAGAAAGGATTAAGCACTGCAACCCTAGTTTAGATTTAAGGGAATTGCATTATAGAATTGAAAATGCTTGATGACATGTCGACCCTTGACACTAGAAAGCTAATTTTTGATGGTCTTACTTGCTAGGATAAAAAAGTATAGGAAATAAGTAAAGATAAAATTGGTAAGTAAAAGCATTCATGTGCATACAGATACACACAAATATAATATATATAAATATATATCTATGTATATATTATATTATATATATATATATATATATATATATATATATATATATATATATATATATATATATATATATATATATATATATAGTATTTGTGTGTATCTGTGTGCACGAGTGCTTTTACTTACCAATTTTATCTTTATCTATTTCCTTTACTTTTTATCCTAGCAAGTACGACGAATTTTTTTAATTGTATCCTATCAAAACTTTGTAACCCAAATGTGACGAAAATGTCAAGGGTAATTTCAATAAGCTTGGTGGACTTTTTGCCTGATGATGGCAATGAGCAACGCTTTCATTAAGACGAAACATTAGCCGAACTCCAAACGACTTTGTATTTAACATATCTTTATATAGAATATGAATAAAATATCATTAGTTTGTAAACCAGGAACAGAACAATAAAGAAAACAGTATCAAAACGAAAATAGAGATGGAACTGGTAACTAAAAGCGGACTCACTCGCATACACATAAATACACACATATACATACATACATGTATGCATACATGAATATATATACATGTATGCTTGCATGTATGTATGTATATATATGTGTGTAATTATGTGCGTATGCGAGTGAGTCCGCTTTTACTTACCAGTTTCATCTCTATTTTCGTTTTGATACTGTTTTCTTTATTGTTTTGTCCCCCCTTGGCGTACAGTAATCTGTTCTATATAAAGTCGTTTGGAGTTCAGCTAATGCTTCGTCTTAATGAAAGCGTTGCTCATGGCCATCATCAGGCAAAAAGTCCACCAAGCTTATTGAAATTACTCTTGAGATTTTCATTACATTTGGGTTGTAAAGTTTTGATAGGATACAATTCAAAAAATAAATAACTAGTTTTTTTCCCAGGTTTTAGTTTTCTGTAAAAGAAAAGTATTGTGCCGGCTTTGTCTGTCCGTCCGCACTTTTTCTGTCCGCCCTCAGATTTTAGAAAAGTACTGAGACTAGGGGGCTGCAAATTGGTATGTTGATCATCCACCCTCCAATCGTCAAACAAAGCAAATTACAGCCCTCTACCCTCAGTAGTTTTTATTTTGTTTAAGGTTAAAGTTGGCCATAATCGTGTGTCTGACAACTATATAGCATAGCCACTACCGGGCCATGCTTAAAGTTTCATGGGCCGCGGTTCATACAGCATCGTAGCGAGACCACCGAAAGATGGATCTATTTTCGGTGACTTTGATTATACGCTATACAGAAAACCCGTTTTCGCCTAAGAAACTTCGGCGAATTTTTTACTCGTTTTATAATGGAAACAATTAGATAGCAAGCGATAACAAGTGGGCATAACGAACACTCGGGCAATTAAAAGAAAAAACACGATATAAACGAAAACATTTGATTTTCTGCGCAAAACAAAATATACACGCAAAAATGGCCAGAATGTTTTCGAATACTATTGAATAACCAGAAGGTAAGTTCTGAGTTCAAACATTTAAACATTTGCATAAAAACGCTGACGTTCCATACTTTTTTTTTTTTTTTAGCTTTTTCGTATATTTTGTATTTGAGATTCCCATGTTAAGGCAGATGAAAAACAAACTTTATCTCAAACAGGAATGGAGATTCGTCTGTGTACCCACTCAGCAATAGCTGTTTACTCTTTTTTAATAGTCCAGTTTCTTTTTTTTTTTTTTTTTACAATTGTTAACGCTGTTGCTGTTTTGGTTCATTTTTTGTATTTTTGTATTTTGCATTTATATTTGAGATGTTTACGGCAATACAATGAAAATAAAACTCGTTTTATGTTCAGTTCTATTCATGACAGATGTAACTAGCGACTCAAAAATGGACAACAGCATCTAACGATATTTAGTTTCAGTATATATAACTGTGTGTGTGTAGATTATATATATATATATATATATATATATATATATATATATATATATATATATATATATATATATATATAAATATATATATATATATATATATATATATATATATATATATATATATATATATATATATATATATATATATATAAATATATATGTATATGTATATATATATATATATATATATATATATATATATATACATATATATATATGTGTGTGTGTATATGTGCGTATGTATATATGTGTGGGTGTACGCTCGTGTATGTATACGAGACCTTCCCCGATACAGTAATAGAGCTTCCAGCAGCATACCTCTTTGACGAGGTCGACGGAACACAATAGCTTTTCGCACACTATCCTGAAAAATTCTACAATTTGTTTTTGTTTTTAAAATATTTTTTTGTTCGTAAAACTTAAAAATTATCATTAATTAGAAACATTTTAGTTTTCCCTGAATAAAAATTTTATAATATTTACATATAGAAATTCTGAAAACATGGCATAACAGTCATTACGATATCACGATCGTAAAGAAAAATGACCCAACAAAGAATCATCGTTTTCCAACAGTTTTACAAAATGATAATGAAAAAATGAATTTTTCGTTTCTTTTAAACATTTGCAGTCATATTTTGACATTCACCAGTTTCAAACTACAAGTTACAGTAATTCACAGGGGAAATTATGAAAGAAATCTGGTTCAGGAACTACGACTACATTAAGGCGAAGCCCTTGATAGCAAGTAATAATGGAGGCTCAAGTATTTAATAAGAGAGTCATGAATAGACTGTGTTTCCGGCCTTACGGATGCAAAAGCAATTTCCCTGCCAGTCCCACCTTTGCCTCGGTCTCTCGTGCTTGCCAACATTAAGTCAACTCTGTTATTACCAGAGAGAGAGTGGGCTGAAATAAGCAATTGCCTGCGTGCACCGGGAGATTATTTACATCATCGCTAATAGAAAGCACGGATATCAGATAATCTAG
>NC_089758.1:19159233-19191733 GCF_040412425.1 Macrobrachium rosenbergii
AATCCCTCTAGCGACTTCAAGTAGCCTATCAGCGGGGAAGTACTGCGACATCCGATTATTTTTGTTGCAATATTAATGAAACAAGAACAATAACGTCAACAACGAAAGGCAGGAGAAGGAGAGATTTTTAAGATTTAGTGAAGTGAAAGTCCCACCTCCTAGAGGATGGAAAATTGTAAGCTCTGGGTAAAAGGAGGAAAGGATTCTGAACTTTTGCAACTGGAGAGAGAAGGACTTTGATGGTCACAGAGTAAATGCGGCAATTTAATGGTGTGGCCCACAATCTCATCCCACAAATATGAAAGCCTAGAAACTTGCAGCAGACCTTTGTAGGTCGACTGACGTGACCGGTAGTGGGTCAAAGAAAGGGCCGAGAACCCGAGAGAGTGAAAGAAGGAGGAGGTATAAGGGAAGGTGAGAAAATCCCATGAATCTCATCACTGTAAGAGTCCTGGTGGCCAGGAAATTTCGGATGAAAAATCGTTCCATCTCCCATGCTAGGCCAAGCCACTAAAAGCAGTGATTCCTGAAGTTTAATTGAAAATTCTTTCCAACTTCCAATCGGCCATGAAATAAGATGAGTTGTGGCTTCCCAATCGAACCCGGCCAATAACTGCGGAATTCCATACTCGATACGATATTAATTTGATTTTAACGCTGCTCGGCTTTAGCGTCAGTGACCCTCTCAACTTTCTGTTTTACGAAAAATGGGGTGGGTCATTATCCTGTTCCATAGTCAATAAGTGAGTTCAAGAATGAGCATATAGTATATATATACTGTATATGTATATTTATGTACATACGAGCACACACACAATATATATAAATATATATATATATATATATATATATATATATATATATATATATATATATATATATATATATATATATATATACTGTATATATATGCATATATATTTATTTATATACACATGAGCACACACACAAATGTATATATATATAAATATATATACAGTATATGTGTGTGTGCGTGTCTGTGTGTGTGTATGTGTGCGTATAAAACTGAGTGTTCATAAGAATTACG
This sequence comes from Macrobrachium rosenbergii, assembly GCF_040412425.1. NCBI lineage: Eukaryota > Metazoa > Arthropoda > Malacostraca > Decapoda > Palaemonidae > Macrobrachium > Macrobrachium rosenbergii. The sequence goes on from NC_089758.1 coordinate 19,160,282, forward strand.
TAGTATTTTTTTGAGACTAGAATATGAGGTGATACAATTACAGATTCCACAAATATTAAATAAAACCAACTTCGGGAAAATATGCTAAGTATAATAACAAAAGACTAAGTTATTATAATTTCATGGCTTTAATTATAGAGAAAATCATATTTGGACCTAGCATGATATTCAGGAATAAATCTCACTAGACTCATGCAGGTGTAATGATAATACATTTTATTAATGTTAATTTAGAATTACCTGTTTTACGTCGTTATATCCCACTCAATAAGCGTTTCATGGACGTATTTTCTCTTTATAGAAAATATATCGAGTGATATCTCCACATTGCCAATTAATAATTGAAGAGATTATGTTGCATTTTGTACATGAAAAATGTTCAGTTATAAAAATTATAATATTATTTATGTATTTTAATAATGGCAGAGGACCTAATTCCCCCTCCCCAATAAAAAAAAATGGAAATCTCGGAAATACCCAACATTATCACCGAGCTGTAAATAACTAATTTTAGAGATTCCACAATATATTACGGAAGTTTGATAATCAAATATATTTGATCGTGACCTGTTACACAATCAGCTCAGTTTCTACGAGCAGGAACCGTAATTAATGTAGCAGGAAGACCCCAGGGTAACCTGACTCTCGGCGTTAATGAGACAGACGCATGGCTCCATTAAGCAAGCACACGGACATGCTGCTCCTGCGAACCACCTCTCCCCATCCGCCCCTTCGTCACGCCAGTACAAATTTCAGAGTCAGCACCCACCCAACCCCTGGCCCCTCATGACACCAGATTATTTACTCTTGAATCAGTCAGTTTGTCATTCTTCGTTCGACTAACATTTACCTCTCGAAACCAAAACTAATCCCTAGTCTTCACGCGGACTTATGGTAATAATACATAAATCCTACCCACACCCCCACCCCGCACGCCAAAATGATATTAATGAGTCCTCATGTCAGGCCCACTTGTGCCCAGTCCTATCCCTAACCACGTGATACCTAAAGACAAATGTACCAGATCAAATGCTATAGGCAACCCGACCATAGCCAACTTATGTTACGTGCAAACAAACAAATTGTTCCTCTTTCCATGAATGCCATAATTTCAACCACTAACTAAAGCAGACACACACACACACACACATGACCCAAATAGATGATTTGTACTCTACACCCGACATATCTACTCGAAATATCCCCCCTTCCGTACCATCATTAAACAATTCGCCTGGGTCTTCCACCATAATTTCTTACTTTATTTATTGAAACTTTTAATGACAAAATGCGTAATGCGTAGTTGAAAATAAGCTTGCAGTCATTATAGCTGTCGTCATCATCGGCATCATCATTCAGCAGTTCGTAAGTAGTAAACACCTCTTTCATCTTTCAGAAATGGAAGAAATGTTGCTACTATCATTAATATCCTTACTATGCAGCAGCAGTAGGAACGGTCCAGCCCCGGTAAAAGTATTTTTTTCACACTGCCTCGTCCCTCATTGTTGTGTGCTCTTTTACCTCATAACAAAGGCCTAGGAATTTACGCTCCCCGCTTCTCGTCTGAAAGGAGTACCGACGAAGCACTTAAGATATAACAGTGTGTTTGCCTTTATTCTTGATGGTTTTTCCGGAGGATTGTTGCTGAAAGAATTACAATGAGGTCGGGGAAGGGAATGTATCTTTTTTTATATTTTTGATAAACATAAAACCTTATAATAGCCTGAATAAGCTGAATGAAAACTTAAAAGGTGAAAGATTTATTTTAGAGAACTAGCGCGGAAGATTCTTCAAAACTTTAATAGGTATTAAATTTATTTTAGCTGCAGAGACCAAAGGCACAAGCAACAAGGTGCCCGTATCTAGCCCAGGCTATAAGAAATGACAAAATTGAAGATGTGGGGGAACGTAAAGGAACGAATGTAGAACCCCAAAGAAAGCTGTTGAAGGGAGGAAGATTATTATGAGATTAGGAAACTCATAAACGGAAAGACAGGAATCATTATGACGGGAGATCTAAGGCGGAAAATTTCTAAAAGGTTTAGAGTACGGCAGAAAGGCGAATATCTTTTGGAAATGGGCCAGAGGCCATTATGCCTCAAAAAGTTAATATCATTGCAGACGATTTTAGAACAGTTGCTTGACCGGGAAAAAAGAAGCGGGAACACAGAGTCGCATACACAGAGTAATGGTTGATAAATAAAAGTCTATATTTTATCGTCAGTGTGTACACCCATACACCGTAATATATAATAGATAACTAATGTTTGAAAGTAAAGAGTTTAATGAGCAGTATCAGAAAAATATTCTTACATTCCTAATTGGAAAGATGAAGAATAAGACGTCAAAGATCTCATAAATTCATCATAAAAAAATAATGAAAAATCAAAATTCACTCACGGTTTATAGAGATGTGCCCAATACCACGGGTAACGCCTTAAAAAACACAGAAAACGCTCATTATCACATATAGCCTTTCCATCCATAACTAATATCATATGTCTACTCTATACAGAAAGTTCACAAGTAGCACGTCATTGCCGTTGCAAACCCATTCTAAACCTCACTTGAGGTATTTAGTTTTTTCTTCACACACTAAGCTCTCTCTCTCTCTCTCTCTCTCTCTCTCTCTCTCTCTATCTCTCTCTCTCTCTCTCTCTCTCTCTCTCTCTCTCTCTCTCGTGCCTCTTGGATATTAAGGTTCTTAGGTTCTAAGACACCTTCCCACCTCACGAAAATGTTTTTGGTCTCCTCCCCATACAACCTAAAAAACATCATCCGAATAGTATTTCTTTCTCTTCAACGTATCATCCTCCTTGCTAGATACATGGCCATATCATTTCACATAACGTTCATATATGATTATCAATTTTGCTGACGTTTTTACCAACTCCCTATATATCTACATTACTCAGTCTTTGACTCATTGTTATTTGTTATGATTAACATATATATGAATTTGAACATTTCCTTCCCTTTTCTTGCACGTTCAGCTGCAAAAACTCCTCTTCTGGAAAGGAGAGTTGCCCAAACTATTCCTGCATACATTCCAACTTCTTCCATAGTAAATCTTCTCTTACAAAGTTTGCAGATATGCTCTCCTTTTCCCGCACCTGCTTTAAGTCAACTCGTTTATCAGTTAAACATAAGCCATCATACACACAGACATACTGCACACATACTGTATATATAACTATATAAACACACACACATATTTATATATTATATATTAATGAGAGAGAAAGAGCAGGTTTAACATAATGTAGTACAAGTAGATATAGATTTATTGACACACACACACACACACACATATATATATATATATATATATATATATATATATATATATATATATATATATATATATATATATATATATATATGTGTGTGTGTGTGTGTGTGTGTGTGTATGTATGTTTATATAAAATGAGAGAGAGAGAGAGAGAGGACTAACATAATGTGGTACAAGTAGATATAGATTTATTAACACATATATAGTTATATATACACATATATATACACATACATTAGATATATATACATACATTATATATACATATATGTGTGTTTGTATGAATATATAAAGTGAAAGAGAGAGAAGGTTTAACATAATGTAGTACAAATAGATATAGATTTATTAACGATTCCAGCGATATTCTAAATATGGAAAATTATGTGACTACCGAGGGTGAAGTATCTTTAATAATGAATTTTAATTTTATTGACATAAAATAATAATAATAATAATAATAATAATAATAATAATAATAATAATAATAATAATAATAATAAACTACACAAAAATTGAAGATATGAAAATAATTCTCACGGAAATAGACGGATTAGGAAACTAAAACAACGAATAAGGAGCATCTTAAATGAAGAAATTGACCAAACTTTCACTGATTAAACATACATCTAATGTGGCTGATATATTAGGATCTGAGGATGATAACATAGCATAATATGATATATTGCGACGATAGAAATGTCAATAAAAGCATATGTAATCACGTAACTGCCAGAGAGACGTTTCATAATGCAGTAGAACCCTGGCAGATTTTGCAAAAGATCCAGCTTACTGGGGAGGGAGAAAGTCATTACCTAAAGGGTTGGACGATCCCAGTGCTCGTAATGAAAGCCCAGTAGGTATATTAGCTCAGCGGAAATTTTACAATCCTTGCGCTGTGCATTCATAATGCCATAGCCTGGCCATGGATCGATCATCCAAGCTGACGTGTGTGAGATTTGATATTTAAGACAATGCCCAGTTCACTAGTTTATAAATGTTAGTTGCATTTTCTAACCCGGGTTGCCTTACACATATCGCTGCCTTGTGCTTAGTCTTACGTCATACAACTTCGTATGACAGTCACGTAATGTTGTGTCCAGTCACGTAAAGGGAGGTGTGTCTTGTGTGACCCTAAAATGAAGGGTCTGTTAATACCTTTTGTGTTTTCTTTTGTCGGAATTGATGGTTTTCTAATTGCCTTTTGAATTAGTTTGAGAACAGTTACGATTAAGTCCTTTGTGACCGTTTTGTTCCACGCGTATGGAGGAAGAACCGTTCAAGATATGAGTGGTCGAAATGGGCTCAGAGACCAATAAAGTGGGTAAATTACTACAGTTGAAGTAAGTGAAAGACCAAGAGCATATTCATTTTCGTGACGACGAAGGTTTTCTAAGAGAAAGAGTAAACGGAATGTGATCCAAAGATGAACAAATTTTCTACAAAAATTTTGCTATCTAAAAAGCCTAATATACACTCAGGCTTTAGCGGATATCTAAGAAAAAAAAAGTCATCATTTGTTGGGTATAATATGCGTGAGATAGAGGAGTGAGCGTGAATTTTCTTTATTGGAAGCCAGATTTCCTCTACTCATCTCATTTGTTGTGGAAATAATCGAGAAGTAAACCCAACTTTAGAATTGTAATGGAATTCGATAACCATCACAACTGTAAAACATTACTGTATTTCATGTAATCAACACTTAGTAAACATCGATGTAATTCCTGTTGCAATAATCCCGACTTGGGAAAACCTTCCAGTTGAGTTATTGCAATTGTCCGGCTCAATATAGGATTTTATCTTAGGAGATTCCATGTTAATTAGCTTAGAATCAATGCCTAAGTCACTCAAGAAAGTTATGAGATTTCAAGAAAGAAAGAGAACGCGTTAGAGAGAACTCATTCTGTTGCCATGGTAAACAGTTGCGGGTCGCAATAATACTTTGAGTATAACAGATATGAACGTTATTTGAATAACATTATACACACATACACACATATATATATGTATGTGTGTGTGTGAAACCTGCTTACGTAATATTAAATAAATCAACCACTGAAAAACAATATAGTAAAAGATCATGCACCAAGTACTTGCGTTCATTTTGTACACATCATCAAGATGTAAAGTACAATAAAAGGTAGAGCTTAAAATAATCTTTCTAATAGGAAACTTAAAGCCAAAGACACCCAAAGAAATCAGTCCTGTGCGAAAGTGATATGACAAAAATTATTGCCATAACTCTTTAACATAAAAAGCTATGCACAAAGTACTTTCGTCTAGTTCGTAGATATCTTCAGGGTGCAACGCAAAATAAGATGAAGAGGCCTATAGAGAAGAACTTAATAATAGAAATTTCAGAGCCACAAACAAGCAAAAAATTATTTCTGTGTGGATGTGGCTGTTTAAAAAAAATCTTAATTCTGTTAATGAGAGCACATTAAAAAATCCCAAATCTCAAACAGGAAACAAAGAGTAAGCTAAAGTTAGCCATGTACTCTCTGACAATTCCGAAAACCAGATAGTCGCCTAGTGTAATAAATGTCAGAGATACAATGGTCAACGAAACCTTATCCAAAAACATTTTTTTAAACGATTCTATTAGAATAATAGCTGTGATAAGCTTCCCCAGAAAGTAAATTGGTTAGCATAATTTCTGTGTACATAAAGAATTAAATATTTGTTCCACGCTTACAGAGTAATATGTTCTTTAATGCGATCAGGAACTTAGTATTTTTTCGGTATGACCTAGTTCCTTACGGGAAATCATGTCAATATAACCGCTATGCTCATTGAACTATGTTTATTAAAATAAAATATACATTTGTATTACTCTCTGTTCTGTAGCGTTACCGTTATCCATTTATAAATGTTGAAACATTACCATTCTGAGATGTTTCCTGTTCTTACTAAAGTATAAATATAATCAGCTTTCTTTAATGATCTGTATGAGACATTACTGGTAAGTCTCCTGAAGATATCTACGATAAACCTGCTTTATCTTCTAAAATAAAAAACATCTGGAAGTGTTAGCAGTGAATACTCTTTTGATCACAGTTGTTTGTTAGCCTTAAGGTAAATCAGTAGAATGATAAAATAAAAAGAATCGACGTTTTGTTCATGTGAAATTTCTTTTTCTAGAAGTCTCTTCCATTTATTTTACGCTGTACCCTGAAAATATTACACGTGCTTGGCACATAGTATTATATTTTATAGCTTATCATCTTGCAGTAGCAGAGGCAAGGAAAGCACCAGAATGTGTGCAAAAGATAGGGAATATACCCTGAGTTTTTTCAGTGCAAATATTATACTGTATGATGGGACTGTTGAGCCATTTCTGCTTTGCTGAGGTGTATGAAAAAATGAAGCTACCGAGCTATGTTAATTTCGTAATATAATGCACAAAGATATAAAAAATGGTGAGAAGTGTGGATGTATTTAGAAGTGGTAAAAGGCTTATCGTAGCGAAAGGCTGAATTAGAGTTTTGTTAGGTGGAGTGAATAGGAGATAATAAACTAGAAATGACTATGTCCAGTTCAGAAGTGGTAGGGGGGAAAAGGAGAGAGCGCCTTAAATAGCAGCTGGATAGATGGCGTGCTAGAGGCACTGGAAAGGAAACGCCTTCATCGTAGTGAGGCGCAAATATCGTGAAATGGGAGTGAATAATGCATATCCATTAGATGTTCTGACGTACTGCTGATGAGCGTACTTTATAAGTTTGTATAGTGGCTTATGGAAGTGCTCAATAAAGGGGTCTCGTCCATGATACAGCAGTCAAGGTATTAATGTGGAAGGCGATAATTTTATTTGATACTTTTTCTTTAGAGTCATCACATGCAGTGATACTATACATACTAACATACATACACACACATACATGCATGCATATATCGGTACGCATTCATATACACACACATAGGCACATATATGTATGTATGTATGTATGTATGTATATATCCTAAAAAGATCAAATGGTTACCATCATTTTTAACTATAGACTCGACTTTGATCCCCTGAGGAGGACGATTTAGCCCCGTTTCCTGAAAAATCCATAATGACCAGTTGTCCCAGGCAGTGAAAGACTCTAGATGGTCACAGCCAGGTTAAAGATGAGAAGTGTTTGTAAGTTCATTCTAGGAGACTTACATGGAGCCGGAAGGTTAGCATCTTTCCAAGCAGCCCAACTCCTTTGAAGAGACAATACATTTATATATATATATATATATATATATATATATATATATATATATATATATATATATATATATATATATATACTGTATATATATATATATATATATGTGTGTGTGTGTGTGTGTGTGTGTGTGGGTGTCTGTGTCTGTGTCTGTGTCTGTGTCTGTGTCTGTGTGCGCGCGCGTATGTGTGTATTGATGAGTGTGGGTGAGCGCGGTTGTGTGAGTGTACATGTATAAATATATGACTGAGCGTGTTTGTATAAAATTTTCAAATACAAACACAACACAGCTTGCTAACATACATACACACACACATATATATATGTATGCGTGTGTGTAAATATATATGTATATATATATATATATATATATACACACACATACACACGCACACACACACACACACGCTCCCTTAGTCATTGACTATTTATCTTTCTATTTAACAGCGTACAATAAAATCTATGTTGCGACAATGTTACAATAAACACAACACAACGATAATATCAATCGCACAAATGTTATATTTACCTTGCAAGTCGTCTTGACGATTACTTGGAAATCTTGGGGGACAAATTAGAACCTATAGACTTCTGGATTAGAAAACATATCACGTTCAAAACCAATTACTGAACAAAGGAGAAATGAGCATTTACCTAATTTTATTCTGAAAATATCAGAGAAAAATGTCTTGTGCGTGTAGGTATATAAGGAAGGGAATAATTCCATCGCCCGGTGAAAGCTGTTCAATAAGAATCTATGCATAAGAAGTATTTTTAGGAAAAGAAAAAATACTCGAATAAAGAAAATGAATACTCCATGACAAGATCAAAACCATTAAGTGAAAAATTTGAATGTGTTTAATAATAACTACACATAAATAAAATAGAATAGAAATATTTTCAGTTTAATATAACCACGAATATCACCTCGTAATAAAAACAAAGGGAACGTGTAACAAGATTACAAAAGAATGATGAAAAACAAAGGTTTATGTATTTCCCTAAAACCACAATGTCCTCCGATAAACAAATCACAAAAGAAGAACGCAATAATATTTATCGAAGAGTCTTCAGACGTCTTGACAAAATCTTCTTCTTCTGTCTCAGCGTTTGACGGATTTCTCGACGTCTTACGAAAGCGTCCAAAAAAGAAAGAAAGAAAAAAAAGAAAGTACATAGTTCACAACGTCAAGAGAAACTTCCTCACTCTCTCCCAGCTGCCGAGGCAGTGAGAGGACACTGGCAGCTTCGACTAGCCTGGCTGCTCTCTCTCTCTCTCTCTCTCTCTCTCTCTCTCTCTCTCTCTCTCTCTCTCTCTCTCTCTCAGCCGCGTATCCGCGCACGCCAGCTTCAGACCTCTGTTTAAAATCCCTTTCGTTTTGGCCATTTAGACACCGTGGAAACTCTAAATATATGACTGAACGGATTAGGAAAGAGAGTTGATGAGAATAATGCGGACGGAATATCTTTGAATGGCAGAATAACATAAATAGAATATTGTTAACGTGTAATAAATAAACATTAGAAAAGGATTTTAGAACCTCCAATTAAAACACAAGAAAGCTGCCCTAACATATGATTAAACAGAATGAAAATTGATTTAAAGCTCTTTTGAAAATAACAGCATATAAGTCATCAAAGGAGTTAGTAATAAAAAAAGCATGGAAATAGGTCTTTCCATTGCTAAAAATGAAACAGGTACAAAAAAAACATAACTTATAAAAAAGCAGGGCGAAATGATTTTGCAAGGTATAGTAATAAAGACGTATCACTCAGCTAAATATGTCAAGAATTCGGAATTTCCAGTAGCCCAGAAAAAAAAAGTCATACTCAAAACGGAAATGATATCCGCCCGCGAGCCGAGGAAAGCATCGTAGGAGAAGGATTTCATTTATGCTAAGAAACGTGGCCTCTATTTCTTTGGACTCAAAAGGCGAAAGAAGAACAGATAAAAAAAGAATAGATACACCTTCAGGGTTTTTCTGGTCCTTGCGACGTAATGAAATTTTTTTGGGAGGCAGGGTTGGTGGGTCGGGGGAGGAAGTCGTAATGCTCAGAAGGAGGGCACCGCGGATTTGCTGTTCAGACTTCGTTTGCGTTTCTTTTGCTTTTCACATGTAATCTGCGCAGCATTTATTTATTTTAATGGGACGTATGAAGACTAATTCTGAGATGCCAGGGGTTAAAGCGTCATGGAATGGAAAGGCATACGTTTATATATATAAGGATTCCTAATAAATGTACCATGACTTTCCAGATCCTCTTGACCGTTGCAGATCCTTACGAGGATTTCATATCCTCCTAGAGACTGCTGATCCTCCAGGGTACGACACAATCCCCTGTGAATCATTCATCCAACATTTAGAAACGTGGAAGCAATATTGAGCAAATAGCCGCTGACACAAAATCAATAGCTTCCCCGGGACGGAAAGTCGTGCAAGATTATCGAAGAGAAAAATCTGCGTATAACAATACGTTTGTTTCAAACACTCTTGTCCGTGGGATTTTGCGCACTTTAGATCGTAAGGCGCTTCTGTTGGCTAATGTAAGTTATACACACACATACACACACACACACACACACACACACACACATATATATATATATATATATATATATATATATATATATATATATATATAAACACACAGGGTGTTTCGAAATTAGAGCCCCCCCCTCTACAGCATAAACTAAAATTAATATGGACAACAACAAAAGTAATTAAGAACAGGTATTTATTCAAGTTTCTCTCTGAGTATTTAACATTTTGTGTGGCCTCCATCTGCCTGTACCACAGCCTGCATTCTTGAGGGGTATGATTTCAGCAGATTGCAAAGAAGCTGAGACTCCATTTCCTTGAGCACTTCGGTCACCTCTCTTCGCAGGTCGTTGAGGCTTGGTATACCATCATAGTTCACTGTGCGCGCTTCAGCACGATCCTTTAAGATACTACCAATGTTTTCACACACATTAAGGTCAGGGGAGCTACCTGGAAATTCACTTGACGAGAAGAAATCGATACCACTGTTCCGAAGCAGCTCCTGTGTCTGAAGAGCCTTGAAACATGGTGCCTTATCATGCAAAAATGTGACATCTTCAACAGATAACACATTTTCAGGATCTTTAAGGACAGGAAATACTCCACCAGTAAGCACAGTTTCTCTGAAGTATTCGCCATTCCATAACTGTCCTTTTTCTTTGATGATCCACATTAACCATTTGGCTGTGAAACAGAGAAAAATTCCCAAACATTCAGGAAATGTCCTTGGTGATAGTGCACGTCATCGCTGATATCATCCAACTTTGCAGCCCAAATGATGTCATTTTTATGATTTGGCTTCCTGACTGTGTAAATGAAGAATTCATCTGATGCAGCAACATGGAGAAAGTCAGCTTCATCCCAGTCTTTAAGAAATGAACCACAAAACCATGCACGGTCTTCTCTCTGTTGCTGAGTGATGTTGGGCTTGCTGATAACATGAAATGGCTTGATACCAGATTTTTTCAACTCACAATATACAGCAATATAACTTCTCTTCTTTCTCCTTTTTGTTTCTAGTTCAAGCGCCAATTTATGTAAAGACTCTTGGTCTACCCACTGCCTCAGCTATGATGTCTTTTGACTGCTGAGAAAGGACTTCAGGCCTTCCAAGATTCTCACTCTTTTTGCGATGACAGTCATATGGATTTTTGTTCCAGTTTCTTTTAACAAAGGATTCATCTCCTTTAATGTATTTAGCTATCCAGGAACGTGAGATGAAGTAAGCACCAGCATCCCTGGCCTCCCTGAAGGTTATAGCCCAGATTCGGTCAATCCATATCATTTCCTCCGAGTCGTTAACCATGGCTGTGTCTAACTCCATCACTCAGTCTGAAAATACAGGAAATGTAAAATGAAAAATAGCTTAATAGAAACTTAAAATAATGTACTTGGAGATAGGCTATAGCAGAAAACTTTCCATTTGTTCTGTGGAGGGGGCCTCTAATTTTGAAACACCCGGTATGTATATATATATATATATATATATATATATATATATATATATATATATATATATATATATATATATATATATATATATATATATATATATACATGCATATGCATCTGCGTACACGTTTCTAATTTCTGGTATCTAATGGTACCCACATTTCCGCTCTTCCTGAATAAGCAGCATTACGAATCTCTTGGCCTTTATAATACTCGTATTATTTCATAATTACCTTTTACGCGGCAGCGAAGTCCCTTATATTACAGCTTATATGTCATATGTCATATTTTACCTATGCACAACTTTTTCGTGCCTATTGAATAGTTCAAAGGATGCCTTCAACTCAGATTTATCTTATCGGTGCTATTCCAGACATCTTGATCCACAGTGTGATAGAAATGCCAACCTATGAATTCCAAATTCTCTCCAAAGATCCACCTGACGCCTTTGTTCAGGACTTGATATCACTGTAGCTCGTTATTTGGAAATACTGTTAGGGTGGCGTCTAATTATGTATTTATGTATGTGTGTATATATATACATATATATATATATATATATATATATATATATATATATATATATACATAATACACATAAATATGAAGATAAAAGGCCCATAAAAACAGTATATACATGTTGCAGTCATATATGTTAGGTGCTTCTTCCGTATCCGTTTATATATATATATATATATATATATATATATATATATATATATATATATATATATATATATATATATATATATATATATATATATTGTTACGTGGGTGTCTTGGCTGATCAGTTATTGTTTAATTTACATAAAGTTTCACGGCCCTGCATGCCAAGAATACACGTAACCTGTCACTTGAAGCCACGAGTTAACCTCAAAGACAGACGTTAATTAATCAAAGGTCGCCAGTTAAGGTAATTAACCTTAACAAAAAATATTCAAGAAATAAAGACTTTATGATAAACGTCACCAACTGCGGACGCAGGAAAATCTCTACTTGTTAAGATGGTATTAAATACAAAAAACACAACGGTTCTCCCCCCAAAACAATGAGCGCTAGGCATAACGAATACCAGAGTATTAAAAATGACTTGCTTGCCTAAATCCCCGAGACTTACTGGGATAATTCGGCTAACGCTAAACAATATAATAATTTGGCTTAATCTAGACTTCGTAATAGCATATCCCGTAAGTGGTGGCTGGAGGATGAAACAATGGAAACGGAAATACAGAGAAGTTATTAGTCAATCGACGAAGCTTGAACAAGAATCAGACTTACCTTGAACGTCGAGTCGTTTGCGCATACAACGGACACTCGGAAGTCTTGATACTAGCAGTCTTCCCAATTCACTAATTAATATAGACGTAAGAGCAAAAGTGGTGTAAAGGGACAAAGGACGCCGTTCCGGCATGCTACACGGCGTACTCCATCGTTCATGGCCTGTCTCTCTCTGACCTCTCTCGCGTTCCCGCAAGGTGAGGCTGCATCTTTACACAACGCCCCAGGCACTCCGACCTTGACAAAGACATCGCCGAATGTGTAGGGTAAAGGGAAAGATAGCTTAAGGCCACCATTACTAGAGGCTATTGAGTGAAAACCCTCTCTGAGGTTTAGGTCCCTAATGCCATAGGCATCTTTCGTTTTTTGAACTAACCAGCCTATTCCTGCCTATGCGAGGACGCCGTCTGTCTCTGCTGTGATCTTATTTTGAATTGCCTGGCCTACCTGCGGGACAGAGATGTTCTCTGTTGAGGTCAATCTGACTAATATTCCTACACATAAATACATCGAGGGCAAACAGCAGTAATATTTATAAATATATATATATATACTGTATATATATATATATATATATATATATATATATATATATATATATATATATATATATATATATATATATATTATTGAGCTAACATTGATCTGACCTTGCGTTCTGAAGCCTAGGTACAAAGAGGATGAAGTGAAAAGCTCGTCTCAAAACTAAAGAATGTGGTGGATTGCAAAACGATATACCCGAAGTTTACATTTTTGCCACAAATCCTGAAATAGGCTACTCCCTATGGATTTATATAACAGTGCAAACAATAGCATCTTCGTATACCAGGCCACGCTCCACGTTCAGATCAACACCATGGAAGCAACTGAGGCACCTATCTCGTTTTGCTTTCATCCAAGTTATGTCGACGTAAAAATAAAACAACAAAAAAGTAAAGTTTCCGACATATTACTTATTCCTACACTTACTAGCATTTCCTCCTGTTTAGAGAGAGCCAAGGAGTCTTGAAAATACGGACATGCGCTTACCAACTCATCATCACAAGCCACATCAAAAGAAAAATAAATATTCTCATTATCGGCTGTAAACATAGGAGAGAGAAAAAGAAAGGGCTCTCCCTCTTAAGGATCCATCGCTGCCGTCAGTCAAACGGCTTGCAATTAGCGGGCTCTCGGCTCTCTCAATCATGCAATAATCTTGGTTGATGCCCAGAGGTATTTTGATAAGCGAAGTTGACCTTGATTCCGGAGTTTATATAAAACAAATAGAAGATAAAGGGATACATTTGAAAACTGTTATACAATAGCATCATTATTTTCATTAATATTTTCCTCCCCTTATCTCTCTCTCTCTCTCTCTCTCTCTCTCTCTCTCTCTCTCTCTCTCTCTCTCTCTCTCTCTCTCTTTATATATATATATATATATATATATATATATATATATATATATATATATATATATATTTATATATATATTTATATACATACGGCTGGTCGTCCGTTTTCACCAAAGTTAGACATCGTTGGGATCTAATCAGTACTTCATTACATACATACATACATATATATATATATATATATATATATATATATATATATATATATATATATATATATATATATATAACATATATATATATATAATATATATATATATATATATATATATATATATATATATATATATATATATATATATATATATATATATATATATATATATATATATATATATATATATATATATATGTATATGTGTGTATTTGTATGTGTATGTATGTAAGTAAGGAAGTAGTATAAAAAATTATAGCCATCGTACATTTAAATTCAACTATATGGCATTCATTCACTTTCAAAACACCATTATGTAATGTACCAGTTCTATGAATCTTTGAAGAATATGCATCCAGTTGGCCATCTTCATACGCAGCAGAACCAGAACAGCGAAAGTACAGTAACTTTTTCCTTTCCAGGATACCTGCAGGACTGTGAAATGAGAATTTCCGGTGCCCTCAGGAGAAGAGAATCGCCAGTACACTAAGGTAAGAATAATTGGGTAGTTCTACTTATTATATTAACATATAGTATATATATATATATATATATATATATATATATATATATATATATATGTATGTATATATATATATATATGTGTGATGTGTGTGTGTGTGTGTGTGTTTGTGTGTGTGTGTATGTGTAATTCTGTCGTTCCGCAGTCGGTAATACAGTTCGTTTCTAGCTAGAAATTTGTTAAGTATGATTTCAAAGCAGTTGGGGAACTGAAGCTTATTCTTTCAGTTAATCCTGTGTTACATTAATATATATATATATATATATATATATATATATATATATATATATATATATATATATATATATATGACTATTTATCACATCACCGTGATTCATATACAGTCAGAAAGCTACAAACGTCCTTTAATATCCAATTCGCTCTACCTCGGAAATAATATATTTTCATATATGTTACCGAAGGGGAATTTTTTAGTTGATAATAAGTCCACCGTCCCGTGGGGTCGAACCAGCGACGGACGAGGACTCAGGACTACAGGGACGCATATATATATATATATATATATATATATATATATATATATATATATATATATATATATATATATATATATATATAATTCTGTCGTTCCATAGTTGGTAATACAGTTCGTTTGTAGCTCGAAATTTATTAAGTCCGATATAAAGCAATTTGGGGCTGAAGCTTATTCTTTCATTTAATCTTCCGTTACATTAATATATACATACATACATACATATACATATATGTATATATATATATTTTTATATTTATATATATATATGCACACACGCATACATACCTGCATACATACATACGTCCATATTGTATTGTATGCATAGCTTTGCTTCTCAGATTGAAAAATTGATTTACTGTATCACAACTGGTGTCCCCCGACAGACAAAGGGAGCTGTACCTTTCCTTTGAGGGTCAGGAATTGCTAATGTAATCCACAGTTGCCGTTCAGCGGGGGGGGGGGGAGGAACCAAAGGCAGAATTCCCATCAATTTGGGAATCAAACGAATGAAGGAAAAAGACCACCTGTTACCAATAATTCATTAAATTCTGGTCTCTCCTCTTTTATGTGGATTGATTCTTAATATTTTCCCGTCAGAAATAATGATTTAGAAGTCATGCTTGGGTGAATACTTACATGCATACCAGAAAGCGAGCACGTAAAACGCTACTGCGATAGTTCCTTTATGCTCACAGGTTTTATGATGATTGAACGGTGGTTATATCGACTTCACTAGCTATGGCTGCAATTTGTATGCATATGCATACACGTAAACACTAACACACGCTTATATAATATATGTTTAAATATATACTATATATATATTTATATATATACATCTGTATGGATATGCTTATATATATACACACACACACATATATATATGTATGTGTGTGTGTGTGTGTGTGCCTAACTAAATCACTAAAATATGGAACGCGATGAATATATAAATAAATATAAAATCCAAGAAGGAAAGGGAAACACTGGAGTGCTGCGAGGCCTTTCGACTGTCTGTCATCCTTTACTAAGCAAAGGACGATAGACAGTCGAAAGGCCTCTTCAGTGTTTCCCTTTCCTTCGTGGATTTTATCTTTACATATATATATATATATATATATATATATATATATATATATATATATATATATATATATATATATATATATCTTTATTCTAACTCTTTGCTATTGTTGCATCATTATTCAATAGGTAGGAATATAATTGTTAGTGAATGTTATTTGCTTTTAGTCTAAACAAACAACTCTTCCAGGGAACAGCTTATTGCTGAAAAAAGATTAACGATTTTAAGAAAGTGTCTTCACTTTGGAAGAGCTCAATTCGTTTGTGGCTTTTCTCGTAACCAAATATCCTGGAAGGCCAGTCCACTGTGACGTGATTCCCCTTTTTGAGATGGAATTGGCACAACAGTCTAATCCAGCGCAGAAAGGGGTCAGCTGTGTCCAGCTGACAATACATAAAATTATTTTGTCCATTGCAATCTCAAAACTGCTTAATACAATATCGTCTGAGTCCTTTTGTAAAAATCTCCAATTGCTAGACTGAGTATTTTATTCGCATTAGTGTTTGCTCTCGAACTGGATTTTAGGAGTTGATTATATTGGGTACAAAATCTTTATGTATGGCCACTTTCTTTCTACCATCTGTCAAGCTTAGGGAGTCTACTGTCACAGCTCCCTTTTTCCTAATTCGCATAAGGACCATCACTTCCTTCCTCTCCTGTCTCTTCCTTCCGCTTTTATTGCTTTCATCGTCCTCTGCAGCCATATTATAAAACTATGACTTCAGATGCTTAACGTGGCATCTAAGCGACTTGGCAACCTCCCAGGTATTAAGGCAACGCATTGATAAAAAGGACGAGGTTTCAGACACGAGGAAGAAAATTATCCCGCAGAGAAATAAGAGCGAAACTTCGAAATAAAAAAGTGATCTCTCTCTCTCTCTCTCTCTCTCTCTCTCTCTCTCTCTCTCTCTCTCTCTCTCTCTCTCTCTCAGGAAATCCAGTGCACAATAGAGCATATTATTACCATTGTAAAGAAAAGTAAACAATGGAAGAACTGGTCCTAGTCCAAAAGCAATGCTGCTTCCTCATAAGCATCTGAAAGCTGTAAGGAAAAATCCGACAGAACTTCATGAATAAGTAAGCAAGTAATTAAGATTGCAAGCAAGCAAGCAAGCAAGCAAGCAAGCAAGCAAGCAAGTAAGAAGCCAGTATCAGTCAAATGCCCAGCACAAAAGAATAAGTGCAAAAAGAAGTATTAAAAGTTTTGTCCTTAAGACTTCTATTGGCTTCATTTTTAAACAAAGACGTCGTCGTTCAACTCTTCAAACTTTTATGTGCATTAAGGGATGTATCACAATGCATAATGAATAAAGACTAATTTTTCTTAACGCTCTTCAAAAAGACATTTGCTAATAAAATTAGCCACAAAATCATCAACGAATAGCTGCTTGACAGATAAAAAAAATACTAAACCATGGTTTTGCAAAAAGGACGGCCAACGACTCGTCGAATAAATTCAGGTTGTAGGACAGGATATGTTAAGGAGGGCATTATGAATACACGTATGAAGAAGCAATTTAGTGTTTATGTAAAGCAAAAGTTATTGATGAAATTATAAAAAAAAAACTATGGATGAAATAGTGTCTAAGACAAGCAATATAAAATCGCATGAATATCAAAAATTAAACGTAATATGATATCCGAGGCTGAAATTAATAATCTAATATGCATAGATACTAATTAAATAAAGGCTTAATATTCTCTAAGACATAAAAATTAGGAAAATCTGTTACTGGCACAAAAACTAAATTAATCTAGATTTTCCATCGAAATTATAATATTCCCAAATAACAAAATACTGTAACTCTAAGCTAATGCATAATTTCACAACGGGCTCGACTTGTATAACCCGTCGACGATTTTCTCAGTATTTTCTCAGAGCAGGAAATTATCAAGGGAGGCGATGATTGATTATAGAAGGCCGTAAGTTTAGGTAGTCTTGAGAAAATACTCGTTTTAGAGAAATTGACGTTTGCCAGTTTCCAGATTTGATGGAAAGTCTCGTAAAGAAAATATGTGAAATAAATAATTCTCAGATTTAAAAAAAAAAAAAAAACCTTTTCAGGATTGAAAAAAAAGAGGAGCAAAATAATATGACATATAACTGCAAGGACAAATTGACAATAACATCAGGTGGCATTTATAAATTTTTACGAATTCAAGGAAATTATTCTTATTTACAATAATACAGTATTTTCCATTCACGATTAATCTTTTATGATTCAAGATGATCTTTATTAATACACAACATCTATTGTTAATTAATTCTTTTTAATCCTTTGTAATTTCTCTGCTCTGTAGGGATATCATTTCCTCCTGATATTGTCCGTAATACAAGGGGCTAAAGGTTAGTCCAATAAGGCTTGTTAAGAACAGAGGGGAAACTTACTTGACTTTTATTGTAATGAGTTAATGTCTGAAATAAGATTTGTATACTCCTAAATATTAATATAAATATATATGAAAACAAAACAGTTGCTATAGAATAAGAATGAAAGTAGAGTAATAAACAGGAGAACAACCCTAAAAAAAAGTTCATGTAAAAGGTATATCAAGTATTTCCCCGAGTTTCGATACCAACGAGACAAATCTCCTAAAACCGGGGTACTTAAATCTCTCCCCTCGCTCATTGTCGTCATTTGCCATCTCTCTCTCTCTCTCTCTCTCTCTCTCTCTCTCTCTCTCTCTCTCTCTCTCTCTCTCTCTCTCTCTCTCAGTGCTTACCCTTCAGATCTTGAAAGCCAAAGCCGATCACCACCCTTGCATAAATAAGTCATGGGGAAAGACTCCTCGCCACTTCACAGTACGATGACGAAAGATATTTCGTGGATCAAATAAGATTTTCTTAGAACTTAGATATAGATTTGTCAATATTGCAGAATAATTTCATCTCTAGACGGACAAACAAGCGTGTTCTTTATCATTCTTGCAGTAAGTGTACTATGTGTTAATTATATATATATATATATATATATATATATATATATATATATATATATATATATATATATATATATATATATATATCAACGTTCCCCACCTGTGATGGTTCTTGGGAAAGAAAAACAAAATTTCATTGTATTATTTATTCCTTAATAGTTGAATCTCTGCTAAACTACCTGTGCAGAAAACTTCCTCAGTAATAACCACTTCATTCACCTATAGAGAAAACTCATATGAGCACTCACGCTTCCTGAATATTAAAGCCCTTTCCTTCCAATATCTCTTTTCGCGATATTTACCCAAATTTTTCTGTCTTCGCCCCCTCCCACGTAACGCTTCCGAATCATATACTCATTTCGCCAACCTATTGACCCTCATTTTTTCCGTATGACCAAGCCAATTCAGAACACCTTAATTTTTTGAAATGGCATGTTTAACTATTTTACCATATTTAACTATCTTCTACAGGTAAAAATCTGCAAATCCCATTACCCAGTAAGCCACGTAATCATAACTGACGAATCACAGCCCATATCAGGTAATGAAAAATCATAAGGATTTTCTTTGGCTGTGTTGGGCGCGCGCTGAGCAGTCCTTGCTCTAGACT
Source organism: Macrobrachium rosenbergii (assembly GCF_040412425.1). Lineage (NCBI taxonomy): Eukaryota > Metazoa > Arthropoda > Malacostraca > Decapoda > Palaemonidae > Macrobrachium > Macrobrachium rosenbergii. The sequence goes on from NC_089758.1 coordinate 19,180,238, forward strand.
ATATTCAAAAGGAAGTGGATATCTTCTTCTATTTTTTCTTCGTCTTTCTCTTCTTTCTTTGCTGTTTGAATAGAAGGAAGAAGCCTCGGATTCCTCCTTTTGATATGGAAATGCCGCAAAGGGTTGAGACCAACAGGCGCTAAATCAACCTTCTTTGATTTCAAACCTTCGGCGTATTTTCCTATTTTCCAGATTTCTTTTTCTTGTTTCCTCCACACTTTCTTGTCTCAGCCACTTATTCATCGTTGCATTTGTTGATCTTCCTAATGTCTGGTGCTTTTTCTGCATTTTCTTTGTTCACTTCTCTTCCCCTTCTTTCAAATTACTTAAGTTTTGCCAGAGTTACGTTTCCCTCCCCTGTGATAAAAGTAAGAAGATAATGGCTATTTGTTTTCGTTTGAAGCTTAGCAGTTTGACAACGTTCTTATTTAAATGTTAATTTTTCTTTACCATGTTTTGCTGTATTACACTAATTATTAATGATAATAATCATAATACCGTATGCTTTATATGATATCTGTATGTCAGCGTGTATGTACATTCGTGAAACTGCTCCGAAAGAACAGCTAAATATAAAATTAAGAATTTATCGGTACCGTCGCAAAGTGAGAATAATAAAGATATGCAATTTAACCCTACTTGGTCCCTGTGCGTTTTCCGAGAGAAGCCTGTAATGAATGAGGAATTATAATACATTGTACAAAAATAAGGTATCACTCGAGTAGTTACAGAGTGAGCATCATAACTGTATGTTTTTCTTTAGAGAATTTTGGGCTTTTTGAGTTCCCTAGTACCCACAAATCCATTTTTAGATGCTCCCACTGACCGAAAGTTTATTTTGAACCTAGACCAAATCCCTTGACTAGAACGTCAGTTTATATAAATTTTCTATGTTTTTTTTTCTCTCTCACTGTTTTATTACATGTCCTTTTTGACAGAGAGCGTAAAGGAAAGGGACTAGAGAGGATGATATGATGTGATGATTGTTTCTGAATCAGTTCCTTATTGATACCGCTGTTTTTCTAACATTTAGTAGTTTTGTCTGTCTTATGTGATACGTTTTTGAAATGTTATCCATTTTTATAAAGTTATAAATCATTTATGGTGTTGAAGGACATGTTAAATAATCCGTATCAATTTTTAGTTACACTTATTTTTGATAAACGTCTGTTTCATGATGTAACAAGTAAAAAGCGTTTTTCGTTGTTTAAACTGACAGAGTGAAGTTGGCATTTTTACAATATTCATAACTGAACTCTTCACTAAAAGGTTTCCCATTATTTTTGCTTAAAGTTACGTAAAAATGCGAAACTATTATAACGCAGAAATAAAAGCACCAAACTCGTTACAGTAAAGGCCGGGAAAACTTCCTGGAGAGGCTTTTTCATTGAACAAATATTTCACAGAAAAAGGAACAAATGAAGCAAGATCAAATCACGTCATCAATAATTGTTATGAAAACTGGTGATAAAGCCGGATTTTAAGCTCGTAAAAATAACTAGTCAATTTATGTTAACAGAAAAAAAATGTCTTCGTGAAATACTGTGCCCTACGTGGTGGTAAATTCTTCTTTGATTTTTGACCTCAGTATATCACCTTGACTTTGGTCTTGCTCTGCATATTTGCTTAATTAGTGAAGAATTTACACCAATATGAGGTTTCAAGTCAAGTTACGTTGATACGGAGGAGGTTTGTTCCTTTCGACTTTTGACTATGATCTTCCCTTGACTCTCGGGTACACCACATAAAATGACGATCCCTCATCGCCATTGGATGATAAAATGGTGTTTCCAGAAACTTCAAAGAGTTGACAGACAGATAGCCAAACTGACAGACAGAAAGACAGGTCCATTACTAGATATCCCGGGCAGGAAACAGAATGCAGAAAAATATTGAGTTATATTTAAGCTGCTTTGTTCAGTAATTTGTCATTGGAATTACAAAGATAAAATCCCCCTTCCCACATTCTCTCTCTCTCTCTCTCTCTCTCTCTCTCTCTCTCTCTCTCTCTCTCTCTCTCTCTCTCTCTCTCTCTCTCTCTTGGGAACAGTAACCTAATGCCAAAATGGGCAAAATTTTCTGTGAAGAGGTTCATAGACTATAAAAATAATTATAATAACGCCACTTGTTCTTTTGATCTTTAAATTATTACATTAATGCTGTTGTTGACATTGCTCTAACATGTATGATAACATTTCTAAGACCAAGATACAATTTTTTAAGCAATTTAGCTCTAAGTTAGTGTATCTGTGTTAACGATAGAAACACACAAAGGCGAATTAAAGCATTTTGGCTCCACAACTTATTTAAATATACGAAGAAAAAATGTTGATAGGTAAAACTTCGAGTCGCTTTATACGAAATTTTTTTGTATTACTTATGTAATAACATTAAACCTCTCAGTCCCGTTCTTTGAGAACGAGAGTCAGACTAGTCCAGTATTAGTGTCACCCTCGCATTTCATTTTTTCCTGAAATATGTCATATTTACCGTTTTTTTTAATAGGACATGACATCGGTTTTCAGCAATACAACGTATTTTTCCATTGGTGTGTTAAGGTATTAAAATGAATCAGTATGTTAAGTTATTAAAAAATCGACATATTTCACCAGGGATAGCTAACTATTGAAGTAGATAGTATTTTAGGATAAGAAACAAAAATTGTGATTCCAGTACTTTCTGGTCAGTCATTAAAAGCATAACATTATTCTACGCCAAGAAATGATTTTTGTTATTGATAAACACCAAAATGAATAAACCATACACCTTTACCACTATAAGTTTAAGATCAAAAGAACGAAAATATTATGGTTAATTCCTGGCTTATTTTGATGAATAAATTCCGGGAAGTTATTCCCGTGGCACCAAGGGAATATGGATAGGAAATTATAGCTCTAATTTGTAATTCATGCACTCATGTAATCGTCATAGCAATTTACATAAAGCCTCACTCATTAGCAATAGTTTACAGGGACCAATTACACTAAATCCCATCGATTATTGACATGAATAATGAAATAGCCCCCAAAAGTGTAATGATATAAATCAGTTATTAATCTTCGTCAGAATGTAAACGTTAATACGAAAGCTGCAGTACGAACTCATGTCCTATTCATATGGAGTAAAAAAAATTTTTTGCCTTATTTTATAAAATCAAAACTTCATCTTAGTCTGTTTTGTTTTTGAGCCAGTCTTTCTTTTATGTAATTCCTTTAAATGCTAGAGCACGAGGATCTGCTTCCAGGCAGCTTTTCAACAATTTCCTTTTCGTCTTCTTACCTTCAAGCCTGACGTTTGGAGGGATAACTTTATATATATACTATATATATATATATATATATATATATATATATATATATATATATATATATATATATATATATATATATATATATATATATATATATATATATATATATATATATATATATATATATATATATATATATATATTGCATAAATTGTGTGTGTTTTTTGTCTCGACAATTTGAGACCATTTTGATTAGAATTAAAGTTTTACACATCTTAAAATAAAAATAAATCGGTAAAAATGTCAGTTCATATAGTTTTCTTTGCAGAAAACAACGATATTTTTAATGAAATTTGTTAATGATAGATGACTCTAAAATACCAGTTAATGCAATGGACTATGATTTTTAACTATAGTAAAGAAAATGTTTTGACGTGGGAAATAATTGCTTAACTTTTTTAAACGTCACACTATAAAAGAATCCTTTTAAGTCAAGTTTTTATTTCTTAATTGGAAGATAAATATTTGATCTGGTTGATAGTGAATAAAGAGGTAAGATGACTAACATGTCACAAAACAATAAAAACTAAAAAAAATGAGATACTTCAAAAAAGGATTTCGTTTCAAATATGCATGGTTAAAGGTAATTTGTTTATTTTTCATTGACTTGAATTCAAATTTAACGCCAGTACCTTTGTAAATTGTTAAGGTTACCAAAGATTATGAATGAAGTTTATAACTAAAAGCATAAAAAAAATATGCGAATGAAGCTTTAAATATATGGTAAATGATTGGCGTATTTCCCTTACAATAAATGGAAGAGACATTCTGAAGGTGGCAGAGCATCACTTATAAAGTAAAAATTAAAAATACTTTCTTATCGACATAATATTCTGAGGCTGAGAAAATAATGAAGCAATGTACATAGCAGTAATATAAAAGAGAGAGGATATGGGAATGTATAAAATATTGTAAGTTTAGGTTTCATCAACAGATTACAAAACTCGTAACGAAGGCACATTGAGCAGTCCTCATCACCCACGAAGATATTGAAAACAATTCTAAATGGCAAAGGGAATGCGAGCATCCCACACTGGCGATATAATATTACAACGTCAAGGACAATGCAAACATTCTTCATGGGAAAAACCACTTCATGGATTCTACACCGGTGAAGATACAACAAAAAAAAATTGCTAATTTAGTCGGAAATTCTGTCCTCTCTCTCTCTCTCTCTCTCTCTCTCTCTCTCTCTCTCTCTCTCCAGTGACATATACCCGTTGCCACCGTCGCCAGACCTGAAAGGCCTTTTGAGTAAAATCTATGTATTGTTTTATTTATATATCTATTATATTTATTGATTGATTTATATATCTAAGTATTTATATATTTATGTTCCCGAGGCCAGCATAAACCATAATGTGGCAAATCAGGTAGTGCAACATCAACACAGGAAATCTTCAAATTTTATGCCCAGAAGGACATCTCAAGCTAAGAAAGCCACGAAATTTCAATTCTATTTACATTCTGTTAAGAAACAATTTTTTTTTTTTAAATCTGAGTTTGAAACCTTGAAGTTACTTATTAGTAGACGTTTGTTCAGTAAAATAAAAAAAAGAAAGACATAAGAAAACGCATTATATTAAGCTGCAAATTTCCCGTTTTTTCTTGAGGTTTGAGACCTGAAATTGGTTGATATTTTATCAAATTAGGGATCTTTTTAAGTATTAAAATACAGTGATAAAAATCACAGAATATCAAAGGTTAGTGTGAAATGTTTAACATATTAAAAGATATATGTGAAGAGACACAGACTAATTTCAAATTTACGCCATTCTACAATGAACAAAACATGGGAAGAGACATTTTTCTGTAAAGAAAACCAACTTTTATTATAATGAACAGTGATTTCATTGACAGTTCATTATTCAACAACTCTCATTCCGCAGGCAAAAGAAAATTAAGAGCTAGAAAGGAATTGCAGAGCTCAGACCTCTGTAACCTTTCAAATCAGAGTTCAAATTAATCCATTTTTAAACTGAAGGGTTTTGCAACCAATAACCAAAATAGTCCATTGATATGAAAAGTCGCGAAGAAACGCAATAAAAGGACAAGGAAAATACATTAATGTATTCGAACGCCAACAGTGCCCTTTACGAACAGTCTTGCTACAAGGTGCAAATAAAAAAAAAAAAAAGTGAGAAATGATTGCCAAACCGACAACAAATGTCTAAAGCTTGGTAGATTCTCGGTAAAGACAAGGTGCAGTAGCCCTAAGATTACACATAAAAAATTTACTTTCAAGTATGCCCAAAGAAAATAAGCAAATTCTCAGTTTTGTTCGCAACCGTTACACAAACGCATTACCGCGAAATAAATCATGTATAAACAGGACAAGACACAAAATGGCGTAAAAAGTATACGCACCCACATTGTTGGGACTGATGGCAAACAAACTTCGCTGTATTGATCGAGCAACCCCACTAGCTTTCTTTGGGAGATATGAATTGTATAATTTTAAAGGTACTGAATATATATATATATATATATATATATATATATATATATATATATATATATATATATATATGTATATATAAGTATATACATACATATATATACACACATATATTATACATACACTATATATATATATATATATATATATATATATATATATATATATATATATATATATATATATATATATATATATATAAGAGATAATTGTCCAAGATTGCTCTTCATGTGTAACTCTCCAACCCCATTTTGCACATTTCCAACTGTTAGCATAATTACATTTTAAAAACTGTTGATATTAACTTAGTATTTAAATATAACAATATTTTGAGAAATAAACTAATTAAGAATAGCCCGCCCAATTCAAACAATATTGTATGCAGTATACCTTGCAAAGAATGTAATAAGATTTATATTGGTCAAACATCAAAAGGACTAAAAGTAAGAAGCTCCCAACACAAATATGCCATTTGAAGAGGCTTATCAAATAATGGTATTGCTGATCATTGGCTTAGGACAGGCCATGCGATGAAATAGGATAAGTCAACGATAATCTACAAGGTCAACGACCATCGGAAAAGGAGTCTGCTAGAAACTGCGTTCGTTGAAGCTACGCCCACCAGGAATTTTAATCTCCACCCTGGGATTATCCCTTTATCCTTTGTCCCTGCCTTTTTTGTTTAAAGAACAGATTAACAAACTGTAACCTCGCTCCCACCCCCTTCTGTTTTTATATATAAGGCTCTGTCAACTTCTTTTGTATTTAGTGTGAACTTAACAATATAGAATAAACTACGAAAGTACTTTTCAATGCCCCAGTCTTCATTGACCTTCTGACGTGGATTTTATTTTGTATATATATAATATATACATATATATATATATATATATATATATATATATATATATATATGTATATATATATATATATATATATATATATATATATATATATATATATATATATATATATATATATATATATAAAAAGCCATCTGTATATCAGCCAGAATTTTAACCGGCAAATCGTACGTGACTCTTGGTTGTGTTTAGTGATACATTGAATGGAAGCTATTTCTTATTCATGGGACAAAGTCTGACCAGCAACGGAAAATTCACATCCTGGTGGCACAACCTCAACAAAATTATGTCGGTTTATACACTCAACAGTAAATATCAATTTCAAACAAAATAACGCTTTCAGTGAAATATATTACTAAAAAAAATGTGTTTGAAATATTGTTTATGCTAGTTCGGAAACGCGAATGTTATTTTCCATCTTCCATTTGCAGGATGATAAATACGATACGTATGCCTTCTTGAGTACATTTTCCTCATTTCCATGGCAGATATTATCTTCATCGTCTCGTTGAACTTTACTGATCAACTTTGTATGATATCAGAAAAATGACAAGGGTGCACACATTTTTTAGAGTTATTGTCAAGATGGTACAAGAATCTTCACGTTTTACTAAAAGCTTTACACTTCTTCTGAAAATTCATTCAGGCTCTATATCTTTTCATTACAAAAAGAGATTTCATTATTTATTTTCCCTCGTCTCTAATGGAGGAGTATCTTTGTGCTTGTAGAGTGGCCCAGGCAGGCTTACGTAACCATCCCAGTTCTCCTTTCCTAATACATCTTGAATCCACTTCTTTTATCAGAAAATACTAAAGTTATTGGTGAAAGTGTACTTGTGGTTAATGGAAAGAAACACGCTGGCTGGCATTGTCTTAACAGATGAACAACGTCAGTGGTATTGTCTTAAAATACGTCCAGCAGTATCATCACCACAGATTTTCCAACATTATGCAAATACAAAAACAGCACTCTTCTTCTTGTCTTCTTTCACGTGTGCTGTTTAGGTACATTATAAAAGAAATTGATATAAACAGCTGCATAATACACAATAAGTATGAAACAGTAATTTTACAAATTCATTTATTGGCTCTGTGTGTGTGACCTTTTCTCCGCCAACAGAGAAATTTCTGTTGTGTTCTGGGTGCTGGAAAAAAAAGAGGGGTATACTGAGTTGCCATGGAGACAGACTGTGCAGAGGCAAGACTATTAATTATCTGCCTTTATTTCAAGAACCTGTGGGAAGACCAAAACGGTGGAATAATAGCTGTGCACCTTTTGCCTAATAATATACCACAAGATCGATTTGGTCAAGGAATATTTGGCTTTTGATTTTTATATCATTGGTAGAATACTGTATAAACAATTCAAATATTATAATGTTTAAACGTAGAAAGAGAGAGAACGATGGGAACTATATATTGCTTCGGGTTTGATTTAAACAATAATCATAAACCTAAATCTGTATTTGGAAACTAATGGAGCATTATGGATTTTTTAGGGAACTTTTCCTTATTACAGAATTCCTGAATATCGAAAACCGACTGAATCAGATACTCCCATAATGAAACGCCAAATTTCTGGTAAACCTGAACAGAAAATGATAACAGAATTAGTCATTTCTGTTATTTAGTGGTGAGTTTTTAACAAACCAAAATGAGTAACATGGCCAAAATTGTTACATAAAACATTACAGGCCTCTTTAATATGAAACATATTCTCCATGGAAGTCTGTTTTATGCATTTTCCTAGCTTCCATGTGCCTCAGTAATCTTTTTCACATATAATTCGACTAACATGATTTTACTACAATCATATCGCGTATTCGCCATTTCGTAAGCTTCACAGACATGATTAGATCTGAAGGGACTGCAAACATCGGATGTAGTCACAAAAATGGAAGTCAGTTGACAGATATACTCGTATATCATGAGATAAACCATTTTCATATCAACAGATTAAAGCAAATTTTACTGTAATGAGGGAATGCATCATTATAACGCCAATTGCTACAAGATATCGATACCAAAATAATTAATACATCATTAGCAACTTGACTAACAGCAAGCAATTGATATGTGTATATTTTATAATGAAAGTTTGCATGAACCAATCGTGAGAAGTAAAATTGATGACATTCATCTTTCAGGGAGAGGTATATTGCATTAGCAATAACTGATCTAATGAGCATTGTTGCTTTAATTAGATTAAGCTGAACTTTTCTCAGTTCAGACTTTCTCCCTAATGAGAATAGGTGATGTTGTGTTGTCGATACAATAGCCACACTGATTCAGTTTCTTAAGTGAATTATTTTTAAATGATCAAAAAAATGGCCTAAGAATAGTGTTCTGACAGACTGCCTCCTTTTGTTCATCTGGTCCATGAGTGACCTCCTTTGCCAGTTTAACATGATTGACAAGATTTACCACCAAAAATCACATATTTCACACCACCTATGTTCTTTTGCAACATAATTTCTCTGCCTGAATTTTTTTTCCTTTCGTAATTAACCGCTTGTCTTATCTCCACTGTTTTTCCTACTCTGCATAAAATATCAAACATCAGTAGAAATATCAAAGAAAATTTTTTTTAATGAAACGTCAATTCAATCTGCAGATCACATCACCAAAAATTTTTTATTCATGTCGGATTTTACCTTTACCGTCAATGCATTCAAATAGTTAGAAGGTCTCGCTTCATTCCCAGCTGTTATAACAGAACCAGTTTCAGGCGCTGAAAAAGGTCTAGGCCTTATTCCATCAATAAGTATACATGGAAAATTCCAGTTTTGTAGAGCTGTTATCTCTGACAGCTTCGATAACCAGCAACATTCCCAGGAGAGCATTTTTAATGAGGAAAATGACAGCTCCCTGTTCCCCTTGCGATTAAATGCAAATTGCTTGTAATCCATGTGATCTGCTTCATTTTATTTCAGAACAATCTAGATTAACAGTGATGGAATGATGAATGGAGCATAATTATTTATTCGATATGTTTCATTAATTATTTATTCTCTTGTTCTAGAGACCTGATCCACTCCCTCGAGATATCAAATTCTGACAATGATTCTTTTATAACAAATATAATGGTGCAATTGAAGTTTTAGGATTTTTCTACTGGAAAAAGTATCTCTAACCAAATCTTATTTAACCCCGGATGGAGCTAGTGCCGTCAGTGCACCTCACGCGGTGCACTGTAGGTATTACTGAAGGTTCTTTGCAGCTTTCCTTCGGCCCTTAGCTCTCTTTTATCCCTTTTACTATACGTCCGTTCAAATTCTCCTTCCATCTTACTTTCCACCCTTTCCTAAACAATGTTTCAACATTATTTTCAGCGTTGAATAACTTCATAGGTCCCAGCGCTTGGCCTTTGCCCTTAATTTTATATTCCAATTCCAATTCTCTCTTCTTAAAAAAAGAACAAAATCTTCTCATAAGCGTCTACCACTCTGCTCTAATGTTATTATTCCTGAAAACAAATGGCAAACTTTTGAATGCTCCGTCAAGCAACATTCATAAAACTAACGAAATGGAAAAAAATCTTCTTAACTAAGAGTAATTCAAAGGAGATACTAGAGAAATTTGGTAATCCTTGTTAACGTCTCTTTTAATAGCCATCTACCCACCCTAATATAATGTTATTAGTCCTGAAAACAAATGTCAATTTTTTGGGTGGTTCTTGAACGAAAAAAAAAAAAAAAAAAACCTGAACTAAAGGGAATTCAAAAGAAATACTAACGAAATTTAGTCATCCTTTTTAATGTCTTTTAATAGCTGTCTCCCCACTCAAACAAATTTCAAGTTTTTTGAATGGCTCTTCGAGCAACATTCATAGAACAAACGCAGTACAAAGGAAAAAGCGCTCCTGACCAACCACTCTAGTCCTGCTTCCTCGTACCTCTACTATACATCCCCACCGATTACGCTAATGGCTCAGTGCCCCTAGCCGAGGCCTCGATATTTGCGCCAGACTTTATTCGCCCAGGAATGTAATAGAATTCTCCAAATGCTCAGCCGGGTACAATTTGGCTCTCTCGCCGAAGTGAGAAAGAGCCCAGGGATTTTAGGAGAGTTCCTTTTTCGTATTCTTGTATATATATATATATGTATGTATATATATATATATATATATATATATATATATATATATATATATATATATAAATGTATATACATACATACATATATATACATATATATATATATATATATATATATATATATATATATATATATGTATACATATACATATATATATATATATATATATATATATATATATATATATATATATATATATATATATATATATATATATATATATATATAGTGTTATAAAGGGCCCAGACCTTTGTCTTTCGGAGAAGCTTACACGTTTTTCTTCGGTAATCATTGTTGTGTAGCCGCCGTATTTCTTAAAATCAGCTAACCAGTCAAGTAGCTATCATGGTAAACAGAAACGCTATCTGCAACGGAATTAATAAAAATAGAGAAGTTACAATAACGTACTTTTTACATATCTTTTTGAATATATTACTTCATATATCATTATATAATATTATGGGTAACTACACTGGACCAATTCCTGAGGATTAGGATAGAATAGTACCATTACTAGTCTGAACGAGAGGAACTAGATTAAATAATACTTAACGGAGGAAGAGAGGGGAAGTCAGCTGACCGAAAATAACTTGTAGCAAAACTGAAGAAGAATAAAGCAGACACTTGCTCCTCCAGCTGTCTCAGAGTACTACCTAATCGACCAATAATTTTAGTCAAAACGTCAGTACACAATGACTTCGTCTAGTGTGTACAGTTTTTCTTTTGTGCAGTATACTGTCGACGATGTTAAGGGTATTTGCAGTGTG
>NC_089758.1:19196733-19214233 GCF_040412425.1 Macrobrachium rosenbergii
CTGTTGGCAGTATCAAGGGTCCTAAGTAGCACTCCTTCGGCCTTGCGCGCGTTGTTTTCCGTCTTTTACTTTCCAACGACTCCCTTGGTATGTTTCCTACCTAACGTCTAACTCCTTTAACTTCGTCTTACTTCAGTGTTCGTCCTCATTTAAGAACAAAGTCTTCTGTTAAAGATTTTAATCGGCTGCATTTCCAAGAGACACGAAGAAAACAAAGACAGTAGGAAATAGAATCCAGTGCATTTGTTAGGGACCTTTAAGTGTACCTACTAAACGACTTTCACCCAGCTTAGTCCCACCTTACATTATCCTTAATCAAATAATCCCCCATTACTTTTCTTAACCTAATTTATGTCCAGTGGTCTGGTGCTTCTACCCCAACCTTATCACATGGATAACCCCGGAACCACTTTTTTATAGACATGCTAAATGTGAAACATACTATTTCGATCATTACTGTCGTTATTATTACCAAGGAATTAAAACAACAGTGTACTAACGTAAGGAAAACAGGACAAAACGGTAGTTACATCTGAAAATCTCATCCACTTTTACTTCAGAAATATATATATATATATATATATATATATATATATATATATATATATATATATATATATATATATATATACACATACATACATACATATACACTATATATGCACACACATATAGTAAATATATATATATATATATATATATATATATATATATATATATATATATATATATATATATATAATTGTTAAAGTAAAACTGGATGAGACTTTCTGTAATGAGATGGAACTACCGTTTTGTCCTGTTTTCCTTAAGTTAGTACACAGGTGTTTTAATTCCTTGGTCATAGTAACGACAGTAATGATCGAAATGGTATGTTTCACATTTAGCATGACTAAAAAAGTGGTTCCGGGGTCATCCATCTGATAAGGTTGGGGCAGAAGCACCAGACCACTGGACATGATTAGGTTAAGAAAAGTAATGGGGGATTATTTGATTAAGGTAAAGTAAGGTCGGACTAAGCTGGGTGAAATTCGTTTAGTAGGTACGCTTAAAGGTCCCTAAGAAATGCACTGGATTCTATTTCCTACTATCTTTGTTTTCTTCATGTCTTTTGGAAATGCAGCCGATTGAAATCTTTAACAGAATATTTAATTCTTAAATGAGGCCGAACACTGAAGCACGACGAAGTTACAGGAGTTAGACGTTAGCTAGAAAACATACCAAGGGAGTCGTTGGAAAGTAAATGACGGAAAGCAACGCGCGTAGGGCCGAAGGAATTCTACTTAGTACCCTTGATACTGCCAACAGTGCCCCGTACAGGGCATACCATAAGCTGTGCCTTCCATACGGTACTTGATATGGGAACTTTATGCTTCTGTTACACAAAGGTTAGTTGGTGGTGGGTTGAGATTAAACTGGCCTTATACAAGTATGGGTCCTCCCCTTCATCGGCCCCAGTTGTATTGGATAAGGTGCTAAAGGGACAGGAAACCCTAGAATGAACCTCTGCTGGACTCGTCCAAACAACCAAGGCGCAATATACAGAAGTTTCCTTGCTGATCATTCTCTCTGCAATAATTTTGAAAGGAAATTGACATGACGAAGACGAGAAAGGTTTATTTCAGGCAAGTCCTGTATTTATATTGTATTTCCTGGAGTGTGTCAGCGTAAGATAAAAAGATAAGTGAATGTTATTCAGCGTGCATTGAAATGAACAGAGCGATTGCAAATACCCCAGAAACAAACTGAATTGCATCTATTTGGTTTCCTCTGTAAACAATAGCTTGCAGGGAACCCTGACGTTCCCACTTGCTATTATTCTCAGTGTTTGGTTTCTCCATTACCAAATAAATCGCAAGAAGCCTCAATGTTTTGTTTCAGTATTATTGGTAAACATGTTCTTTGTATGTTCACTATTCGGTGAACATGTTAGACTATTTTTCATTCCCTTCGTCGTTGGAATATTTGTTCATGGTACAGTCCAGCATATTTATGCTTTTCATCACCAACGTCGTCATTTCCTGTCAGACTTTGGCTTTGATATTTTAATCCAAGTAAGTAGTGAAGGGGGAATGATAACAATATCAAAAAAAGAACTGTTGCTACGGAAATGACATTACTAGATTGTATCACTAACAATAATAGCGACAACTACAGGGATAACACTGAAAACAAATTTAATCAGAAATATTATTAACATTATTAGTAATTAAAACATAAGTTTGACGTGTACAGAGAGTCCGTGGAAATGACTGAAAATCCTATATTTTTCGGTCACACAAATCAAACTAAATGGCGCACATTTATCTTTTTCTCCTTTTTCCGATATTGTAAAAAGATCGTCTGATCCCGGACTATCATTAACAATATGCCTATCGAAAAATCAGAGGAAAATATATTTGTTTGTGAACTGAATACATTTTATTTACCGTAATAAACATAATGCTCGGGAAATGAAAGCTGTTTTCATATCTCAGTGAAAAAGGATTTTTCTGTTAGTGGTGTTTGAGTATAATAAAACATGGTTACTTTTCTGTGTGGCGGAAACTTCACTCCAAAAATAACTAAAATGGAAGCGTGTTGGTATTCATGAATAACCGAAAATAATTTCCGGAACTCATCTATTCCTAGGACAAAGAACAAGCAAGCATAAAGAATAATTGTCTCCATTGTCTTAAAACTAGTTAAAAATTAATGTTGCATAATAAAATGGAAATCGTCAAGCACTCATCTACGCACGTGATGTTTTGCACACGTCAGTTAAGATATTTATAATGACCGTAATCATTAAGTTGTGGTTTGAACTGAAGAATGGACGAAAAAGATAGTTATGTAATTTATGTCTGCCATTCGTATAGTCAAGATGCTAGGATAAATTTTTTGGCGAAAAGACAAAACGCTCAGTTGAACGTATGCCAAACAAGCGATTCATAGAGTAGTTTAATGTTTAGTCTCCTAGGAATCCATTTTATAAATTGTACCTGATGTGTACAATTTACGTTAATCGACGTTCTTAGTGACTATGTGAAAATATGTTTATTCATTAGGTGCTCCAAGTTTACCTTGAATACGCCTATTGTCATTTTTTCCTGTATTACTGATCTATATTCAAGCTGGGAGAATGCGTGATTACCATTAATTTTTTTTTATATTATTTGACATAAGTAACTCATTTTAAATTTATTTTAAAATCATGAAAAGGTACAAAAATAAAGGACACCTTACTCTGAAAGGGGATATAAAAATATTCTAAAAAGGCTTTATAATGATTTTCCAAGAAATCATGTAATGTCAATGAAACTTAAATGAAATTTTGTTGTATAACAACAATTCTCGCCTCAAGGTTATTCATATATTCTCGTAGCACCAGATAGGCAACTGACTGGTCTCTCCTGACGAGAATCCAGCATAACCTTCGCTCATTCCATGATAACATGATGCATACAGTTTTCCAATGCTTGTCAAAAACTCTCTCTCTAGTGGCGGCTGCCGACTTGTTATCAGTCTGTTTGTCATACGTCGGCAAAACGGTCGCTGACTTTAAGTTTACAACATGTTTTGCTGTATCGTGGACGCACCTTTATGAACAATTTACAATTGCCAGTTGATAGTGTTTCACTGGTTATAAGCTTCTTATATGTAATGAGAACATAATCTTCGATAGAATTGGTACACATTTATGTTGTAATCCGGATTATATTACTATTTTATGGTGGAAAAAACAATACGAACTTATTTTGCACTCACACTTTTACGATTTTGTTATCTGAAGTGATAATATTTTCAAGAAAAGTTTTCCTTCTGTAGTCCTCAACAATTACACATGTTTTGTGACATTGAAAATTAATTCAGCTCTAAATCTTATTACTCTCGCATAACGAAAACTCAGGTTTATCGAGACTGTTTACTGTTAGAAAGTGGTGTTGCTCTTATTTATCCACATTTTGAGAGCTATTGATTTTAGAGGATTGAGATAACAGAAAAACATTGCTAAATTTATAATGAAAATTCTTCAGCATAACTTTTACTACCTACTGATGGGGCTTAAAAATGTTCATGTGGAATATTGACTACAAATCTTCCTTTCCGTTATGATCGGTGAAAAGTTTCAAAGGTCTAAATTTGAAGGCTACATTTATTTTGCCTATACAGGTTGTACTTCCTTTACTTCTGGGAAATACATATGCATTTTTTTGCATGAGAATGACGTCAAATACTCTTTTCTGCTCACTTTTCCTTTAAAACTAAACTTAAATGTCTTCAGGGAACTCGATCATTAAAGAATTGTTTAAGATTTTATAGTAAAATCTAATCTAGGTACATTTCCGTCCTGCAATTCTATTTCAAGAATTTTATGATGCATGATTTTATTTTTTCGAAGAAATCACTCTCCTGTTCATTTTTTCTGCCAATAATGACTTCAGCCGATGGCTTATAACCTTGAAAAAATATTTAGAGTTCATATATATTTATAAATCTACCCCAGAAGATTCCAAGCCCCAGGCTGATATACTAATAGCAACAACACTCATCTACCGAAATCAAATCAACTCTTTTGAAGAGCCAAATTATAATAAATATCTGACGATATAGCCTGGTGCCTTCTACTAACCAATGACTTTCCTGGAACATCCGAAGAGCGATGCATGTTGACCGACGGAAATGGAATGTCTGTTGTCAGTGTGTGACTCGTACCTGACAGTATCTCCGTCATCTGGGAGACAATGAAATGCAGTCCGCGAAGGAGGATACATGTTATGTGTTCCGTCCAGACAATTCGTATCACACGTTGTGAATGTGTACATTAATATTATTATATGGTGCAAACTAAAACGGTTCATTAAATGGCTCTGCAAGTTTTTACAATGTATAATGTCGATATGCTGAAAACAAGTGGTAAACATTAAAAGAAAGGAAATTAATAGTTATATATTAGATGAACAAAACTATAGAACTTAACGAATTAATTAGTAAATGCATAAATAAATAGTCGGTGCGATGAGGGTATTGACAGTTAATGTGGGAACAGATTAGTGTTACGAGAAAGCCGCTGAAGGTCATTGGAAGAACAGTCGGATAAGTACCAGAAAAACGTAGGTAACAGAGGCAACTCTCAGACGGAGTGATGGAAGGACACTTGAAGGAGAAAGTATCAATTAACTTACAGACATTTGGTAGCCCCTTGTCCAGAGGTCCACATCAGGACTTTCATTTACTTCAGCAATAATTGCATCAATTTCGTGCAGCCACTGTAAGGGTTTGTGTTGGCAAAAGGCCTGCGCAATCTCTACTAATTTTCAAGTTGCTGAACCAATCCTACAGAAGAGATTGCCATCCATTGTGAGAAAGCTTATGCTGTCATAAGACCTTTTTAATCTATACTGACCTACACATAAAAACTTCTGATTCAATCCTAATGGAATGAGAGACGAATGAAGAAACGCCCTAAATATAAGAACAATAATCCAACTTAGATTAAGCACAGAGTTTAAAACAAATCTCCTAACGTTATATAAGGAGGTATAACCATTATTTTCAGTATTTGTGATCAGTACTTACAGGTGATGCAATTTTAACATACAGTAGATTACTTCGATAGATAATAACCAACCAGGAATGGCATAGTTTTTTGTAAAGGTACGGCGCAACAGGGTTCAAATGAAACGCATTTCCACAATATACGGAAAAGAATTCGTCAGTTGTCTCTCTACAGCAAATATTCCAGTAGTTGGGATTTCATCCGCGTCTGGGGAACTTCGCAATCACGAGAAATCGCATTATCGACTTCGAAATTCCAAGCATATCCCGTCACTCCGAAGTCATGTTGATGTGTTTCTTGTCCTTCCTCTCGTATGCAAAGGCCCAGACCAGAGGAAAAGAAATATTAGATAAATAAAAAAAAAAATAAAAAAAAATGAATAAAAATCATGCAGGATCAGTTTGACGGTTTTGGAGTGAATATTTAATCCTTAAGCACACTTAGTCACTTATAGTGCAGCAGATTGCTGTAAAAATCGTTCAGATAGTGAAACAAGCATGAAATTTGGCACAAACATTCCTAAGACTACGCTCTCTTAGAAAAGGGCGCTGGCCACCTGAAAATCAAGATGGCGGCTATTTTTCAAAATGGCCGCCATCTATGTTGAGATTCACTGGTTTGGGAGCATCTATTGGATGGAATATGCCAGTTTTTTTTTTTTTAAACCTCGACTTTTAGGTTATAAAAATGTTCCATACCACACATTTTATTGAAAACCCTTACTAAATGAATTGTAACCAAGATGGCGTACAAAATGGTTGCCATAAAAGTTTTTTTTTCTATCCACAGCGCTAGCAGACATAGAGACCAACTGTTTTTATTTAATGGTATATTCATGTGATCAGACAGTTTAACTAATATGCTATTTTCAACTGAAATAGTAATGGTATGGTCACATACAACATTGTGTCTAAGACTGTAACCATAAAAAGAAAAGAAGAGAAATACGGACTAAACGCAACCAATCTTTGTATAGGTCTCTCAACCTACACCTTTGAAAAATTCGAGGATAAGAAGGTAGGCATAGCATGACACGTTGGATGCTCAAGCTAGATTATCTACTGAAGAGAGGGCAATATTTATCTAGACTTCACATTTGCAAGTGCACAGAGCTGTGCAGGGAAGACCCAGCTTATAGCACTTGCACCTTTCCCGACAGCCTGCTTTGCATCCACATTTGGTAAGCTGTTGGCAACTCTTGGCTAAGGGCGAGTTGGTTGTCCAGAGGACTTGCCATGCTTCACCAGACTTTTGCCATCCCCACTCAGCAGGGTTCTCTGGCTGTGGCTGACACTGGGTGGCCTGCCCCACACACAACCAGCCTGGTACGCAGCACGCTTGGTGTGTTGGAGGAGAGCTCCTGGTTGGTGGAATGGCCTCATATGCCCTTTGTTTTCTGGCAAACATATCAAGTCTAGCCTCATCCACAGTGCCAGCAGTGCTGGATCTTTCATACATAAGTATGACAAACCTCTCCAGGACCTTCAGGTCACTCTCTTCCACTCTGAGAGGGTAGTGACTCAGTTTGGAGAACACAGTGGAGGCCTCTGGAAAGATGTTCCATGTCTGCCAGGCGGTCTTCTTGCCCTTGCTCCGGAAGGCTGACACTGTATCACAGCCTGTGAACGCATGGAAGAAGAGCATGCCATTCACCTTCTCCTGGCCCAGAGAGTTGCACAGGTCATGCACAGCAATCCAGCGCAGGCTCTGGCCTTGGCCAAATGCCACCCATAGCTTCTCTAGCCCTAGATTGTGGAGAGTGGAGAAAGCACTGACTGCAACGACAAGAACATCTGTGTCATTTGCTTTAACCGTGATGGTCTTGGCTCCATGTTCTGTGGCATATTTGGCATGGAGAAAGATGCGGGTGTCAGCTTCCTCATGAGAGCACTTTTCCAGTCCCTGAAGACTAGCCTCATGAGTGCTGAGGACAGCAGACCCTTTCGTGGCAATGACAACATTTGTGGCAGACATCTGGGCAACTTTGTCTGCCAGGAACTGGAACAACTCTGTCTTGTTGGCATCGTGTCTTAGGAAATTGCGCCAGTTGGATGGAATTGTGTTCTTGTCTGTCACCTTGCGCCTTCCTCCTTGACCACGTTGGAGCCTGGTCTCAGCTTTGAGGCTGGATGTATTGTATACATCAAATACAAGATGTGATGATGTGTACTTGCTGCTATAGGATTGTATCACAGGCAAGAAGTCGCAAAGTGCATAGCCCTCAAAGGTCTTTCCTTTCTTTGGTGGCAGGCATGGACCAAAGCTGATCCATCTACAATGAGGACATCAGTCTTTGGTTCTTTGTCTTCTAGTGTAACATGACTCTCCAGGACCGAGGTCAGCTGAGACTTCTGACATGTGTACAGCCTACCACCCTCACTAAGGGAAGCTGGGAATGTTTGATTCTCGTGCTGGAAGAATTCCTGCAGATCACATTCACGGCTCTGACAGGATATAAATAGCTTTGAGAAAAGCTGGCAATCCTCCTTCAGAAGTTTCTGCTTTGACTGTTCTACAGGAGCAGCTTCTTGCCTGAAGAAGTCAGTTCTGTTCTTCTTTATCGGCTCATAGAAGGAGACTGCATTGTTTGCCAAAGAGTCTGAAAACTTCTGAAATTTAGTGCAGCCTCTGTCAAGGTGTGTCTGTAGAAGTTCTGCTGAGCTGGGGTGGGCAATGTCTTTGTTGTCAATGGAATACAGATCCTGGCTCTCTTCCTGAAAAGGACTTCCCAAGTGTTGCAAAGCCAATGACAGCTTGCTGACTCTCTCCAAGAATGTCTTCTGCGCATGAGGTGTTTGTTCATGGTGTGTTGTCTGCTCATTAGACTCCTTACTTTGAACCTCTGTTTCGTATGCAGACACCAAGCGGATGATCTCTGGGCCAGCCACCATCCATCTTCTGAGTGCTGACGGATCTTCAGTCAGCCCAATGGCTCCGCCATCAGCCTTTATAAAGGCATTGGTCTGCTCCCTCTTTGTATCGGGAGTAGCAGTTGAACTGCATGAGCTGTGCAATGGCCTGGTCTGACTTTGATGCTCCAAATCGTAACTGTGACTTGATGTCAGCCCCATGCTCAACCATCCCTACAAACTGGAGCAGGAGAGGAGGCACAGAATTTCGTACACAAGCCTCAGAAAATGTGCCATCAAACCGTGACTGATGATCAAGTATAGACTTTCTGAGAATATTTGCTGCTTTAGCAATGATAACTGCCTCTGAAAGATCAGATGATTGAGCAAGTGCTTTTCCCACATCCTTTTGAAATGCAAGTAATACATCTCTGCCAGATTTATGAGCCTCAAGTTCTGGAATTTCTGCCAGAAGTTTGTCTTTGAGTCTCGTGGAATTTACACTTGGTGACTCTACACCTAATTGTTCCAGACGTTGTTGGTAGAGGTGGCAAATATCTGCCAGCCGAAATGTGACTGGATCATCTGAACAAAGGTTGTTTTCAACAATGTATGTCATCAGTTCTGACAGAACTAGTGGATACACATCTGATTCTGACTCAGTGCTACCTTGGTCTTTCTCAAGGCTCCTCAGGTAGGACCTTTTTCTGTTGTAGAGGGCACAAAGACAGGCATGGTGATACTTAAACTCCTGTGCAATGACATCCCCACCAGTCAACTTAGCAAGGAGCTTGCCATCACTAAGTATCTCTGCACATTCACGCAATTTCAAGTCAAGGCCCTTAGTACTAGCCTGTCTGAGATCAGATGCAGGTGCCACTTTCTCACAGAAAATGCAAACTTCATTGTCATGACTGGTTCGGCGCAGTTTTGCACGACTAGTCTCAGTGTTGCTGGTCTGGTCATTGGATTGTCGCTTTCTTGCACGGTCCAGTTTAGTGTTGTTAAACAACAAGCGACAGTTCACATGGTATTTTGCTGCATTTTTCCTGAGAGTGGCCTCTATGCCATCACCTTCATCCAGCCTTGCTGGATCCATTATCAGTGGCATTTCATTAATTTCACTGAACATGGGAATGTTCCTTGCCAGCATTGTGTACCCATCATGGTCTAGGACATGATGACTTGGAGGTGATGTCAAGTGCTCACCTCTTTTGTCCTTCTGACAAAGACAACACAAACTCCAGTTTGTTTTTCTACTGCTCAATATTGGATTGGCATCACATTCTGCCATGATTTCACTTTTGATTAAGGCCGAGGGGTTATCCTTTTACCACCTTAAACAAAGCACACATTCCTGTATGGGATTCAACTAGGTTCGGTCTCCCTACACCTAGCCCGATCATTCATCCAGTGCCATTTAAGTCCCGTGTGATCTGTACACCATCCGGGTAAGTACATGAACCATCATGTACAGCCCCATACCCTTGGCTCGGCTCTCCCGCACTGGCACATCCTGTCTATTCAGGTGCGGCTATCTAACTATAGCTGGTCTGGGGCTGTTAGAAAGCATTTGGGACACTAAACTAAACTATACTACAACTACTAGTCTAAGACTACAGGATTAGTAAAGCTGGATTAGCTGGCACTGAACCCCATGCTGAGTTACACAGCAGTGATGTCACCAGTGTGCCCTGGTTGTGTGCAGACATACACTCTTTTACATTTATTAATTTTCCTTCAAAATTGATGAGTTATTCGAAAGAGATGGCCTCATTAGGATCTAAAACCACAGAAACCAAGATCCATGCTTAAAACGATAATTGTTGAACGGGCATTATTTCTCATTATAATTATTGTTTCTACCTTTTCTTGGCAGCCATATAGCCCCCATATTTAAAGGTAAACTGTACTGGGAAGCTACAGAAACATAATATTCACAAGAAATAGTATGGAAGAGCTTTACCATATTGCTAGAAGCAAATACATGCCATTCTAGTGAAAAATTAGCCAAAATCTGTCGATACTGGCCGCCATCTTGGAATTTGGCCGCCATATTAAATTTTTTGCGTGGCCAGCGCCCTTTTCTGATAGAGGGAACTTTAAAGAGCACTTGTGCAAAATTTCATGCTTGTTTCACTATCTGAACGATTCTTATGAAATATGCAATTATCTGCTGCACTATTAGCAGTTAACCATGTGCAAAAAAAATTCTAAAAAAAGAAAAACAGTAAGGTATGCAAATTGAATTAAGTTGGAATGACAAAAGTCCACGAATAGGGAAAAGACCTTATCTAATGTATGGGATTTTTGTAATGAGAAAATTTTGTTTAAAATTCTGCTTTTTCAAGATTAAGAGAGCCATATTTCATAGGTATCGGATCTAGCAATCTTACCCGATTTCATATTCCTTTTAATAAGCATACTGATTCATTGATTTCCCAATGTCCGTCACACGAAATTATCAATATGACTACGAAATTTGAACGCTATATGGACTCATATGTTTCACGCCCGTCACTGCCAGAAAACGAGATGAAATGATATAGAATGGACAAAATTTGAACAATTTTCCTTTTCCCAGTTCTATACTTAACCAGAATTAACAATAAACGGTTAAATAAAGGATATACTAATCTTTAATGTTACACATGGCATCGAATCTTATCAGGAAAAACCTGCCAGACAAAACAGTAACATCAACGACAGAATATGTGACATTATTTCAATCAAAACATTTATTTTCGCTTAGTTCAATTATATCTGTGAAAACCATACTTGAATCCTTAAATTATATTTCAAATTTACTTGATATATAAATCATTGGTACTAAGTACTGTTGCTATAATTTTTTTAACGTTGTTTGGAATGGTAAGCATATTAATATAAGTAACCAATGAAGTATTTCTCCGCTAATTGCTGCCTCTGTCAAGAATCAAACTCACACATTCATGGCGATGAATACTAGGAGATCACTAAATACAACAACAATTAAGTATTAGGTTGGCAGTGTGAATTTTAAAGGAATTAATGAATATTGGTGTTTATAAAATCCATGTTAGTATGCACCAAACGGGTCATTTATACATTTCTTTATTATCTTACACCTCTACGTGGTAAATGTGACGCCAGATAAGTTACAGTCAATGTTGATTACGTTCTCGTTTCCTGAATTTTCTCACAAAGAACACTTCTCACAGTCTTAATGTCGTCCTCTCTGCTAAGAGACATGCTACATTCTGCCACCTTTTTTTCCACGTGAAGTTTTGAATTACTTGCGGGAAGGACAAGACGAAAAATGAATCGAAAAAAAAAAAAAAGGAAAATAAGCGTGGGAAGGATAAAGTACGAGAAGGGCAAAAATCTGCGCGCACGAGAACTGGGAAAAAATTATATTCTGAATAAGTCGCAATGGGAGCAGAAGTATATAAAAGAGAAAGAAATGACGAAGAAAACTAATGACGTTCAGGAAAAGATGCCTTCCGGGAAACTGAAACAAAAAGTTGAGGGAAAGATATTATTCAGAATACGACAAGCACGAGAATACTGCATTGTTAATGGCTGGATATATCGCAACGGGACCTCCTGGGAGAACAAAAATTGAAAATTATTCGCTAATATCTCATGTGGAAAGTTGCGCAAAATGGAAATAATTTTTTCGCTTTTTACTTTCATATATCTCTCAGTGTTTTGTTTTCGCATATTCTCTCTCGATAAAAATATCCGCCTTGCCGCAAGAGTGGAAATACTAAAGGCTTATGATATGCGATAATTATTGATGGACTAAAATATTAATAATTTATTACATACATATTTGTTCTTGGTACGTTTGGGCAGTACATTACTAACTTATGAATTGCGTATTGCTAATAGACCAAAATTATTGATGTACTCAAACACTAATTATTCATTACGTATTTTTCTCTTGGTACATTTGGACAGTACAGTAAGAACGTTTAAACTGGATATCTAATTACTAATACGAAATTTATAAGCACGTCAATGTAGAGGGCACGCCTAACTATAAATTACAATTTATGAGCTACTAATGGTGTATGCAACGTATTTTCTGACAGTCATGTATATTTGAGTTATATGCCAGATTAGGCGCCCAAAAATCTGGAACGTATTATGGCAGGTGCCAGTACGTGCTAGAGTTCTGGGCGCCTAAAATTCTGGCACGTACTGGTCCATCCCAGAATACGTGCCAGAATTTTGGGAGACAAAAACTATGGCACGTACTGGCACGTGCCAGAATGTGCCTGAATGTTAGGCGCTCAAAATTCTGGAACGTATTCTGGCGCATGCCAGAATTTTGGGCGCCCAAAATTCTGGCACGTGCCAGAATTTTAGGTGCGCAAAATTCTGGCACGAACTGGC
Organism: Macrobrachium rosenbergii; assembly: GCF_040412425.1. Taxonomy (NCBI): domain Eukaryota; kingdom Metazoa; phylum Arthropoda; class Malacostraca; order Decapoda; family Palaemonidae; genus Macrobrachium; species Macrobrachium rosenbergii. Next base: position 19,209,502 of record NC_089758.1, read on the forward strand.
ACACGCCAAAATACGTGCCAGAATTTGGGCTCCCAAAATTCTGGGACGTATTCCGGCACGTGCCAGAATACTTGCCAGAATTTTAGATGCCCAAACTTCCGGCATGTATTCTGGCACGTGCCAGTACGTGCCAGAATTTTAGGCACCCAAAATTCTGGCACGTATTTTGGCACGTGCCAGTAGGTGCCAGAATTCTGATCGCCCAAAATACTGGCACGTATTCTGGCATATGCCTGTATGTATGTGTATATATATATATATATATATATATATATATATATATATATATATATATATATATATATATATATATATATATATATATATATATACATATAAATTGTGTATACTTTTGGATGTATTCTTTCTTGCAGATATCTTTAGTAGAATGCTGGTGCACTTGCGGGTTCTTTTTCATGACGAGAATATTTCCTTCATTTTCTATATATTCTTACTTTTTCTTCCAAATGTCAATGTTTTGGAGGAGAAAGGAAAATTAGTACGTTGTTCCATTTATTTTCTACTACCGACATCTGTTTTCGCCAATACTTTATGGTCTTCCTTTTCTTTCAGAGTAGGACTTACCATTATATATATATATATATATATATATATATATATATATATATATATATATATATATATATATATATATATATATATATATATATATATATTTATATTTGTATATATATACATACATACTACATACACACACACACACACACACATATATATATATATATATATATATATATATATATATATATATATATATATATATATATATATATATATATATATATATATATATATATATAAGCGAATCCACAGGTAAAAGACAGGTAGAAGTTCAGTACCAAGCGCTTTCACGTTTATTGACGCATCGTCGGGACACGAATGAGACACGAATATAAAGAAGGTTACAAAGTAAACAAAAAGAACAAGAATACCAGATGGTCAACTGTCAAAGGGTAATAAACAGAAAGTTAATCCGAGATAATCCGGGATCGAGCTGTCACAAACTGAACCTAAGACCAAACAAAAAGAAATACTAAAGTTTAGGCTTACAAAATCCAAAAACATGTATGACCTTGAATACCAGATGGTTAATTGTCCGAGGTTAAAAAGAAAAGGTTAATCCACGGCAAATCCGGGATCACGCGGTCACAAACTAATCCAAATATATACTTAACCATAAGGCAAACGGAATCTTACCCATTCAAATTGCAGAAAAATGTATAAAAATTAATATTAATTTTGCTTATGTTTATCAACAACTTTTTTAATTATTAAAGCATCAAGTTTAAATAAACCAAGACTTAAATTTAGAACACTTTGATTATTTGACTTAATAAAACAAGATTCGATGATATTCCATTTAACTGCGTCATATGATCTAAATCTCTCATATGTACGAATAATGCATTCGATATTTGGCCAGTTCTCACAGAATATTGGTGTCGTTTGATTCGTTGTGAAAGTGGTTTTCCAGTTTGTCCATAATATATTTTATCACATTTTTTACAAGGAATTTCATAGATGCAGCCAGAAACATCTTTAGGAGAATTTTTTATCACTAAAATCTTAACATTAAAATTACTGAAAACAACATTTATGTTGAAAAGCTTTAAAATTCTAGGAATTTGTAAAAACCTTTCATCATACGGCAGTTTGAGAATATTATGCTTGCTGAATTCAAGTTTGTTATTAGTTATATAATATGTTTTCCTGGCTCTCTTCCATGCTACATCTACAAAGGTCCTTGGGTATTTAAGTTTCAAAGCAATATCATAAATAGTTTTGATCTCAGCATCAATGAACTGCGGGCTACAAACACGTAAAGCCCTTAAGAACATTCCAGAGAAAAACAGAGAATTTAACATTTTGATGGTGATTGGAATAATAATGAACAAAAGAGGCAATGTTAGTTGATATTCGAAAGACTGAAAAGGTGAAATTTCTATCATGTCTATGGACAGTTACATCAAGAAAATTCAAATGACAATTTCTTTCTTCCTCTACGGTAAATTTTATAGAAGGGACTAAATTATTTAGCTTAACGAGAAATTCCTGGAGATTTTCGTGAACTGGCCAGATACAAAAATGTCATCTACGTACCTAAACCATATAATTTTCAGGGCAAAATTCTTGGTAAGAATTTTGTCTCAAAATATATATATACATTATATATATATATATATATATATATATATATATATATATATATATATATATATATATATACACACATATATATACATACAGTATATATATTATTCAGTAGAGATGTATGTATGTATATATATATATATATATATATATATATATATATATATATATATATATATATATATATGTACAGATAGATATATTGATAGATAGATATAAATTAGAATACATATCACATCTCTTTTCCACCTACTCTGTAACCAACCACCTTTCTCATCATTATATTTAGTCCCAAATGCCTATATGAATCAAGTTCTTCTAATCTTCTACCATTCTTATTAACATTCTTTGTTCCCTATTCCTGATTTCTGTTTACCCTCATACCTAAGATTTGCTCACGTCTACACTTTCTTTTCTTGCAAACTCACTCTAGGTTCTACGGTTTCTCTTCACTGTCAACTGTCAGTACGGTATCAAACTCTCCCTTCTCTGTTTATTCCTCAATTTGTATTCTAACAACTTTGTAGCTGCATTTACTGTCCTTTTTCTACATCTCACATTTCTCGACTTATTGTAATATTGGACAGCCATGAAGCATAACTTTTTTTTACCTCATACCCACTTTTATTTGAAACCAGGCACTCTCCCGGTGACAGTGTGTAACATAATGCATCTCTAATGTAAAAAAAAATTGTTAGTTACTCTCAACAATTACCTTGATACATTACACCGTTAACTGGATACATATTGCCTCTCTTTAAACTTTAAACTTTATCATAAACCTTTTCTAGTTCAGTGGAACGTTTCATGTTACTTTTATGCATCTTTTATAAATGTTTTACAACAAATACTTTAACCGCATATTTTTTCCTTACCGAAATCGACACCGTTCTCCTACTTTCAGTCTTATTTTATGTTTCACCAAATGTCTTCCTTTGTAAATTAAGAAAAAATATTTTCCTAAGCTTCTTCAAGTTGTTTTTGCGATCTTTATATTAATGGAACAGTTATTCCTTTGACACATTCCTTACAAGTCATAGTCTGCCACTAGCATAACTGCACCACAGCATTTTACCCATCATCCTATCTAATTTTGAAGTCTTTCAGTTTTTAAACCTACTAATTGCTTAAGTAAACTCCAATAATATTCCCTACATTACAGACGAACTAATTTTAGTCTAACAAGTATCATTATCATCACAAAGAAAGCCTTCTGGAAAGCTGCTCTAATTAAAATTGTAACCAAACTAATTTGCCAAAACTAGATAATGTACTTAAATAATGCTTTTATCTTATTTCATACGCCAAAAAAGCCAAAGCTCTACCCATGGTCAGAAGCTTGAGAGAAACATAATTGTCTATAAGTTTTAATAACAAGAGAGAGAGAGAGAGAGAGAGAGAGAGAGAGAGAGAGAGAGAGAGAGAGAGAGAGAGAGAGAGAGAGAGAGAGAGAGAGAGTAAAAAGTACCCAGAGGAAAGTGTATATTTATTTTTAGAACCTATACTCTGAAAACCAGCCTTCAATAATTTGGAGATCCGCTTCACAGCGTTAATTATTCGTTTCTCTTTACACGGTTGAGTCCTCCAATAAACCTGCCACGATTGTCAGATGAATTCCACCGAAATTCAATCTCAGGGACATGCCTAGGCTGTGAATAAGAGAAAAACAGGATGGCCATAAAAAAGTAATTTAAAAATTTAAGTGCACCAGACGGAGATACCGCTATTTTTTAAGAATATCAACGTTAAATAATTAAACGAAGTAAATTAAAAGCCTGCAAAGTAACTTAGAAGTGAATGACCGAGGCCACGTGCCTTGTGACTCACTTACCAATTCTATTCAGCTTCATATGTTTTTCTGTTAATGTTTTCAAAGAAACCGTAGGGGAAATTTTCCAGGAATAAGGACAGTTATAAATCTGGATGTAATCTCTCTCTCTCTCTCTCTCTCTCTCTCTCTCTCTCTCTCTCTCTCTCTCTCTCTCTTCATACTGGAGTGTTTATTAAGTATCACATGTATCTTAATGAATTAACATACAATTCTTGGTCTTTAAAAAAAGTGTGTCCATAATAGTTTGTTCCTCATAGTTTTGAGAGTCCCGACATTTAGAGGTAGTTTATTTCAGTTTTGTTCTTCTTTAAAGATCCATCGATAGAAAAATAAATATATAGTTTGATACTTTCCTTCTAAGAAAGCAGTTCCATCGTTCATTATTATAGGGACATGTGTCACATAAGAGAATCGCCTGAAAAAGGAAAATGAGGGACCTCTTTCCTTTGACAAATCTTTCAAGGAGTTAGATGCAGTCGCTTGCGAAATTCGAGAACTTTCTCTCCATATTCGAGATTTGTTTCGTTAATATTCCTCGCTCTCTCTAATGCGTTGCACCCATATGCAAATGAGATTTTACTGCTATTTAAATACGACGCATTCCCTCCTCCTGACGGTTCTAGCTTTAATTACAATAGTTTGTTAGCAAGTTGTATGAGAGAATCTGAGTCTCGGAGGCGGGACATTTTAATATAATTTCTTTCTTCCTTGGCTTCTCGTCTCCTGTTA
>NC_089758.1:19216733-19224233 GCF_040412425.1 Macrobrachium rosenbergii
CTGCATTGTTTCGAGAAAAAATCATCGTCAAATTTTTTCCAGCCTTCGCTTTCATATATGAGAAAAATCCCACTGCAATATTACATTTCATCCTATCGATTTATTGGCGTCGTCGGAAGTACGAAACCTGATTCATTAGGACAGTTTTCTCCGATGGGTTTGGGAAACACCCACATTTCTCTAGTATTCATTTCTAGTTTTTGTTATTGATAAATTATTTCTGTGTTTCAGTAAGCTGATTTCTTTTCAGTCGTTATTATTTTCTAATATTCGACACAATAGTAAAAGAAAATATTTTTGTAATGACTTAAATCCATACATAATGTGAGATTAATAAGTATTCTAATGAACTATAAATGGTCTATATGCTAACAGAGAAATGACGTTGACATTTGCAAGCTCCCATAACTACACATACGCATATATATATATATATATATATATATATATATATATATATATATATATATATATATATATATATATATATATATATATATATATATATATATATATATATATATATATATATATATATATATATATATATATATATATATATATATATATATATATACATATATGTATGTGTTTATATATATATATGTATGTGTGTACATAAACCCATATATATATATATATATATATATATATATATATATATATATATATATATATATATATATATATATATATATATATATATATAAAAGTTCAAAGTATAGCAAGAACATGCAGATACGCATGCTCTTTAGTAAACAGATTTAAAGATTTAAACATAATTGTTCAATAATAAGTAATTGTGAAAAAGAACTATAAAAAAATAAAGATATATTAGTTTATCTCATATAGAACTGAAAAAGAAGGTTAAATTCCCAAAACTTTCGGAGAAAAACGTGAAACTGTCATCTTATTTAACGCTCCACGCTCAAAGTTCCATGCCCTTGCAACAAGCATGACCCTCCCTGCATGTTCTCTACGGAAATTAAGTGTCACGCTTTTGCCAAAGTTAGACGAGTGAAAATTGGGGTTCACGATGCGTAAAATTTACCCATTCTTTCTCATTTCTTCTTCTATGTCATTCTGGTTTTATTGCTTTTTCTGTTGTTTCTTTTCTTTTAACTCTTTTCTTTTTTTATTTCTTTCTTTATTTTTCTCTTTTCATTTTCTTTATAATAATCCTTCTAGTTCCCAATATGTTTACCCGTTCTTCTTCTTGTCTGGCCTCCTCCTTTTTCTTATTCTCTTTCAGCTGTATATTCTTGAGCAATTCGACGTGAAGATATGATTTCTACATGAATATTTACGGCCAACAGCAATGTTGCAGAGTAATTCCACAGTGCTTATGGATACATAATGCTAAGTTTTTTTCTGTTATTAATGTAAAGAAAATATTAAATGCAAAGGATAATGCACTTAGGACATATGGAGGAATAACTTTTGATGGAAAACCTTACGGATCATGACACGATATATATATATATATATATATATATATATATATATATATATATATATATATATATATATATATATATATATATATATATCAGGTGTTTCAAAAATTAGAGCCCCCACCACAGAACAAATAGAAAGATATGAAGTTTTCTGCTATTGCCTATCTCCAAGTACATTATTTTAAGTTTCTATTAAGCTATTTTTCATTTTACATTTCTTGTATTTTCAGACTGAGTGACGGAGTTAGATGCAGCCATGGCTAATGACTCGGAGGAAATCAGATGGATTGACCAAATCCAGGCTATAACCTTCAGAGAGGCCAGGGATGCTGGCGCATCATTCATTTCACATTCCTGGATAGCTAAATACATTAAAAGATATGAATCCTTTGTCAAAAGAAACTGGAACAAAAATCCATATGACTGTCATCACAAAAAGAGTGAGAATCTTGGAAGGCCTGAAGGCCTTTCTCAGTATTCGAAAGACATCATAGCTGAGGCAGTGGGTAGACCAAGAAAGTCTTTACGTAAATTGGCGCTTGAACTAGAAAAAAAAGGGGAAAGAAGAGAAGTTATAGTGCTGTATATCGTGAGTTGAAAAAATCTGGTATCAAGCCATTTCATGTCATCAGCAAGCCCAACATCACTCAGCAACAGAGAGAAGACTGTGCATGGTTTTGTGGTTTATTTCTTAAAGATTAGGATGAAGCTGACTTTCTCCATGTTGCCGCATCAGATGAATTCTTCATTTACACAGTCAGGAAGCCAAATCATAAAAATGACATCATTTGGGCTGCAAAGTTGGAAGATATCAGCGATGACATGCGCTATTGCCAAGTTGTGAAATTTCCTGAATGTTTGGGAATTTTTCTCTGTTTCACAGCCAAACGGTTAATGTGGATCATCAAAGAAAAAGGACAGTCATGGAATGGCGAATACTTCAGAGAAACTGTGCTTACTGGTGGAGTATTTCCTTTCCTCAAAGATCTGTTGAAGAAGTCACATTTTTGCATGATAAGGCACCATGTTTCAAGGCTCTTCAGACACAGGAGCGGCTTCGAATGAATTTCCAGGTAGCTCCCCTGACCTTAATGTGTGTGAAAACATTGGTAGTATCTTAAAGGATCGTGTTGAAGCGCACACAGTGAACTATGATGGTATACCAAGCCTCAACGACCTGCGAAGAGAGGTGACCGAAGTGCTCAGGGAAATGGAGTTTGAGTGTCAGCTTTTTTGAGATTTGCTGAATGATACTCCTCAAGAATGCAGGCTGTGGCATAGGCAGATGGAGGCCACACAAAATATTTAATACTCAGAGAGAAACTTAAATAAATACCTGTTCTGAATTACTTTTGTTTTTGTCCATATCAATTTTAGTTTATGCTGTAGAGGGGCAGGGGGCGCTCTAATTTCAGAAACACCCTGTATATGTGTATATATATATATATATATATATATATATATATATATATATATATATATATATATATATATATATATAAAGATAGATAGATAGATAGATAGATAGATCATATTTTCTGCGTACACTATCCGCTGCATTTAAAATTTCGTTTATATTAATAATTGAAAAATAATCGATATATTTTATCGATCGATTGATCGAGAGAGAAAGAGAGAGAGAGTTTAAATTCAGAAGAAAATGACTTGAAACTCTAAAAGAAAAATTTCATGCGTCCAAGTTTTAGGATGGTTTAAACATATTTATGGACGAAAAAGCACACATTTATATATATATATATATATATATATATATATATATATATATATATATATATATATATATATATGTGTGTGTGTGTGTGTGCGTGTGCATTTATGCATGTATGTATATATTTGTGTGTGTACGTGCGCGTCAGTGTGCGTATATTTGCCTATATTCACAGTGGACGGAGGCAATTTCATGCTTGATATCATCCATTTATAAGCCTATGACCAAGGCGCTGTTCGAGAGAAGTGGTTAATTCCATATTCCTACACTTCATGGGGCTTTGAAATTGTGAAGCTCCTAAACTTATTTTTAATATACTGAAATCAACGTGTCTTCATTTTACTGCACTCAGCTATTAATTTTTGTAATATGCCATTTACCATTTGTACAGTGAAGATTTTTCTTCACCGCGTTCTTTTTTAATTTTTCTTTATTTTATGGTTGTTTTTGTTTTTCTAATATTCCTTCAGTGCTATGATAATGTAATTTTTCATGCAGTAGTTTTTTCAGTAATCACTGTGGCACTGCGGGTTATGTTTACTTTATACTTACTTTTATTATAACCCTACAAACAGTTTGTCGAAAGTTTGCCGTTGTGAAACGAATATGAAAAAGTAAGAAAAAAGCAACAACTTCAGAGGTAATGCGGTTTGAAAATATAAACAAACTCTAAACATCCTACCAAGGTTATGAACAATTCTGTTGGATATTTAAAGAGCAATTCATTTAGGTGACAAGCTCCATTGACAAGACTACTTTTGACTTTTGAATTCAGTTCCTGCTTCTTTTCTGCTTTTTCTGTTGTCACGGACTTTTCCTTTTCTGCACTTTCTTCTTTCATTGGAGGAAAACAAGACTTCCTTTTTCCATCAGAATTAAGTCAGAAAAACTTATGATACAAGTATAATTCTAATTTTACTAATCATACAAGAAAACATTAAAATAGAGGACGTACTAAACATATTACATACTCAATAAAACTGGAAACTAATGTGACCAGCTTAGTGAACATCCCAAGCTTGAAGTAAAAAAAAAAAAAAAAAAAAAAAGGGCCGAGTAAAGTCGGAGGTATAAAAACAAAGTTAACCATGTAAATGGGACAAATAATAAATTTGAATGAAAAAGTCGTCCCTCACGAACGGTACAAAGGACACATATATAACTCGAATGACCTCGTCTTCTCTGCATACGTAAGCTGGACCCCTAAGTATTTACGATGCCATACTCAGGACTCCACGCAGCTGTTTCCTTCAGATATAGGCCCCATAGCTCTAGCCAGAGACGCTAATGACTTCGGAATTTGCATGTTGCCTTTAGGCGATCGTTTCTAAAATTAAGTTTTCAGGTGGGAGAGTCTTCAGGAACACAAACTAGCGTACGTACAAACAGACAACGTTGATATTAAAGCGAGAAATGGGTAATTTATAAATCTTGATATTTAACGAGAAGGCATCGCTGAAAATATTTGATACATTTTCCTATCCATTTTTATACAGGCTCTTTATAATTAGATGTTTGCTATTCTATATTATTTTCCCTTAAACAGACACCACAAATAACACGTGAGGAGATAGTACTAAAGAACACTGTGGGATCGGATTGTTTCACGACGGGGTTCTCACCTTTTTTTTTATAACTTTGCAAATTCCTTTTTTTAATTAAAAAAAAAAGCTAATCACTATTGCTCAAGTCTGACATACGTGTATCAATACACACACACACACACACACATAATATATATATATATATATATATATATATATATATATATATATATATATATATATATATATATATATATATATATATATATATATATATATATATATATATATATATATATATATATATATATATATATATATATATATATATATATATATGTATGTATGTATGTATGTATACTGTACATATATAAGAGAGAGAGAGAGAGAGAGAGAGAGAGAGAGAGATAGAGAGAAGTGGAAAAGGAGGGATGGATGCTTTATTACAATACTGATGCACCAAATATCACAGGAAATATGCACATTCAAATTGACCGCATTTCGTAAATCATTTGGGACAGAAATGTTTTTTCAGCTCTCAAAATTTGACAGCCTATGACTATACCATTTTCATAGCCGATGTAATCATGACCAAAGCTAATGCTACAAACACAATTGCTTTCCAAAACAATTGTTCCTGAAATCATGTAATTTTCGATACGGTTTTCATTTCTATCGCGTGACTCGCAAAATGTGAAAGCTCTTTTTTGAGGTGGAAATTTCTTAATGAAAAGTGACATAACGATCTGTCTCTAAATATGATGAATCTTATGTGACAGTAAATGATAATAAAAAAAGTGAAAAGGCTAACGAGAAGGACTGAAAAAATTGTAAAAGAAGTCAAAGGATTGCTGAGAAAATCATATCCCAAGAATATAAATGATTAAATGTAGAGTCTAAACAGAACCGTAATTTATAAAAGACGGAATGATGATATAAAAACAAGGAAAGTAAAATAAAAGAACAATTATTCCCTAAAGATACTGTATATATGACCTGGAAATGAGGAAGAGTAAAAGATTCGGGAAACACCAGTTGCCTGAGTGTTAGAAAAAAGTCATGAAATCATGAATCAGTGGAATGTTGATCTCCTTCCTTTGAATTCATTTCATAAAATGAGTCTCCTCTATTTCCTGTGATTTTTCTGAGTGTCTGTATTACAACGTCGGTCTAATATGAGTCATACGAAATTCATTTAAATTTCATATGGAAATTACCATAAATAGCATTCGGAATGGTCTAAAATTTAAGACAAAAATTCCTTTATTTTGGAACCAGAAGATATAAATTTCATGTATAAAGTCCAATGCATTTATTAAAAGTCCGGTAAATTTCATGTAGAAAGTTTCTGCATGGTATAAACCACTGAGTTTACATTAAAACTTCATATAATTTCCTGTGAAAAGCCTCCTATATTTCTATGCAATTTAAATATTGCCATGAAAAATCTTTTATCATTTTTTAAATAAAGTCTTGGTGATTGCGTATGCATATCCTCACTGATCGTACGTAAGAAATCTAAATTAATTCATTTAAAATGTCTTCACAACCATCCATTTGCTGACACTGAAATAAGACTTGACTAACGGCTCAGGAAAATGTAATTTTTTGCCAACGAGCTTTTCATCAGCGCAGATTCTGGAAGATGGTGAAAGCAGGTGGCACTCAACTGCTAAGATAGTGACAGTTTCAGCGACGAAAATCTAATTTGCTTCTCTCTCTCTCTCTCTCTCTCTCTCTCTCTCTCTCTCTCTCTCTCTCTCTCTCTCTCTCTCTCTCTCTGAAGGAAACCGTTCCCTTAAACGTCAAGCGGCTGAAGATAAAATTATATTTTTATTTATCTTCCATTTGATCACATAGCTAGGATATTTCCATATATCAATATATATACTGCAAATATGACATAGATCTTCAAAGACCGGAAGGCTTTTGATCCTTGAACATAATTTAAAATAAGATATACTGTAAAACCTTTGATGTAGTCTCAAAATAATTTTCATTAAAATCAGAATAAGTGGACTTCACCTCTTCGTTACCATGTTCAAAGTAACAACGTTCTTTTGCTACTAAAGGAATATATAAGGGATTTATGGGATTTCGTATTCGAAAAAATAATGTAAAAGAGGTTAGAAGAAAAAAAAAAAGGTTGCCGGGGGTAACAAGTAGAAAAGAGGAAAGCAGGAAGCATCAAGTGAACATTATTCCACAGTGACTTCCACAAAATGATTATTATGTTTGCTTACCCAACAGAGCCTTTCCGTCAATTCCGAGCTCAAAACGGACAACATTTTCTGGAACAGTCAATATTTTTTATTACTCTCATATTCAGCTGAGTTCACAAGGTAATAGGCAGAGAAAGCACGAGGACATTAGGATGAAAAAAAAAGCAAATGGACAAGGGGGTATAAATTGATACTTGAGGATGAATTAGGAAGATTCAAAATTAAAGATGTGCTAAGGTGACCTAGCGCCTAGATGTAGATTATCGCTGCATCAAGCTAATTCATACACACGCACTCTTTCTCTTCCTCCTTCCTATATTATATATATATATATATATATATATATATATATATATATATATATATATATATATATATATATATATATATATATATATGTGTGTGTGTGTGTGTGTGTGTGTGTGTGTGTGTGTGTGTGTGTGTATACATATATATATGTGTGTGTGTTTGTGTGTAGAGAGAGAGAGAGATTGTGAGTGTGTTTGTGTGTGTACGCGCGTGCGACTAAGCTTCATGCAGTGAATTTC
>NC_089758.1:19229233-19254233 GCF_040412425.1 Macrobrachium rosenbergii
TACGAGTGAAATACGTCTTCGTGTCTTTGGAATTGGGTTGGCATCTAGTGTGTACGTAGCTAGATTAGATTATGAAAAACCCTGTACCTTCCACGAATAAATTAGCGAAATGCCAAGGCGGCCAGTTGTCTCAAGTCAAGACTGTTGTATTGTTAGATTCCTTTTAAGAAGGTTGTTGAAAACCTGGGCGTTTGGTATTGTTTACAAAAAAAGAAAAAAAAAAACTATTGGTTAACGAAGATTTTGATGCATTGCAGTCATATTTTACTATATTCACATGCAGGACTTTTTAAATCTGTACAATATCCTGGAATATTCTATAAATTTTTGTTTTAAGCAAAATATCTAATTGAATATTTTTTAATTATTAATGGGCTAAACGATCACTGGCACAAAATTAAATCCGACATTAATAAGATATTAAGATATTAAAATTAAGATATCACCATAACGTATTATAAACAGTTTTTCATGAAAACTAGGAAAGGAAGAAATTAGATCAGATGATAAAGAAGGCCAGTAGTTTAATAAAATAATGTGTCTAACGGATCCATGAATTTTTTTCCACAACATGAACAGGGAGACATTACATTATTATATTTTTTATATGTTGTACTTTCGAAGGAAAAGTCATGCTAGAAAACTAAAATATCTACAAGATAATGACGACCTCTATAAAAACGGATATGATATCTACAAATATAAGTATGTAGGCACATCTAGGCTTTTAACTGCATTATATATATATATATATATATATATATATATATATATATATATATATATATATATATATATATATATATATATATATATATATATATATATATATATATATATATTATATATAGTATATGAGACCAGATTGTTAAATATTATTCGTGGTAGGGATACAGGAATTGATTCCATGGCTAGTTGGTGCAATTCAAACCCGTTCCATTTTACTCTTGACTGATAAAGTTACCTTCCGTTTAATTCCATTGCATTTCCGTTCGGGGAAGTAGTGAATTGTGTGTCTGGATGTTTGTGGATTGTGTTTTGTCTCTCGTCATGTGGAGAGGGACATTAGCTTGTATGCGCATCTGAAATACGTACAGAGACCTCCCCTCCCACAAAGGGAAAATGTGCAGAGGTGGACATCATATGCATAACATGTATTTTTATACAGTTGATATTTAAATTTACTTTTTTAATTAAATGTTAATTTTTATTTTTCTTTGTTCATGTCGGTTGCTGCAATTCTCTTCAATAGGTTAGTTTGTACTGCATTAATTAAGAAAATCATAGGAAAACAGGTACAAATTTATATTTTTATTTTATAACCCAAGCATCAGTCTCGTTTACACGATATAGACTTTTTTAATTAGCGTTTATGAGAAAAGTTTACACCGGGACAGATTTTATTACAGCCAGTTGACAGTAAAAGTTGATTTCATTTTCAACGAGATCTCAGAGTCTGGTTGCCTCGCTCGGTGAACTCTGTATTGAAGACCTCTCTCTCTCTCTCTCTCTCTCTCTCTCTCTCTCTCTCTCTCTCTCTCTGTTGTTGTGTTTTCTGTTAATGTTTTTTTTATTATTGTTGATAATTTATTGTTCACTAACCCCTGTTGACGGGAAACTCTCTCTTCCTAAATATGACTGAATGTCAGAAAACAAATGTCATTTTAATTATTCTTATAATAAAGCACAATGGTATATTTTTTCAGATATCATTAACTCTCAAACGTCACATTTAAAAAAAATATATTAGAAAAAAAATATACTGGATTTCTGGGAAAGTTCCCTGAAAATCCTTTTCAAATAAATACACAAGGCGCATATGATCTCTCTTCACCTACACAGGTTGTTTAGAACTCATTTGAAGACCCTTAAAGAAGATAATTTTCCATTGAAGTGGCTCAAGATGAACGTTGTTAAGTGAGCTATAGTAATGCTTCCGTTTGTATGATAAAATAATCAAGGTTCCTCAGTGAGGGAAACTGAGGAGGAGACGAAAGCGAGAGGTAACGAAGGGCAAGAAGCAACGTAAGAAACCTCTTCAGGAGTTTGGTAGAAAATGCGATTGCGGTGCTGATGTCTATCAGACGAAAACGAAAATACTTTTTCGCCTTTCATCTGTTCTGGCATAATTTTCTTTACCCTCCCTTTGTCTCAGGTCCACGGATACGAAGCACCTAGAGATGTGACCATCTCATTAGAGGGCCAGGTTTTACACCGGTGCATAAATTTTAAATATCTAGACATTATGTTGTGCTTAAAATATGTCAGAATTAGAAATACATTAGAGAAGAAACAAATTGTATAGCAACTTAAGCCTACTTTAACCACTGATAAAATTAATATACTAAGAAAAGTTAAAATAATTTATATCACTATACTGAAACCAGTTTTGACCTATGCTACGAAATTTGGACTCGAACATCAAGAACTAGAAGATATATACTGAACCAGGGGAAATGAAAGTATTTAGGCTGATAAAGGCTGTTTCAAGGCTACATAGAATACGAATTGAAGACGTTATGAATAGACTGGGGATGGAAAGCATTTCAAAGTTTGTTGAAAGAGGACAGTTACGTTGGTTTGGCCATGTAAAAATAATACAAGGAGGTAGATATCTCAAGAAATTTTTGAAATCGATGTCGGAGAGATGAAGACTGTTGGAAGACCAAACAAAAGATGGAAGGAAAACTGACGCAGCAATGCGAAAAAGAGGAAATTCTCTGAAGCATGTAGAATAAGGAAAACTTAATTTAAAGACCAACATATATGGTAGGAATTCCTGAGTCAGAACAACTGATAAGCTTGAAAGCTTACATGGCGTCTGGTGAGAGGTGAGAGACCGGGAAAAGCTAACAATAAGTACTTGTGTTATATTACTCTTCATAACGGGAGTATTTGTTTTACTCTATCTTTGACGTCATCAACCATGGCTATGAAGAAGCTCTTCCACTCTATGTGTTGATGCAGATGCCATGTGTCACTTATGAAAAAATAACAAGTTTTAAGCGCCGATAAACATAGACATTCGGGGTATTTGTTCTTGCATCGTGGTAGTTCTTAGAGAAAATTAATCATTACAAGTGCAATGATATAAAAACTTAGCCTCCATATGTCGTATTCTCTGTATTTCTCAACCAAAAAATATACTAACTAGACTTTTTGGTTAATTATGCAGACGCTATCTAACTCCACTGTAGCCAATTCTGAGAGCTGTAATTCTTAGAGAAATATTCATTTTGCATCGTTGATTATTTTCGTATTTCATGGTAAATTGTTTTAAAATATTTATAATGTAATGAAAAGTCAATAGAAAATAACATTAGATTTTATCTTTAACTGTATCAAAAATTTAAGTGGCTTTACATAATTACTCCAGACTCCCTGGATAAGAACACGCCCCTTCCACCATTCAAAGTTGGTAACCATTTGACGAATAAAAATCACGACTAAATGACAATGGATATGTGCACGAGGTAGAGATGTGTTATATAAATTACTGTTTAGAGTTAGAAAGTTAGTGACGAATGGCAATTTGTCATGCGTAGTAACAGACGTAGTAATGACGTCATCGATAACCAATGAGATGGCAGTAAATTTCCCGCCAAAAATATGGAACTTCGTAGGGTTTCTCGAGTTTATGCGTTGCTTTATTCTTGTGTTTCAAAACCGTCAAATTTTGGGCCCAGTTTTCGGATATATATATATATATATTTTAGAATATTTCTTCTAAAAGATATGAGCTTCATTTTGTATATATTGCTATAATAAGTAACTAAATACGAAAATTAAATTGCATAAATTATTCTTGATCATAATTAAGTGACAAGCAGAATTGAGTCATGTTCTAGTTTTAGCTTGTGCGTATTAGCCCGCTCTTTGAGAGAGAAAGACACTGGTAAGTGGACTTTGCAATAAAATTTGTACAACTTGAAATTTATAGTGTCAACCAGTCTCCTTTAACTTTCTCATTCTTTCTCTTACCTTATGTAAGACTCTTTTTAATTACATTCTCCTCAGTCTGTTTCATTACAAATCTTATTTTTTCTCTAAAGTGAACAGTAAAATATTTATGTCACCATTGCGTAAAGAGAAGAGAGAAATGTTAATTACTCTAAACATGGGTTTGTCCTTAACCTTATACATTCAAAAGTAAGGCATTTCTGCATTCAGACATCATCCTTATTCTTGATAAGACTAAAAGTAAACCAAGTCAAGAATATTTCCCTGTAATAAAGGACCTGACCTCTCTCTCTCTCTTCCTCTTTATATATATACATATATATATATATATATATATATATATATATATATATATATATATATATATATGTGTGTGTGTGTGTGTGTGTGTGTGTGTATGTATATATATATATATATATATATATATATATATATATATATATATATATAATTATAATGGAGGATACTGCAGGAAAAATTAAAAAAATCAACCATAGGTACAACAGAATGCACGTGATGAAAAGCAACCAAATGTCAACGCTCAGGGTACATTCTTTCTTGACGAGAAAGCTTTTGTTTACTATATTTGACGTCGTCATCATCAATAGCAGTTACAAAGCCTTTGTAGAATCTTACACTTGTGCTGTTTTCCTGTTGACATCGTTGCCAGGTGTTACTTATGCAAAAGTAATAGGATTAAATTCCGACAAATATTGACATTCAGGGTATCTGCTTTCGCTCCGTGGTAGCTGTTAAAGAAAGGATATCAATACAAGTACAGTACCAAAATATATGCTCTTGGCTTTCGTGTGTACTATTCTCTGTATTTGTCAACCAAACCAGTTACCAACCAGTCTTTTTCGTTACTTAAGCAGACGCTATGTGCCTTCATTGATGCCATTTCTAACTGTAATTCATACGAAATTGTTGGTTTTGCATTGTTAATTACATTTCATATTTCGTAATAATTATTCGGCAAGATTTATGATGTGATAAATAGGCTTTAAAGACAAAAGGACACTTTTAGCTTTAACTGAATCAAAAACTAAAGTTTCTGTGTATTGTTGCTTAAGACTCCTTGGATGAGAAAACGCCCCTTACACAAACAACACAAAAACTGGCAGCTCTTTGATGGAAAAAAAATAACGAATAATTAGCACTTCAAGACCTTTTCCTTATTTCAAATCTTTTTGGGAATAGTTTATATAAAATTTAAGATTCTATGACACCAGATATATGCACGAAGATGAAATATGTTTTTATAAATTACTTTGTAGAGTTAAAAAGTTAGTGACGAATGAAGTTTTTTCATGGCGTAGTGTCAGACATAGTAATGACGTCACCGATAACCAATGAGATGGCAATAAATTCCCGCCAAAAATATGTTACTTCGCTGTTTTTTCAAAACCGTCAAATTTTGCGAGGATTTCCGTTTTGGATTTTTTTTTTTCTTTTTCATGGGATATATCTAATAAATATGAGTGCCTCAGGAACCATTTTCCATATAGTTATTTAATAAAAAATTACTAAATATGAAAATGATAAAAATTAAATGGTATAAGGGGCTGGGTCATCTTTTCGTTTAGCATATTTGCATGAGCCCGTATTGTTTTTATTCTTTGAGATAGAAAGGGGGATTTATTTATAAATGATAACATTATGAAACGGATAATCGAATTGTTAAAGAATATTTATATATCATTTATAAATTTTCTGCGTCAACCAGTCTCCTGTAAAATATTTAATTTATTCCACCTACATGCGATCAGCTTTCTTTTCAATTACGTTCTCCTCAAGGTGTTTTATTTAAAACCTGATTGTTTTTGCTTCGAACCGAACAGCTGAATATTAAAAGCATCACTGCTGTCAAAAGACAAAAGAGAAATATTATTCAATGTAAACATGGGACTTTCCTGAACCTCATATTCAGTTGCATATGGCATTCAGACATTATCATAATTATTGACATGTCTAAACTTTATAATCGAGTCAGGACACCTTCCAATAGAGACCTGAACTTGATTACACACACACACACACACACACACATATATATATATATATATATATATATATATATATATATATATATATACATATATATATATTATATATATACATATATATATATATATATATATATATATATATATATATATATATATATATAAATATAATGAAATTTAATCTATAAGGAAAAGAGGAAATAAAGGTAGAGCAGAACATGTGATGACAGGCAGCCAACATATATGGGCTCTGGGTACATCCCTTCATGACGTCATGAGGCACTGGTATGACTAAGGTTATGAAGACGCTTTTACACTTTCGCTATTTACTTGTTGCCAGGTGTCACCTACATCAGATTTACTTCCCGATAAATATTAACATTCGTGGTATATGCTCTTGCATCATAGTAATCATTAAAGAAATGGTATCATTACGAGTATAAAGAAATGTGCTCTTGGACTCGATATGTAGTATTTCAGGAACATTTAAAGAACATTTCTATGATTTGAATATACTTGAAATTATTTTATATAGTATTTACGATTCTGTGACACATGATGTATGTTAGAAGACGAAATGTTTAAATAAATGACGGTTTAGAGTTAGAAAGCTAGTGAGAAATGGCAACTTTTCATGGCGTAGCAGCAGACGTAGTAATGACGTCACCGATAGCCAATGAGAGGGGCAGTAAATTTCCCGCCAAAAGTACGTTGCTTCGTAGGGTTCCTTCAGTTTATGCGTTGCTGTTCGCTGGTTTTTCAAAACTCCCGTGTCTGGATATGCTTTTTTTTTCTTTTGCATTTCAATAAATATGCGTGTCCTAGGAACCCTTTGGTTAATAATTTTTTTTAATAATAAATGAAGAAATATGAAACTGATAGAAATTGATGAGAGGGACTAAGTCATCTTTTCGTTTATCATATGTGTGTGTGTGTGTGTAAGTCCGTAATTTTCTTATGCTTAGAGAGAGAAATGGTTAAATTATAATTGATCAAAAACATATATGTATTTCATTTTTCAGTTTACAATGTCAACCAGTTCCTTAGACTTTTCCAAGGCTTTCTCTAATGATCGTTCGGTTAATTTAAAAAAAAAACTGATTATTTCAGTTCTTTACACAGGGTAGTGAAATATCTAAAAATATCGCGATAAGTATAATATCGTCTAAAGCGTTCAGTTGCATGGCATATATGCGTTCAAAATTTATCGCTATTGCTGATGTCTAAATGGTAAAACGGAGTCATTAATGATTCCATATCGTAGAAGACACGAATTTGAATATAAATATATATATATATATATATATATATATATATATATATATATATATATATATATATATATATATATATGTGTGTGTGTGTGTGTGTGTGTGTGTGCGTGTGTGTGTATATACATATACATACATGCACATACATTATATATATATATATATATATATATATATATATATATATACATATATATACATACATACATACACACACACACTCACGCACACACACACAAATATATATGTGTGTGTGAGTAATGAAATTATATTGCATGAAAATAAAACACCAGATAGAACGGAGTAGAAGTGAAATAATAATAAACGCTAGTGTTACAGCCCTTCGGGACGGGAATGCTTTTGTTTACGATAGCTAATGATGCCATCAACAATTCCGTTTACTGGAGTCATGAAGAAGCTCTCCCACTCTCGCTGTTCACCAGTTGATATAATTGCCAGATGTCAATTATGCAAACATGACAGGTTTACGTTCCTACAAACAATGACATACGTGTTATCTGCTCTTGCATCGTGGTAGTTATTAAAGACATGGAGTCATTACAAGTGTAAAGATATATATGCTCTTGACGTCTATCGGGATTATTTTTGGTATTTTGCATCCAAAAAAAAGTCACCGACTTGTCTTTTTCATTACTTATTCAGATGCTACTTGCCTCTATATTAGACATTTCAGATAACTCTAATTCTTATAATAATATTAGTTTTTCCATCGTTAATTGTCGTTTGTCCCTCACAATAATTATTTGACAAGATTCACAATGTAATAAAAAGACAGTATAGAAAAAAATTAGATTATATCATAAATTTTATAAAAATATCAGTGGCCTTTTGCTATTACTCCAGATCCTTGGGTAAGAACACTTCCTTACACAATTTAAAAAAAAACGGCAACTACTTAAAGAAGTTAACTAAGGATTAATTAGAAGTTTTAGAACATTTGTTTGTTCTGGATCTTTTTGAAAATATTCTATATAGAATTTAAGATTTTATTACGCTGTGCATATGCACAAAGATGAGATATATTTATATATATATATATATATATATATATATATATATATATATATATATATAAAAAAGGTTTAGAGTAAAAAAAAATGAGTGAGAATGGTAACTTTTCATGACGTAGCAGCAGGCATAGATATTGACGTCATCGATAGCCAATAAGATGTCAGTAAATTTCCCGTCAGAGAGAAGCCGCTTTGTAGGTTAAAAAGTTAAGTATATCTTAGTTTAATCAGACCACTGAGCTGATTAACAGCTCTCCTAGAGCTGGCCCGAAGGTTATCTAGCAACGGGGTTCCTCCAGTTTATGTGTTGCTGTTTGATCTTTATTCAAAATCATCAGATTTCCTGATTTGGATAGATTTTATTTTTTTTATCTTCATCATGATGTATTTTTTAAAAATATGAGTTTCAAAAGAAGCCCTTTTAAATTTATAACTTAATAATGTAACTATGAAAACTAAAATGGACAAAATATTCTCTCATCACAATTAAGTGATAAGGGGCCTGAGCAATTTTATAATTTAGCATGTGTGTGTGTGGTCCGCATTATTCTTACTCTTTGAGAGAGAGAGAGAGAGAGAGAGAGAGAGATATGAAAAGATAAATTATTAAAAACTTTTGTTTATTCTTTTAATCATATTTTTCAAATGACTTCCTTCTTTTGATGTATATCATATAATCCACTTTATTTTTTACTTTTTTCCTCACACTTTTCATGAAAAAACTGGTCATTTTTGTTCTTCAGACACGACAACTATAAAGCTATTAGCTTCACAACTCTGTAAAGAGAAGAAAGGAGTATAATCATCTGTAAACATGCGACTCTCATCAACTTCACACGTTCAAGTGTAAGGCATTCTTAGTTTAAACAATATTACTTCTATGAATAGCCTAAATGCTCAATACAACTAAGTCAGGCATGCTTCCATATAAGAAAGCTCTAATCTGGAATATATATATATATATATATATATATATATATATATATATATATATATATATATATATATATATATATATGTGTGTGTGTGTGTGTGTGTGTGTGTGTGTGCGTGGGTGGGTGCGTGTGTGTTTGTGTGTGTGTTCGTGTGTGTGTGAATACAAGCCTGAAGTCCTTTGTACTGATAATTTCAGTAAATGTAGGTGTCTTCGTTGAAGCTTGGTAGGCAGACAGCTAGTTAGTTACAGAAATGCGGGAAAGAGAGGGGACTACCCACTCATTTGACTAAACAGCGTTTATTTTCCTTTGGCAACAAAATATGATATTTATGCAAGTAAAATCTTTTGGTAGACAGGAAGGTTACTCAAACTTATGTGCCCAATTCAGAAACATTTATTTTAGATAAGTGAAAAAAGTTCCATAAAATCAAACTAATTTTCATTGTATAATATATGGAAAAAACTGTTCAAACTATTCTTAACTCAGACAGTTGTTGCTAATGTGAGCAAGTAATGGTACTATCCATTTTGCATGATGAACATCAATATTCTATACATTTAGGGATACAATTAATAAAGAACTGTGCATAAATACAATATAAAGAAATACGCATACGGTCAAAAGAGTTTGATATTGCAGACAGTCAAAAACAAACAAAACATTTTATTTACACTGAATAACAGATACTGAAGGATTTATAATCAAACATTAATACGTCTCATAGCAGTCTTTTTAACCCAGAAAACAAAACACCCCCAGAAGATGACAGCAAACTTCCTGAGGTTATTTTAGGCTTCTCTCTCTCTCTCTCTCTCTCTCTCTCTCTCTCTCTCTCTCTCTCTCTTAGAGGAAACCAAATGGATTCCTGTAAATACTGCAGAGACATTTGAGAAAGAGTGAACCTACCCCTTCCCTTCCCGATATCACACTTCCAAATAACTGAAGTTATGACAAATATTATACACTTCGTATGGCATCAAAGCCCTGCATTCTAAAGGAGTTCTAAGTAAAGACCAGTACCCCATACATTTAAATGAAAAGGGGGGTGGGGGGACGATGTACGATTTTCATCTAAATTTCATAACCAGATCCCTTGGTCTAAATTCATAATGTTCACATGTGCACATACAGTATCTAATTCCAACTACTGCTGCCTTGGCAGCCTACGAATCTTCATTTGACCAGCTTCACTGCTTGTCTGAATCTCTACTCTTCTATGTTGCGTTTAATATTTAGCCAAGCCGTGGGAAGTGAAAATTTTAAATACATGTCAGACAATAACAATGCATGAAGGCCTTTACAAACACTGCCACCTGATGATAAATAACACTGTAGACAACCTGCGGTAGCCAATGTGAGAAAAAAATGAAAAAATTTACGTTCAATACCCAACGACAAAAGCTTCTGAGAATTTTATAAATAAAGAGTCAGAGTTGCTCCATGAGTTTATGACTGGTGAATCCCATTAGATTTATTGATGAAATTCAGGCTCTGAACTCCTGGGAATTACAGTTAAAAAAAAAAACAGGATTTTGCTAGGGCCCTTGGAACAATATGATTAAAATTATACAATAAATTTACAAACAATGACTATACACCAAGTAAAATATTTAAAGCAAATGTGTTGCAAAATAAATGAAATGTTTTTTTGTACAAATGATCATTGTGAGATTCTCATGAAAGTGTGCGACGATTTATTGAAAACCTAAGCAAAAATTACACCACGAATAAAAACGTTAACGTGAAACACGTATCGTCCTTGGTACAACAGGGGAAACTGGGACAACTGTTCCCAACAAGAGTGTTAATCCAAGTAACACTTGTTGAGAACAGTTTACCCACTCATTTATTCAAGGTTTTTCCCATCTGATTACATTACAGCCTATCCCAAGAATAATGAATTAAGGCATTCGTGATGCTTACTTCTTGACACCCAAAGAGAATGGACTAACATTTTCAAGAATAAATGAAAACGTTATTTCTATCGCATTTCCCATAATAACCAAGGGAATAGAAAACATATACAAGTGAGAAGAAACCTTTCATCTGAAGAACATCATCTTCCCATACAACTATGGTAGTAAATCAAATGGAGCTTTGATAGATCAGGGGTAGGATGCAATTTTACAATTCAAAATAATGCAAAAAATATGTGCATGCACATGACAAAAAATTTATACTGCAATCGAATACATCATACGTGTTTTTATGGGTCAGATTTACATGAAGAAAGCTCATTACTCACAACATTAGTGCACAGGTCATAGAGTATGTACAAACTTGTACTTTCAAATACCATGTATAACACTCATTGTGTTCTGATACCACCAAACTTTAGGAGGGAAATAATACGAAGGCTGCGGGATATATAGTAATGGTGGGTTAAACGAATACGGTGTCCCATGACTGTTAAACAGCAGGAAAAATGAACATTACTTCTTATTTATGCTCGTATGGCTGTTATTCATACAAATGAAGCAACAAATTGACTTACAAGTAATAAAAAGGAGTTGGAAACCCTTTGAACACCAAGTAGTAAGTAAATGCTACACAGTCATTTATCAAATTCCAATGAAACAACCATAGAACTGTTAAAAAAATTCAATAAAACGTGAGGAATGCACTAGATAAAAAAATTAAAGTTTCCAATATACAAGAGCATATAAATAACAACTGTTGGCAGTCACTTGTAGTATATATAAAAAAATAAGATGTACCGTCTACAAGTAAACATTTTTGAGACTTTTATTTTGGGAATAACAATTCTGCAAAAGCTGTAGCTAACTTTTATCTCTAATTTTAGTCTAAACTTTATTAAAGTCCAATTTACATAGATTCATAAAGTTCTGCAAAATTTACCAAGTCAGTATGCAAATTATATATATATATATATATATATATATATATATATATATATATATATATATATATATATATATATATATATATATATATATATATATATATATATATATATATATATATATATATTATATATACATATATGTACATATTATATATATATATATATATATATATATATATATATATATATATATATATATATATATATATATATATATATATATATATATATACATATATGTATATATATATATATATATATATATTATATATACATATATGTATATATATTATATATATATACATATATATATATATATATATATATATATATATATATATATATATATATATAAATATATATATATATATATATATATATATATATATATATATATATATATATATATATGTATGCATACAGTATATATACAAAATGGTATACTGACTTGATAAATTTCACACACACCACACATGCAGAACTTCGTGTATCTATGTACTGTCCTGAGTGAGCTAGCCTATGGCAATTGACGTTTTATTATTCTATTTTACCTGCTGAACAAGAATTTAAAATAATATTTTGTCAGTTGGCTGTAACTAAAATGTAATTGACCCTTGAAAACTGCATGTCTGTAACAGTGGGTCGCACACAGCTCAAGGGTAAATTACAGTTTAGCAGCAGCCGACCGGCAAAATATTACCTTAAACTCTTATAAAACAAGTAAAATAACATAGAAAAACGTCAGTTGCCATAGTCTAGCTCTACTGCACAGTATTCAAAGCCTTCGTAAATGGGAAACAAAACATTACCATTTCCACTTTCGACTTGGGTGGCCTCTGTAGGTCACTGTGGCAGAACGGCGCTGTGCGCCTTATCTGCATTTTTAAAGATTCCTGGCAAGCTCTTATGTTCTGGCAAGAGGTGATTACTTTGAATTCTTGTTCAGCAAGTAAAATAACTCAGGAAAACGTCAATTGCCAGTCTCTTGCAGCTCTCGGTAAGCGCAGAAAACCACCATCTGCTGATTGGTGGACCGAAAGCTAGCTCATGCGTGTTAAGGCTTAGAATCAGTAGTACTAGTAATGAATGAAAAGTGCCTTTGGAACGGCTCCCACTATCCATTTATTCGCCCTTCTTTTTACGTTTGTTTTTTGTGTTCCAAATGACATATATAACAGGAAATACAACTATAAGGTACCCAAACCTTTTCCCAAGTTATTTACCCCACCAAAAACCCCGAATTCCCAACGGGTCCCCCTTGCTGTTAGCTATTCTCGAAAGGGTTTTACCACACCAGTTCTAAGATAATTTACAGCTTAATTACAGCCGAGTAAAGTTCTATAGAAAAATGTCAACTGCCATAGTCTAGTAGCTCACCGCTGACAGCCGGCTTAGATCTACCAAAATGGCCTCTATAAAGTTTATATATATATATATATATATATATATATATATATATATATATATATATATATATATATATATATATACATATATATATATATATATATATATATATATATATATATATATATATATATATATATATATATATATATATAGTGTGTGTCTTCCTTTTTACTTTTTTATCCTACTGCTTTCATTTCAACTTGCTGCACCCCCATTTCAAAAGGTAATTAGTTGGAATGGGTCTCACAAGCGTGAAGTATTGTCTAGTGCAACCCTGTGACATATAGCAACACTGTATGAGAAACCGGTTAGGTAAACACTGGAGGCTACAACTTGGTGATGTGCCACACTTGTACACGTATCCTCTTCAGTCTTTTCACTTGCACTGTGTTGGGTCACAAAATCTTGGCAATATCTAAGGGACACTTCATCTTACATTCTCTTACTGCCCAGAGGGCAGTCACAACGGTACCATTGGGCCCTCGTCCATTTTCTAACCTTTGGGCAGGTAAATGACCAGAATAATCCAAAACTGCTCCTTCTTGCGAGGCCACCAAATGCGTTTTCCAGTTGCTGATGAAAGATTTATCCAAATTTTCGACGTATCTGGGGACAAGGATAAAATCAATTACTTAATTTACCAAATACCCCTAAACGCAGACTTGTTTAATCTTATTACAGCCAATACCTCAACTGTTTTTTACCCTTAAATTTTGTTAGTTATTTGTAGCCACACTAACGAAACATGGAACTATGTTGAGAGAAAATGTCTTGTGTTTAGCATGAAAAATTTTTAAAAGTTAAAGATTATCTTGTATATGTTTCTGAATGAAGCCTTTGTTTCTTGGGCGGAGGAGCAGCAAAAAAACGGCCACAAAACCTGGAAAGGACTGGATTCCTGCTGACACCTGAAAAACAGTGAACATATTTATTACAAATTAGGCGCAAAAAAGGTATTTCTTCACATTAAGAGGAGTATAAAGTACAAAAATGCCATGTAGCCTCCTCCCTAAACAATTCTTTTGCAATTTAAAATTCATTTAACATTGCTTAGGAAGAGACAATTTGTGTTACTACTCCCGTGAAGGAAAGAACTTACGTATTGTCTAGTTTAGCAACCTCAACTTCCCTTTAGCGTTTTATTTTTAATAAATCATTTTAGTGGACCACTGAGATAACAGTCTTAACTTTTTTTATGGTGAAAGGTTCAGTGTTCACTAGCCATGGAGTTGTGACTCAAAGTTGGGCTGTGGAGCCAGTAAATCCTTGAAATATAAAAATAGCATGCACGTTCAGTTAGGAAATCTGAGGTATTGCGAGCATAAATGTACCATTTATTAACGAGTATTTTCTGGATTCTTGGGCACAGAAAGCAATTCAAAGTTAATGTTATTTTAATGCAGTAATGGCCAGTACTGGATCAACGTGCCTCATCTCACAGTCAATTTAACACACGCAGGCTATTTTTGTGTGTAGCGATGAAAAATGCACTCTTTACTTTTAACTTGCCTGGTTGACCATCAAGAGCAGGGATACCCACCAATGAGAATAAATTAATATTTCCTTTGTTTTGCAAATGATTCAGACACCATACCAAAAGCCATGATAGCATGATGGAAATAAGAGGTTATTGTACTGTGCGAACGCAGTTTTTTTCCACTCAGTATTGACCAATGCCCATTAACAAACATGATAGCATTGGCATTTGTTCAGACAGAGATCATTATTGGAAAATAATATGAAACTACTTAAGAAACAAACCTTGTAGACTGGAATGCGTAGATCCTGTGGTGGGATGCATATAAGATGAAGTTCGAGGTGGCTGTACATTTTTCATACATCGACGAGAGGAGGGTACGAAATTTCTGAAAAAAGAAAAAAATTATATAAATGTGGAGATTAATCTTAAGATACCTGATTTAAGACGTATACTGCCAGAACGCCGTCGTTCTCTAATGCATGTTTTAATTCGTAGTCAGATATATCACTCTCTCCTTCTCTTTCTCGAGTGTTGCAGTGAACATTCATTGTACTTGTAGTAAGCGCTTGCTGTCTTGATTCTCTATGGTAATGTATACATGCGTACATACATGTTATATATCATACACACAAACACACACACACACACACACACACACACACATATATATATATATATATATATATATATATATATATATATATATATATATATATATATATATATATATATATATATGTGTGTGTGTGTGTGTGTGTGTGTGTAGACTAGCTGACCAACCCAGCGCTGCCCAGGAAAACTCTGAAGGACATAGAAAAATTTTCCTGCACCACCGTGCACTAACTGTCCCTTTTATCCAGGAATTCCTGTGCTGACTGTCCCTTTTATCCAGATATTACTGTGCTGACTATCCCATTTATCCAGAAATTACTGTGCTAACTGTCCCTTTTATCCAATTATTGCTGTGCTTGCTGTCCCATTTATCCAGCTATTACTGTGGCCACTGTCCCATTTATCCAGGCCAAATATTACTCTGCTGAATGTCCCATTTATCCAGGTATGACTGTGCTGACTGCCCCATTTATCCAGGTTTTACTGTCCTGACTGTCCCTTTTATCCAGGTATTACTGTGGTGACGGTCCCATTTATCCAGGTATTACTATGGTGACTGTCCCTTTTATCCAGGCATTATTTTGCTGACTGTCCCATTTATCCAGGTATTACTGTGGTGACTGTCCCTTTTACCCAAGTATTACTGTGGTGACTGTCCCTTTTATCCAGTTATTACTGTGGTGCCTGTCCCATTGATCCAGGTACTACTGTTGTGTGTGTCCCTTTTGTCCAGGAATTACTGTGGTCACTGTCCATTTTATCCAGATATTACTGTGGTGACTGTCCCATTTGTCCAGGAATTACTGTGCTGACTGCCCCTTTTATCCAGGTATTACTGTGCTGACTGTCCCTTTTATTCAGGCATTACTGTGCTGACTGTCCATTTTATGCAGATATTACTGTGGTGACTGTCCCATTTATCCAGGTATTACTGTGATGGCTGCCCCATTTATCCAGTTATTACAGTGCTGACTGTCTCTTTTATCCAGGTTGTATTACTGTGGTGACTGTCCCATTTATCCAGGTATTACTGTACTGTCTGTCCCTTTTATCCAAGGATTACTGTACTGACTGTCCATTTATCCAGGTATTACTGTGGTGATTGTCTATTTTATCCAAACATTACTAAAGTGACTCTCCCCTAGGTATTACTGTACTGACTGTCCCTTTTATCCAGGTATTACACTGGTGACTGTTCTGTTTAGCCGCACTAGACCCAAACACACCCCCTACTTGACTGAAAAACACCCACTAAACCTAAGCACACCCCTACTACACCTAAACACTCGCCCCACTAAACCTAAACACATCCCCTGCCAAATTTAAACACCCCCCACTAAACCTATGCACACACCCCTACTAAACCTAAACACACACCCCCACTAAAACTAAACACATCCCCCACTAAACCTAAACGCACTCCCTGCTAAACCTAAAAACATCCATACTAAACCTAAACGCACCCCCCATTAAACCTAAACACAAACCTTTATAGAGTATCATTAATTGCAGGAAACAAAATCATTTTCAATAACATATTTCTATGGTATCAAGTACATGAAATGAGGTATGATAAACCCCTAGAGTATACATACCACACAAGTTACAAAGGGAAGGGGGAAGGGGAAGTGTATATAGGTTTGGAACCTACCCTATTATCTAAGTTGGATTAAATGATGGCCACGTGCCAAATTTTATCTAGACCGGTCAAGCGGTTGGGATTTTTATATCGCAATAACATACAAACACACATACAAACATTCACTTTTATACACACATACACATATATATCTGTGTGTGTTGTGTTTATGTATACCTGTGTATGTGATAAGTGAGGGACTACGGGTAAGACTGAATGTGGCAGGGCAAAGTTGTAACAGTGTGTGCATATGTGTAATAAAGTAACTATTAATTTGTGTTTGAAATTATTATAGTCATATTAGCATTAATACTGTTATTATTGTTATAATTTCAAATACATATTAATAGTTGCTTTAATACATATGGTCCAGGCAAGGTAAAGAGTAAGAGTGAAGGAGATTCATTTTGTGACCGACGGGTTGAAGAACAGGAAAGTTTGATCGTGGTGGTTTGATTAAAAAAAATTAAAAAGGTATAGAAAGAAGCTTCACTCTTTCGAATAAATAGTTTCCAGGGAAGAAATCTGTATTATGCATAGTCTGGAAATAGAATATGGTGAAGGAAGGGGTTTGTTAGATTATGTTTGTGAATATTCGACGAGTAAGTTAACTGATGTAATGGTGTGGAGATTAGCGGCTTGAGAGATATATGAACATTTTCGTTTAGCAAAATTTGAGTTGACATGAACTTAAGAGGAGCAAGTGAAATTGTGGCTGTAATTGTAATTAATAAAAGTAAATTGAATAGGAAGCAATTAAGATGATCAAGTAAAGAGAACTCGGGTGAACTGTCGGGCACGAATAACATCGTAGGAGTAGAGTGGAAATTGTGAAATTTTGCGATATTGCAATGTTTGTTGTTATAAGAAGGCGCGGAGAGGAAATGAAAGCAGAAAGTGGTGGGATGTAGGGAACAAAAGGTTTAGTGGAGAGAAAATAAAAATATTTGAACTGCAGTTGCTTCACACAAGAGATCATGCGTAGATTTACGAGAAGATCGATATGGTAGTCTTGGAGAGGGAGAGAGAGAGAGATTTTCACTTACTGGATAGATTTATATTGGATATGAATTTCTGGAATTTTATATACTGTTATTAGATAAATAATTGACTGTAGGATATATATTAATCAAATCCGGGAAATTATAGATGAATAATAAAAAAGATTGTATTCAAGAACATGTAGTAACCTTAGATAAAGTCGATTTTTATTATTATGCAGGAAATAGGAAGCAAAACACTGTGTATTTCTTGGTGGGAAAAAGAAGTTATTATGCCTTTCCTAGTTCGGTACAGGTATGCCCAGAGTTTATGTCGGTTTTTATAGAAAAAATTTTTTCAGTGGGTGTTGAACATTTTATAAAAAAAAATTACTAATTGGTTTTCCTCTGTATAAAATCAAAAGTAAAATTTGCTAAGCAGAGTATTTTCAAAGGTTTAGAATTATTCAGTAATAAATTTGACATCCGTTTTCCCTGTTCCCATAATAATAATAATAATAATAATAATAATAATAATAATAATCATAATAATAATAATAATAATAATAATAATTATTATTATTATTATTATTATTATTATTATTATTATTATTATTATTATTATTATTATTATTATTATTATTATTATTATTATTATTATTATTGTGTTTACTGTGTATCCTATTTTGATGGGAATTTTACATTTTGTACTAGGTCGCATAAGTAATATAAAAATACATTGGGAAAATTTTTTTGTATATTTCAGCTTCTATCATAAATCTTACATCAGTTAGCCGTCCTTATTGTTGAACAAGTAAACCGAGATAGTTCTTTTAAATAAAAGAAAATATATCGAGAATAAAAACAATGTTCCATTTCTTGACAGGTTTCCTCTTCTGTCTAGGTAAACACAATAAAATAAAATGAAGTCCTGTTGTTGAAAATACAAACAAAAGCTACTTACTTGAAGTAAAAAAAAAGCGGATCTACGAAAAACCTTTTGTTTTGAATAACATGAGAGGATCTCCTGTTAGGTAACAAAAATATAAATGCTTCTCTCTTAGAACGTATCTAGTGCTTTCGTCTGCTTCCTCGAAAAAAATAAATAAGGTGGGAAGAAAAATGCAGACGATTCTGAAATAGAATAACGTTAACGTGAATACGCGAAAATGCTTTTGTAATATTCCTCTGGTTTTTAATGAAAATGAGGCTTTTGAAAATATAAATTCGAGTAATGAAGACTGGAATAAGCTTTTGAAATTTTATTTTAATTTTTATACAGAGCTTGTTTGAATTCTAGTTCTCAGGTCATTAGTAACTATGAATATTGGATGTAAGCAAAAATTACCTAAACTTTTATTAAGGCAGTTATACAGGGCAACAATGGCAGCATCTTACCCATGCAGATGTCAATGTGTCTTTTCAGTCTTGGTCACTGGTCGGAATCTTCTGCTGGAAAGTTGTAACTTGCCTGTTATTTTTTCTCATTTTTACACACTCTCTCTCTCTCTCTCTCTCTCTCTCTCTCTCTCTCTCTCTCTCTCTCTCTCTCTCTCTCTTATACCAGTGAGGAATATACTTGCGCGCTTTATCAACAAAGCTGCTAACAGTGCAACTATGAACCAAAATTGTTAATACATATACATAGTCTTTAACCATCTTTTCATCAAATGGCTCTTATAAAGCATTTGGCAGTCTATATGATTTTTCGTCTTATTTATCTATCTTTTATGTCTGATAAATAACGTTTGTGAAATGACGAAACATATGAGATATACTTTATTATATATAAAATGCAATAAAATCCTAAATACATTTTGTAAACGTCATATATGGACACGCACACATACACACACACACACATATATATACATATACATATACATACATATATATATATATATATATATATATATATATATATATATATATATATACATATATATACATATATATATATATGTGTGTGTATATTTTAAACTTTAAGTTGATTTTTCATTAATATTGTAAATGTACATATTCCTCGTCACGCAGTATAACCTTCATACTTTTAATTATTTTCGAATTATGTAAGCACACCATAAAAATTGAATGCTTTTTACAAAAAAAAAAAAATAGATACTGCAACAAAATTATTTTGCCTTAATGTAGAATATACTGTATATTATATATATATATATATATATATATATATATATATATATATATATATATATATATATATATATATGTGTGTGTGTGTGTGTGTGTGTGTGTGTGTGTGTGTATATATATATATATATATATATATATATATATATATATATATATATATATATACATACATATATCTGCTCAAAAGCGATCTACTCTTAATTATTCTTTACATTGTTTTCTTAATATATAAGTACATAATACAAATTAATTTTTATATGAGAAAAATGCAACAACATACAATTATTTTATCTAAAAGAGGATATACCCGGAACTACTGTAAATTCTCCACCTAGATGCATCAACTACTAAATATAGTATGGAAACAGCAGGAGACTTCGCCAAATTTGGTGCAAAATAGAGTAAACCAACTTCAATCCATAATCCCACACATCACTAGTAGCCAGATTTATTACCGGTTACTGCTTCGCTAATGAAGGTTTTCTAGCTCCGTGTCATCTTTCAGGAGCAGATGTTGTTTGCCTTTGGATCTATTTTGAGTAAGGTTAATAGTGCCAGTCGTCCCTCAGATGAATCAAGAGTCTGCTTGTGATTTGGATCGTCACTTTCACATTATCGTCAGTTTCTAAAGCAGGAGAGTTAATGTGGCGTTGGTCAGACGTGGCAGATAATCTGTTTGGCTTAATATAATGTTCTTAATTTTCATGCTTTTGCTTTTCATAAAAGCTGTTTAATTTATGTGTGTCTCGTGTTCATATAACATTTCAAATACATCACATGACATTTTTCTAATGTAATACAAATCTATTTTCAAGCTAATGCTGCTATTGTGAAGAGAATGCTTTAATCGGCTAATGTACATTTTTTAAACATTATTGTACTTGATACCAGCATACACGCTGATATTTATTAACCGTCAAGTTTCCAGTGATTACACCAGATGTTTTCCTGTCAGATTTTCCACATCTTTCTTGACAAATAGAAGCGATATAAGCAGGCTTAATTTTTTTATTCACTAATATCAGCGATTTTCTGTCCTATAACTCTTACCTTGTAGTAAATTCTTAACGAGCATGAATTATTTGTTATATGAAAACACGCTTCCCCCCATAACTACCAAGAATTACCTCATATTATGAGTCTTGCAGCGATACCTCTGATTTACTTGCAAGGACTAAGAAAACGGATAATTTATGAAGATCTCGATCTTTATTACAGTGTGAAGGTTCGTCATCTTAGTAATGTGTCAGGTTGATGGATCACAAAGTAGGAATAACGACGACTTAAAGGTTGTTCGATTAATTTCATTTTCCATTTTAATGAGTCAAGTGAATGAAGAGAGCTCAGAGATTTTATAGCAGGTGTATTAACAATCTTTTGAAATTACTTGGTAATTTTCCTTTTATTTTCACTCATAGTAAGCTGAATTGTCGCGTTAAAATTAGGAGCATGATTCAGTTACCTAAAGGACTCATGGCTAAAGATCACTTAACACAAGCTATACTGCTCTTACAGCAAATTATTAAACATCAATTCAGTTACAAGAGAAAGGTTAGGAAAAATAAAGATCGTCTCCTTCGGTTCATTAACGAAGACTGCAGTTGCTGTTAATCATAAACTAAAGCATTGCTTTATGTTAAGTAAAAGTTGATTAGAGAAGCTGAAGCAAACTATAATCATTAGAATCTCTGTTGAAATCATGAGATGAATATTGCCTTTTTAGAAAACTGATTAAAGCTGAAGTGCTCCACACAACTTGATGGAGAATGTGGAACGAACAATTTTCTTTCGTTCGGGGAACTTTATTATGGGTGGGGACTGACAGGTGACAGAATTAAAATCAAAACCGAAAGTAAGAGTAAGCCAGCAAACCGAAATGTAATTAACAGCACCACTCGAACTTCAAGGTAACAACATAGGCTTTGCTTACGGCCCGGGGTTAGTTAGGACAAATCACCAGTAATGCTTCCACAACAAAATTACATCAAAAACAAGATATCAACAGATAAACATACTTAAAAAGCAGTTGATAATTATGTCAGACTTATAAACGCAGGCATTTTCCGAATGACAATCGGCCTTAACATATACCATCGATACAGACTGTGATAAGCGACGTACGATGTCAGCTATGTCCCTCCTCTCTGAATACGAATTAAGCGACCCAGTTGGGATATTGAACTGCCAAAATTCATTCTGTCCAGAGGGCAATATTTCTATTGATTTCATAATGATATAGCAGTGTTTTTGGAATAATCTGGACGCAGTTACTCACCCCCCTCGAATCACTTCGAAACTTTTTTGTGCCTGTCAACTTTTTTGGCCATCAAAATAAAAAAAAAATAAAAAAATTAGCATGCTCATAAACAAAATTCCAAGTTAAAGCCTTTTGTATTTTCCGAAGGTTTCAGTAGCTATCGGAACAAAGCTTTATAGGCCACTTAAAAATGACTGCTAGTAGACATTTGATGAATAGCTTCTAGTGGCCATGAAAGATATGGTCTTATTGGACTCTAAAATAATGCCATTTTTGAACAATAAAAAAAATCTTTGATAGATCACCAATTCAAAACCAAAAAAGGAACTTTAAGAACTCTAAAACATAAATCTCACATGATCAATAAACGTCGTAGGTCAAAGAGTTGTCTTGCACCCGGAACTGGTAATAAGGATAACATTTTTTATAAACGATTTCCCTCGTGGTGAACCTCCTGTGACAATTTCCTTTTTGCCCGATATATATATATATATATATATATATATATATATATATATATATATATATATATATATAGAGAGAGAGAGAGAGAGAGAGAGAGAGAGAGAGAGAGAGAGAGAGACAGACAGACAGACAGACAGACAGACAGACAGACAGACCGACCCTGAAACCTCCGAAAATTACAAACGACTATAATTAGGGCTTTTGTTTATTATACTTGCATACATACATAAATACATTTACATGCATGCATATATATATATATATATATATATATATATATATATATATATATATATATATATATATATATATATATATGTATATATATACTGTATATATATTGTGTGTATGTGTGTGTAGAGGCATAAGTACTTTCAGATTAACTGATTCTCGGTGGAAATATGCAAAGATAAAAAATAAAAAAGAAATATTAAAAATCTATTTGCAAGCGTAGCCCACCCAGTGCTCAGGCAGCCGAAAATGTTCTCTGTGTTGGCTGATTTCATTAACTCATTCAAAAATCCTAGAGTCCTCTGAATGTCAAAACAAATTTAATCATGGAAATTGAATTTGCGTTTCAAGTAAAGAGTTTCAGGTGCTTGTGCATACATACACATTATTAGAATCATTCCAACATGCTATATATATATATATATATATATATATATATATATATATATATATATATATATATATATATATATATATGAAATATTTTCTGTTAAAACAGAATTCCATCATTTTGGCTTTTTATGGGCTCATTATATTATATATATATATATATATATATATATATATATATATATATATATATATATATATATATATATATATATATATATATATATATATATCTATATATATGCGTGTGTGTGTGTGTGTGTATTACAACATTTATTCGTTTCCTCTAACTTTGGTGTGAGAAAGGCTAGGCACCGGACTTCAGTCCCCTCAAAATATATTTAATTCGTTCCATTAACGATTGTTGCTGACACATTACAGTTACTTTTCCAACTGATCTTTAGTTGATGAGAATAGCTCTCTTTTCAGCAACTAGACAGCTCTTTGTATGAGTGGCCGTGGTGCTTTCATAGCCACTAAAACTTCGTGTGTCTGGATGCCCACTAAAACGCAAAGTTATGGTCGCTAATAAAGGGTTTAACCTTTGTCGTCACTAAGGTCATATTTTCTTGGCCACAAGACGCATTGGCATCCATGGCAATTTAATGCCTCTTGGTTTCAGTAACCCCTGAAATCCTTTGTTTTTGGTTATTATTTTAGGCCTTTTTTTGTTACTGGCCATTACAGGATATTTTCCTTTTGGTAACTAGTCTTGCTTTGGTGATTACTCGATGCGTTTGATTTGGTGGTCCTCTCCGAATAGTTTTTCTTTCTGGTCAACTTTTGTTATAATTTTGTTGGCCACTAGAGGCATTTGATTTATTGGTCACTAGAGGCTTTTGTATAACTGACCTCCAAAGTAATTATTTTGATGCCTTGAATGTACTTTGCATAGATGACTATAAAATTTTCAGGAACCCATGAAAGCCTTTGTTTTGATAATAACTTAAAAAAGATTGTTCTGGAACCTACCAAAATTTTCTGCTTTAGGTGTTTTAAGGTTTATTCTAGGTGTATAGTAAAGTATTTATTATGATTTCAAATAAAGATCTTTGAATGGCAGCCACAAAGGTCCTTGGGATTCTTTGCATAAGAGTGAGTGACTGTGCACAAAATATTCAGATACCATGCTGTGTCGTTATCGAAACAACAGGCATACACAACAAAATGAATCCTTGACAGCTCGGAAACCAAAACCGATCGTCTCTGTCATATTCAGAAAGGACGGACATGGCTGACATCGCGCGTCGCTTTTCACAGTCTGTATCGGAGGTATATGGAAAGGCCATTTTCATTCGGAAAAGTCTCAC
>NC_089758.1:19259233-19266733 GCF_040412425.1 Macrobrachium rosenbergii
TTTAGAGGATGTTTAAAAACGTCTTGACTTGTATCACAATTCAAGGACAACATTGTTTCCAAATGAAGTCTATTCATTGTTTACTTGTCTAGTAAATATAAACTGATTGTAAGCAAATGCCACCAAGCATAGATCAGCATCCACTGTAAGCTACAGTTCGTTTGGACTAGAATCGATATATCCATTATTAGAATATAACTGTAAAATCTCTTTAAATAGACCACCACCGGTCTAGATTAGGGTATTTCGTCTAGTTAGGAATAACGCAACGCCTCTCTCCACCCCATTCACCAATCCCCCCACTCCCACCCCCGCCCCCACCCCCACCCCTATCTCACTTGCGGTAATACGTAACACTGGTTTCGCTCGGAAATTATATTTAAAATCAGAAACCTAATAACGAAGACAGTACATCGGATTATTCCCATTAATAGATTTAGATACGAGACTCAATCCCGAGTCATTCCTGGCAAGAGCACCATACTCTGCTATACTCCCCCTGCAATTGTAATCAGTTCAAAGGTATGTCGTTGACAGAGCTGAGTCCAGAGCTCCACACCAGTTTTATTAAATCCTTTTACCTTTTCCACTGTTACGCCTTCCGACTCAAAGCTGCCTTAATCGAGACCTCCATCACTGTCCTGTGTGGTCGGTTACCTTTGAGGTTGTATGGGTCACTGAACAAGAAAAGATTGGTGGCAGGTCACCCGCAAGCCTAAACCTTTCACAATGTGTCATAGCATATGATAATTTTAAAAAATTGTGTATAAAAGGGGATCACATCCTATATTTATGTCTACACATCTTAGTATGCTTTATAATGGATATACACCCTTTTTAATTCTGATCTTAGTTGTTTGTGTACCGAGTCTACCTTGCAATTTTTTCCACTTTATTATCTTTCTTGAAATTGCCTTAGTGCAATGGCGAAAGATCTTGTAGTATGTTGTTTCCCTCGTAGCCATATACTGGATTTATTCTCTCTCTCTCTCTCTCTCTCTCTATAATATATATATATATATATATATATATATATATATATATATATATATATATATGTGTGTGTGTGTGTGTGTGTGTATGTATGTATGTATGTATATATATATATATATATATATATATATATATATATATATATATATATATATATATATATATATATATATATATATATATACATATACAGTATATATGTAAATAATAGGTCGTAGGGCTAGCTATTAGCATTTTTCTATATCATAAAGCTAGATAATTGTTTTTGACGTTTGGGTAAATGTTTTCAAAATATGTAATTTTGTCCATCGCTCTCAAACTAAGAGTATTCTGTTTATTAACCAGCAGCAAAAGTCAATACATTTCACTTTTAGGATAAAATTTGATTTTGAAATACTGCGCTCTGGGAAAAGATATTTTCCACATATTGTTAATTGCTTCGCTGTCTCTCTAGTTTTTTTTTTTTTCTTTCCTGAGTTCTATTTTACCATCTTTTGATTTATGATTTATGATTTATAAGAATTTTTTATATAGGTGACGCGTTGCCATGAACTTTACCTCCTCCACACACGATCTATTGATTGACTTCATCAGTTGCACAGTGTTATGGTGTATATTAAACAACCGGTTTATGTATTTGTTCTGTTGACTTTATATTTGATATAAAAAATCAAGAAGCGATTAAATAATCTGAAACTTCAGCAATTACACGCTACCCAAGGAGATATTCCTGGGTAGCCTGCGCACATTACATTACTGCGAGGTGTATGATATAGTTATAAATTTCCATCTCATGTCGGGATCAAAGCAGGACTTCCCGGGGAAGAAACCGGAGTATCATTTCTCATTATTCAAAAGAAGAACCCTGTTCATAAGGAACAAGCCCACAGGGGCCATTGACTTGAAATTCAAGCTTCCAAACAATATGGTGTTCATCAGCAAGAAGTAACAAAAGGTAATGGGAAATGCGGAAACTAAGAAGAAATTATTATTGAAGAAAATAAATAACAACCAAAATGGCCACGGAGGTCACATTGTACTAATATCATAGATGATGCTTTTCAAGAAGAGTTCCAAACCTCTCTATGACCCCAGCGGCATGGCTGGAAGGGAACTATGTTCGACTGAGACTGGGGTATATAATTATTTTTGTTTATTATGGTACTTTGTGATGACCTGCGTGTTGATGATGATGATGGATGATGAGATAATGGTGATGATGATTATTATTATTCTTATATATACTATTATTGCAGAAAACAGTCGATAGCTAGATAAGTGTACAAATGTTTATTTGTAAAAAGTGAATCTATGGATTCACTTTTTTTTTTTTATTTATTTGCACAAATACGGAACTGTGGATTGTTGTCTCTTCTAATCATTATTATTATTATTATTATTATTATTATTATTATTATTATTATTATTATTATTATTATTATTATTATTATTATTATTATTACCTAAAGGTTAAAAGAGTGAAAATGGAAAATACAGCAATTGTTGGATTGCAATATACTGTGTATAAGATTTTTCCATTGTAATTAAAAAAAGGATTATAAATAAATTTTTTCTATTTTTCTGTTTATCCGGTACTGAGAATATTTATTTATCATACCAGAACTGAAAAATTTATGGTAATGATAATGGTATAATTATGTCTATATTCCAGTGATCAAATACATTATATTTAACTATTTATTTTTTCAATATAATAACGGAGATCAACTTTGTCTCTGTGAAGAGTCAGATATTGGTTTCTAAATAAAAGAAAGTATTTATATATGATATGCCCCAATAACCTGGTGGATTTTTCGATAGTTTTCCGGCAGTGAATTTAATATTTTCCTAAAATCGTATTCCCGAGTTACTGAGGACAATTGGCCAATATAGATCCCAATTAAATTGTTAAAATTCCAGACATTCGTATTCAGTTTTCATCTGTCTAGGATTATCTCTCTCTCTCTCTCTCTCTCTCTCTCTCTCTCTCTCTCTCTCTCTCTCTCAACTTCGTACGCAAAGGTTG
Source organism: Macrobrachium rosenbergii (assembly GCF_040412425.1). Classification (NCBI taxonomy): domain Eukaryota; kingdom Metazoa; phylum Arthropoda; class Malacostraca; order Decapoda; family Palaemonidae; genus Macrobrachium; species Macrobrachium rosenbergii. Next base: position 19,262,253 of record NC_089758.1, read on the forward strand.
GAAGGAAACTTGAATTGTCTATAGAAGTTAAATTGGAAGTTGAATGCTAATGGAAGAAAGAAGTTAGAGACTGTAAAGAAGAAATGTTTACGTAGTATTTATGGCATGAGCAGAATTCAAAGGGTGTAGAATGTACAGTAGAAGGAATAGTAAAAGGGTAACTGTAGGTGGAAGAGTGGATCAATGTTTTGAAATGGTGCCGTCATGGGGAAAGAATGGAGAGTGATAGATTAATGAAAAGAGTACATATTCCTTGATTGGTGTGAGGAAGAAGAGGAAGACCTAGAAGGCCTGGTTAAATAGAGAGAGAGAGAGAGAGAGAGAGAGAGAGAGAGAGAGAGAGTGGAAGAAGAGGTAAATTGCACCGGTTTATAAGGGGATCGACACAATGTTCTTGCACCCTCTGCATAGGCGTATTTAATGGGCCGTGTTGTGGGAATTTTATTCATAGAGAGTTCAACCGCGATTCAACAGTGTAGATGTGAATGCTGTAATGACTCTTGTACTTGCACTTCACACACACGCGTCTACATATGCATATTCACACATTCATTATATATATAATATATATATATATATATATATATATATATATATATATAATGTAAGGAGCCCATACAAACGCCAAAATGTGGAAAATAAAGGCTATATTTCAGAGACCAAACTGTCTCTCTCCTCAGGCAAATAGTGAATGAGAAAAAGAGTACAGAAAAGCGGTATTTATACCGGAAGGTCCATAGGTCAGCCGTTATGTCACTTCAGTTTACAATTTATCTTTAATCTTCTTAATCCCTGGTTGGAGGAAGATTTTATTTATGATATCTGAATCCCACTCCCACGCACCTCTTGAAAGATTCGTGGTGTTTCTTTGTTTAATCAAAGCTGATTCCACCACCTGGCTTTTGAATCGACAATTGTTGCTATAAATTATACGAGACATACTCCAGTTTATCCTGTGATTATGGTTATTTATGTGGTTAAAAATAGCTCAGCTCTGTTGTCCGTACCTAACTAAACGTTTATGCTGTATTAATCTCTGGGGGAGTGGTTTACCTGTAAAGCCGATATAAAAATGGTCACAATCGAAGCAAGGGATTTCGTAAACTCCTGTATCTTTGGGGACTGGTTTTTGTTGGACGTTAATCAGTCCCCAAAGACACAGGAGTTTACGAAATCCCTTGTCTCGATTGTGACCAAACTTATGTCGGCTTTACAAGCAAATCACTCCCCCAGAGATTAATACAGCATAAACGTTCAGTTAGGTACGGACAACAGAGCTCAGCTATTTTTAACCACATAAATAACTATATTCACAGAATAAACTGGAATATGTCTCGTATAATTCATAGCAGCAGTTGTTGGTTCAAAAGCCAGATGGTGGAATCAGCTTTGATTAAACAAAGAAACACCATGAATCCTTCAAGAGGTCATAGGATTCAGATATTATAGATAAAATCTTCCTCCAACGAGTGATTAAGAAGATTAAAGAGAAATTATCAACCGGAGTGATGTAAAGGCTGACCTATGAACCTTCTGGTATACATACTGCTTTTCTGTAACTCTTTCTCATTCACGATTTGCCTGAGGAGAGTGACAATTTGGTCTCTGAAATATAGCCTTTATTTTCCACATTTTGGCGTTTGTATGGGCTCCATATATTTGATGGAATTCTGTTTCAACAGAAAATATTTTACAGTTATATTTATATATATATATATATATATATATATATATATATATATATATATATATATATATATATATATATATATATATATATTATATATTTATTTATACATACATATATACATACATACATACATACATACATACATACATACATACATACATACATACATATATCAAGGTAAATCAAGGCAACATGCGTCCTTCGTATAAGCTGAAGTATCATTTGCAGTCCATTTAGGATTAACTAAAAGATGCAACAAATAATAACGACAGAGTTGTAACAGGTGTCGTCCACGTAACCTGGTGGCATGTACCTGACTCGCATCCCGCAAATTCTCATGTGGGGAGGACAATCCTTGACATCAGTCCAGGTACCTGAAGTAGAAAAGAGAGTAGGGAAGAATTCAACTCCTTGTACATGTAGCGAGCTAGAAGAGAAGAAGAAAGACGCGTAGCTATAGAAGAAACTACTGAAGAAGATATTATTAAGAATAAAATTAAAAATACGTTCGAGTAAAATCAAGTATAAAAGAGATTAAAATACTGTACAAAGTAAAGCTTTCCTTCGCAGTACCTGCAGCAAGAAAGAAATCCAGAACAAATAAAAAAAAAATTCTGTACATGTAAAGAATTTGTGTCAAGCACAGTGAAGAGAGGGGATTGGATTAAAAAGCTTTTTCTACAAGTACCTCGAGTGACAACTAGAATAAATAACAAGGAAAAGAACTATCTAGATTAAAAAGTGAAAAAACAAAAACAAAAGTTCAGAAATCTGAATAAAAGTGTTCACTTTAGAAAGAGAACGTAAAAAAATTACAAAATCAATAAGTGTCTAGAGCTAGTAACCCCCCCAAGAAATATTTGAGGACAGGCAAATTATAGGTGTCCAAGCAATGCATTTGCCCAATTGGAAAAGAAATCCTTTTTTAAAAAAGTCAGAACGCTTTGCAAGTTCCTCCGGTGAAAGTTGTGATACAGATTTCTGTCTAAGTACCTATCTTAAAAAAAAGAAAATAAAAAATCTCGTCCCACAGTGCAAAAGCAAAAAGAAAATCCTAAGTACCTGTTTTCGAAAAAAGTGATAAAATACATAGTGCATGCGAAGAAAAAGCTGGCATTGTGCTGGTGGTGAAATAAGCACATAAAATAAAACAAACAATAAAAAAGTCTTTCCACCGAAAACCCTGTAGGGAAAACAGGAAAAAAGATGTTAAAAACTTTCTTTGAGTACTCATGCTGAAAGTAAGAAAAATTATAAAAGCGGATCAGGAACGCGGAAAAAGAACGAGGGTGATAAGAATTGTTAAATTCGTTTGAAATCAAATTCATTTTTTATATATTTATTGTTTATTTCCGAATGCAGTCTTGCAGGAAAGTCAAGTTAAAACATAGTTACATACATTACCACACAATTGTTGGATTCATTTGTAAAAACACATTTCTCTGTAAAGGAAATTCACAAATTGTCTGCCCTTTCTCCTTAGTTGATAAATTTGTTTCCATTGTCGAAAAATAGATTTAGTATAAAGAATTTACCTGTAATATTATAACCTTAATATCAAGGGCTTACGACTGAAAAGTAAAAAAAAAACCGTTTTAAGATATCACCGTAGTTAAAGCGTTTTCAAGCTCGTTTTAGGATCAGCCCAAGAGCTCACGATTGTTCAAATCGTAAATACAGCATATAAATATCCAAAGAGAACAATGAAAAGTGAGTGGTAACAAAGTTCAAATTTTCTCAAGTTTCATTTTTCTTGCAGCCTAATTCGTTGCTACCGCAAAAGGGCTTCAAGATGACTCATATTAATCTCAAAATTACAAGTGAATGTCAGCAAATATGATGAAGCTAAGAATTTCTTCCATTCTAACATTTTTTTCAGGTGCCTCATTCTAGGCTGTTAGGGATCTGTTCAGCGATGAATTTTGTTTAGAATTGCTTTAAGTCATCATCTTAAAGCCAGATTTGCAAAAGGGAATACAAGTGGTTGGTCCCATGTAAGGTATCTCTCGAGTCCAAAAGAATAATAGACCATTTTTTCTGCTACTTCGAGAAAAATGCCATATTGAAAATTCTGCTGATGAGTAGAATTTTATGTAAGTCAAAATAAAGGCGTATAAAAAACTTAATGAAGTTACATATGATATGAAGGAACTTATGATAAGAAACGAATCCCACTGACATCTCCATACAGAAAACAAGACACGAATACGTCAATTTATGAGCTAAAATAACTGCATTAAAAAGCTAAAAAAAAGTGAAAACATTCTTTTGAGAGTCCCCCACTCTTGTTCTAATCGAGGTCCTTCCACGTATATGTAAATTGGTGTGGTAGAATCATAGAAATGATTGTGTATAACCTCTGCCAAAATGCACTGTCCTAATCAATCACTACATTAATATCAGTTTATTTGTCTTAATTTTTAAAAATTCTTTTAAGGACAGTTGAAAGCCTGACGACCCTGGCCCATACTCCCCTACTTCAACTTGGCATCTAAAATGTATTATTGACGGTTTCGTGTCTATACGAAACCCAGGATAATAATGAGTGCTTGTCGATCCACATAACAACACTTTGCCATTAGTTCCGAAGTGAGATTTCCTTATAATAAAGTAACATATTACCTGCTAATTCCAAGTTAGAATGGCTGTATAGGAAGGATGCTTCATTCTCACATCTGAACCTTATGTTGGTCATGCCATCATCGTCATTGGTTTGCATGCGGGCAGAGTACTTGATCGCGTATGACCTCATGAACCCGGCTCCTGGGCACGTAACTTTGTCTGTGAATGA
>NC_089758.1:19269233-19279233 GCF_040412425.1 Macrobrachium rosenbergii
TAAGAGCAGTGTATTTAATTTTTGAATGAGTCTTCACACGCATTACAACAAACATAATTCATGTCACCAAAATATAAGAACTGGACAATGCGTGTCCTACCTTTTTCCTGGCTATCAGACCACTCGAGAATAAAGGAGGCATCATTGACTTCAATTCCAGATTTTGTACGACATAGAAGCCGTAATCCTGACATTCCACAGTCATCTACGGCCGTATTGGGGCCTGAGTAAGGATCGTACTGAAAGGAATAGATTAATTCTGGTGATATCTGTCATTTTCATTTATATGTAAAATTAGAAAAAAAGGTGAGAAAAGAGAAGTAGAGCAACACACAAATAGAATAACAAGGCATCGAAAGTTGATGCACAGAGAAAGTTTCACTTATAATAAATGCATCGCTTCCACGTGAACTACCAAAACCTTGTGGGTGATAATCATGGCTAAAAGTTTGTTTTCCTTGTTGATAATAAATTCAACTGAAATTTATTCTTCCAGAACCAGTCCATCCGCGACTGTTGACTTCTTATGGACAAGTCTTAGCTACTGTGAGACAGAGCCTTAAAGTATAACTTATCATCGATTAGCATTTCTATTCTTAAACATCAGTTATCCCTTGCCACTTCGGAGCAAATTAACTTTATGTTTAAAGGAAAATAGAAGTGTTCAGAGCAATCTACATATTTTAGTTGAAGATCAATATACATTTTGGCCAACATTGCGAAAAAAATGTTAAGGGAAATTGCTTATATATTTCAACTTTTTATTCTGGGTAAAGAAGGAATTTATTCAGAGAAACTTAAATGGCGCAATGCTGCGCCCGGTCCAGGAGTAGTTCAGGTTACAGTCGAACTTTATACTTTCAGTGCACAATGCTGGAAATTGATTTTTTTATCTATAAAAATCTTGAATATGGTGATTCTTTTTCCATTTTGTAAAGCATCTAAATAGAGTATGTGAACAGTTTATAGTAAGTGAACCTCTAATTGTCTCATTCTAACAGGAGTCATCTCAGTTACAGCATAAAAACGTCACATTATCATTCAAATGTATTTCGAGGGTGAAGTCATGTACGTATTAAAATTACGCATTTTGGAGAAAGAGGGAGAGAGCATTACGGCAACCTGCCAGTCAGAGATCATATTTAAATTAAATCAGCTTTGCTGCCCACTGACTGTAATAAAACCAAGGCCTTTGTATTTTGCTCATATAATCTAATTGTAAAAGCCTATACACTGTACTGTATACGTAACTAACGTTGGGGGATATAAAGTGATTAAACGAGATCAGCTTTGCCCATAGTGTTTCTGATTTAATTACCTTGATGACATTAATTAGAGTAGCATGAAAGCAAAGCGAAAACTTGGCCTATATTGACCATAAGTAGATTATCAACGAAACACCTAAAATTTCCAATAAAACTGTGCTCATGGAAACTTTTGTCCTCTAATTATAAAGACATGTAATAAAACGTAGTATGCATCCATCTACTGTGCGTGGCTGGATGTTCCGTAACTTTGTATGTTATAACGATAGCCCAAGGGGAACAAACTCCGCTCCTAGACCCCTCTCACCACCCTCCCCTGTATTAGTATTATTAGTATTTAGAATGTTGGTACCTTCGTCCAAGCTTTAGGACGGTACGCAGCATTTCGAGGAAACTGGATATGCCGTGGTGACCCTGTGCTATATTGCTGTCATTTTTGTCGACATGGACACAATATATATATATATATATATATATATATATATATATATATATATATATATATATATATATACATATGTTTGTGTTCGTATGTATATATATATATATATATGTGTGTGTGTGTGTATATATATATATATATATATATATATATATATATATATATATATATATATATATATGTATAGATGCGGGTGTGTGTGCGGGTTCGTGTTCTTGAAAAAATGATAAATAGAAGAAATGCGTCAGTTATAAAACTAACAAATACGTACGTAAGTGACAAATCCATAGGCGAAGCCATTTCCGTCGCAGCGAATGTCATTAGTCCAAGAACCCCAATATCCGTCGAAACTAGTTTTTAGTCTAACAGCGCCTGTCAAGGACAAGGTGTCATTTTAGTGATATTTCTTAGCAAAAGTCAGTAGTTTTTTACCTTCACGGTTTCCTTACCTTCTCATATACACACTCATAAACACTGGCTGATTGGTGTTTGGATGTGGCAACCCTACTGCCTACATTTGGAAGGGTCAGGCAAACAAAGCAGGTGTCATGGCCTACTGGTGGAGCCCAATCCTTATCGTTGCTAGGTCTACGGAATGCTACGGTGTACCACCCTCCTGTTGCCTATGTGTACCTAAGCTTACTACGGTCAAGATAAAATGAACTTCAGGCTTGTTAAAACCGAATGAGCTCTTTTGTAGTGGATATTTTTGTGCAGACTTTGTTATTTGTTTCTTTTGGTCTTTATTTGGTGAGTAAAATTTTGGTGGATATTAATTGCCTTTCAGCTAAAAATACTTTCTTCATCTAGCTTTTCTTTTAGCAGCCCTTTTCAAGTTTTTCGTGTTCCAGTACCATTGAACGACGATGTCATTTAATGCACAAGCACACTAAGGTTTTGTCACAATTCCTCTAGACAGCTTTTCAACTCTTTGTACTGAATTTATTTGAAGCTTTCCACGTGTACAATATTTAGTCGCCCTCTAGTCCAAACTGCTTCCTTGTATACCCAATATTTTTCAATCTCACAACTGCAATAGACAAGTCGTGAACTCAAGGGTCAGACATCTTGGTCACTCTTTCAAACCAGTCTCCCCCAGAATATGAATTTCCTAATATACTTGGTCTCCTTATTTTCAAACGGTTACACTTTTTAAGCGGCCAAGTACCTTGCTGGGGATGGCCAAATATATCTCATTCTCTACAAAAATAAATGAACAGATGAATGGATAAATAAATAAATACATAAATAAACAACAGGGCGTCTTACCTGGTTTCTTGATGTACAAAGGAGTGCCGGATTCCAGATCAGAGAATGTTGAGCCGGAGAGTCTGACGAGACTGCAATTTCCAGATTCACTGTCTGGTTCCCACGCAAAGGCTTCGCATCTGTTATCATTTAAACACACTGAAGGGCATTGCAGCAGCCGAGCTGGAAAAAATAATGTAGCAATCTAATGTGACGTCTTCATATTCCTTAAACTTTCTTCTCTCTAATACACTCCAAATTCTGTCAACTGTTTCTGCAGTTTCCCTCCACTGTATCCAATCAGTAGTGCATCATCTGCAAACTCAACCATCTCACAATCCATTCATGACTTTTTCTTTCCATACAACTTTGAGCCCACACTACTGAAGCCTTTTAGTTGGATAACGTTGCTTTATGGTAGCTGAAGTTAATTTTAAAACGGGTAGTAAGTGATAGAAACCAGCAGTTATGGGAAAATTGCTATTCGCAAGAGTATGGTAGTCTAAAATGACTTAATTGTTGAAATATTACGTTTGCGTTGCAGTTCGTACTTTCACCTCGTAAAAAAATTTACTTTGTATATATATATATATATATATATATATATATATATACACATATATATACACAGTATATATATACTGTATATATATACACACGCGCACGCACACACACATATATATATGTATGTATGTATATGTGTATATATATGTGTGTGTGTATATGTACACATATATATATATATAATGTATGTATATATATATATGTATATTATTTATACATAAATTTATAAAAGTTATATAATGGTCAACTGAAACAAATTTAACACAGGGAACTCGTGTAGGCTGTATTAGTTTCTATTGCTTCAGCCCTGATCACAGTTGCAAGCAAACAATAGTTAAATGATAAGAGTGTCTTTATGGAATTTACAAGCGTGAGATAACAAACTCGACAGGATAAGATGATGATTAACTTGTGACAGAAGGAGTCAAGGAGACGTTCTGCTTTAGTATTCGCAACCTCCCACCTGAGGTCAAGTCTAGTGGGCGGTTCCACTGGAATACATGTGTAAGAATATACGTTAATATTAGCTCCATCATGAAGTCTTGCATATTGTCCGTATTCATTCAGGACTGAAGTTATGTCTGTCAAGAAATATATTTCATCTGTGATCAAGTTTATTTTATGGGTATGCATATATATATATATATATATATATATATATATATATATATATATATATATATATATATATATATATATATATATATATATACATATACATATACATATATGTGTGTGTGTGCGTATGTGTATCCATGGGTGGATTCGTATGCATGTACAGGAAAATAGTTACGAGGGAGACGAGTGGATTTCTAGGAATGTTCTTCCTTCTCAATAGTTTCTGTGTGTCTCTTTGTTAAACTACTCCATGCTTGTAATATATGAATAAGTAATTAAATAAAAAGGAGTTAATGTACTGTTAATACATGAAATAGAGTCATAAATTATTATATTCCAAATAATGTCTAGTTCTCTCTCTCTCTCTCTCTCTCTCTCTCTCTCTCTCTCTCTCTCTCTCTCTCTCTCTCTCTCTCTCTCTCTCTGTGACTCTTAACTTGGAATGCTCACACCTAATCCTATAACCTACCTGATCATTCAGAACATAGTAACATGTCAGATAACCCTAGTAACCTGTGAGGTAATCCTAGCAATGCTTACCAGTATATAGACTTAAGTCTAAGAATAAATAAAAATGTGAAACACTAGCAAAGATTATAAATTAATGATCAAACCTGCCATTACGCAAACGAGTGCAGAATTAGTAACTTAATCCTATTCTACATGGTAATCTTTAAAACAATCACAGTAATAATTGCAACTATAGTTCTTCAATTACGGCTGCAATTACAACAGCTCCGAACGCAACACAACATCACAATTACGCCAGAAACCGAAACATATAAGAGCGAGTTCATGCTATTCTAGACAGTCGAGGCATACATGAAGCTGAATTATACATGAAAGAGATCTTACTGACCTGGTTGTAGGTCCTTGTTAATGAACAGGGAAAGTTTTAGTTCGTCACCCATCATTACATGCTTCCCCTAACATGCAAACGAGTAGTTTGTTGACCAAGATATTACAAAACCAATGATTACAGAAGACTCCTCAAAACTTCAGAATCTTTGTGTAATTGCTGAAGGTCATATTCATTACATGACCTTTATAATTTTATGGTTCAGGTTTCGCCGAATAACTGTTTGAAATATTCTCGCTCACACAAACACTCACACTCACACACACACACACACACACACACACACACACACACACACACACACACACACACACACACATATATATATATATATATATATATATATATATGTATGTATGTATATATATATATATGTGTATGTATGTATGTATGTATGTATGTATGTATGTATGTATGTATGTATGTATGTATGTATGTATTTATGCATGCATGCATGCATAAAGCCTTCAGCCTTCAGTTGCATTGTTATTCAGTCATATCATGTGCAAAAGTGATTTAGAATACCATCTTTAGTGGCGCAATAGGAGTGTTTTACATAAAAGTATTTTAAGGCCAGGCCACAGAAAGGCGCATACATGTCATTTACGCCGTGACGTGATCGGTAATATTATATGCTTGAGACTCATATCATCTTGGATGTAACATCAGATCTTCTTGAGGGCTGGAACTTATTCTCTCCTTTAATTGCCAGCTACCTGATTAGTATTTAATGAATCATTATTCACTGAAATTAGCAGAAATATGGTAATTGTGAAAAGACTGGCTAAAATATATCTGGTCATGGAAGAGACCTGAAATGGAAAAAGAATCAGGCAAATCTGCTTGCATGGCCGCAGAAAGCCATAATTTTTGTGCAGAGTACGTTCAAAATCCGGCTAGGTTCAGGAGAGGCCGGTGAACTTTGTGAAATCGCTGAATGAGTATTGAAGCTTAGAGGCATTAGTCAGAATCAAACTAATACATAAAATTACTGTCTAGCCGAGACATATCTTTTTTCGAGAGGTGATTAGGATTAAGATGTAACCTACATTAACAATTTAAGGAATATATTTGAATATTTTTAACAGCAATAATATTCGTTTCTAATTATTAGCAGTGCAACATATAAGCATCCAGTGATGTTCATTCATTTGGAGATTAGTTTAATCATATGTTCTTTATATCTTTATCATTGTTGTTCATGCTCTTGTCGTGTGTAGGTGTTGGAACTTTGATTTTATATTAGTTTTAGTGTTGTGGGATGGAGTTGAAAATATTTACTTTTGTATTGAAATTTGGTTTTAGGCGCCTACAGTTGAAGTGTAAGTTAAAATGTAGAGCAATGTAAATGAAGTATTGACGAGAGAAGTTGTTATATTAACAAAAGAAGACCGGAAAAGTAAGGTTTCTGGTTTATTTCGTAAAAACGTCTTCTGTTATGCAGGTGTGAATGAATTTTTAGTGTACAGATCAGGAAGGTGGACTTTAGTTGTTAGCCGCATAACTAGAGAAAACATTTTTTTCTAAGCGTCCATAATATTGCAAAGCTTTTATGAAGAGAAAAAATTACTATTACAGCTGCAAGAAATTCTAAGCAAATGTAACACTTACCATCTCACATTTTCAGTTTCTGTAAAGCAGAAAATTACTTTGACAGAATTTTGTGCCGGAAAGTGCAGTTTTGTTGTATTAAATTCACCTCTAAACTGTAACTTTTCAGCCATAACCTAGATCCCTCTCCGCTACTTATTCTCAAGAGTCTTAGCGTCCTAAGTTTTAGTCTCAAAAATGTTAACGTTGTTCTTTCTCTTGATGAGCTACATACTGCACAACCTAAGACACAAAGGTTGGTGAAAAGTAATGAGTGTTCTAGGAAATTGCTGTGCTTTTTAAGGATACTATAGAGTTGAATTTAATGCAAGAAAACAAGAAAACTGCACTTCTTGACACTAACTGCTGTCAACTTAACTTTGAGTTTTATATGTATGTGTGTATATATATATATATATGTATATATATATATATATATATATATATATATATAGTATGTATATATATATATATATATATATATATATATATATATATATATATATATATATATATATATATATATATATATATATATAGATTAATGATGAATAATATTGCCAGCACCAGGAAGAACATTCTTTATTACGGGCTTTCGAGGTATGAAACCTCATCATCAGGCTGAAAAACCGACAAGGATGATAATCGATGAAATTACAATAAAATGAATTGTCATAATAAGTCTTCAGCAAAAATACTAACCAAATATATAAAACGAACATTAAATACAAACTAAAAGGGTGAGACGCAAAATAACGAAAAATTAAAAACGAACACAAACATAAAAACATAAAAATAAGGTGAAATGTAAACAAACTACCACTCATAAAGTAAAATATATGGGATCCAGTTCCCGCTGGCTCAGACACAGAATTTTGGAACACAGAGGTCTTTCTATTAAAACTAGGTTTCCTCTGTCCAAACCACCCTTTTCTGCTATTAGGGAACACAGTTTAGCGCAGGGCCACCCTTTCACTGACCTGGATTTTCAGGTACTGTCTTTTTGTTCAAATAGACTGGACCTTTTGATTTCAGAGTCGCCGGTTATTAAAAAGATGAAACCAGAATTGAACAACAACTCGTCTGGCATTCAACTAGCTATTGTGTAATTTCATAGTAGGTACACAATTGAGTCGTTAGATATTTTATTTTGTGAGTGGTAGTTTGTTTCCATTTCACCTTATTTTTATGTTTTCATGTTTGTGTTCGTTTTTAATTTTTCGTTAGTTTGCGTCTCACCCTTTTAGTTTGTATTTGCTGTTCGTTTTATATATTTGGTTAGTACTTTTGCTGAAGACTTATTATGACAATTCATTTTATTGTAATTTCATCGATTATCACCCTTGCCGGTTTTTCAGCCTGATGATGAGGTTTCATACCTCGAAAGCTCGTAATAAAGAATGCTCTTCCCGGTCTTGGCAACATTATTCATCATTAAGCTAAGATTTCAAGTAGCTACCCAATTACTGAGACTATATATATATATATATATATATATATATATATATATATATATATATATATATATATATATATATATATATATATATATATATATATATATATTTATAGATATATATATATATATATATATATATATATATGTGTCTATATATAATATATATATATATATATATATATATATATATATATATATATATATATATATATATATATATATATATATATATATATATATATATATATACAGTATGTGTGTGTATGTGTATGTATGAATAAAGCTCGATGTTGAGATGACAGCAAATAAAAATACAAGCCAAAGTGCGTACATACCGTTCCTAGTTGATATGATATCTATAGTTGAAAAAGTCGTCATTGTCCTGTAGAAATGTTCGGTTTCCAGCATCACTTCCCCCCAAAAAACAGAATACAATAAAAGCAAAGCAAAACTCTTTTTCATGTTCATTTTGATGGACGCAGTGATCAGAACGTTATCTATGGTGTGCGCTTGAAAAACTTGTTACTTTTTATATTTCTAATTCTTGTTCTTTTATTTGTTTATGTATTTATTTTAGAAGCTGAAAGACTGATTTGAATGTTTACTTGCAAACCGACAAGTATACGAAAAATCTGACATTTGCAAAATTCGTATTATTCTTGTGGCAAGAGTCATTCAGCACAATATAGTATTGCTTCTGAGATCGAAGTTCAAATATGATTCTAAAATATTCTTCCATATAAATACGCGAGACTGAGAACGACCAAACCCTCTGTTTCCTTCACTCGAGGAATCTGGCAGTATAATGGTCTGCGTCCGAGGGCGATTGATACCATCAGTACTGCTATGGTTTATTCATGGGCGGGACGGGGCCATCTTTTTGGCAGTCTAGCGAAAGGCTGACCTTTCAATTCCTTCTCGTCACGTTATGCTTCGTATCTTCTGTAGCATTATGACGGTGTTTAACCTCGTGAGAAGACTATGTGAAATGTATGATGATTGAAAAGCAGTGAATAAAATGAATATTTGAATAATAACCAGCAATATATATATATATATATATATATATATATATATATATATATATATATATATATATATATGTATATATATATGTATATATTAATTCTGTTATTTCTTAATATACAATAAATAAGTCATTTGCACGTAATGTCACATTACACTGTCGTTTTAGATATAAGAAAAGTGGAGAAAGTTCTTATTTAGTAAGATTTGGTATCCACTTTGAAGTCTAGAAGACGCCAATCCACTTAAATGAAATTGACAAGTGAAGACACTACCTGGGTTTTCTATCTATCACAATATTAAAATATATATATATATATATATATATATATATATATATATATATATATATATATATATATATATATATATATATATATATATATATAGATAAATATAAACACGGACACAAACATATATATATGTATATATATACATATATATATATATATATATATATATATATATATATATATATATATATATATATATATATATATATATATATATATATATGTATATATAACCCTCTTTGGCCAATTTCACATGCACATATTGTTTTAGATTTTTTGTCTGTAGTCTTCGATGTGGTTCGTTTGCTTTCCTCTCTGCAGTGTACATTTACTTTTTATTTCCTGCAGGATTGTAATTTTCCTTTTATTTTAAGTATTTTTCTTGCTATTGTGTTTGGCTTCATAAATAAAAGCGTGGTTTTTTAAAATCATGAAGTCGGTCAGCCTTGTGAAGCAATATTACGAAAGTATGCTGTGTTTTATATTAATGATTCGTCATGAAGCCACAGTTATACTGAATGCATTTATATATTAGTTTATCATTTATTTAAATATGATGACGAAGGATTATGCTGGACGTTTGGGTAATCTTGAAGTTAATCCTTTGGATTATACTGGAAAAATCCGTAATTCAAA
>NC_089758.1:19281733-19381733 GCF_040412425.1 Macrobrachium rosenbergii
GTCTGTAACTCTCTTGTGTTAATCGTCTACTACATGTTTACATTTCTGAATTTTAAATCAATAAAAAAACTGTGCTGTCTCAAAAGACCGTGTCCTTTTCGGGCTCCAGGTTGACAAGAAAGCTCTGTTGGATGAGCAAACATAATAATCATTGTGCTCAAGTTACTGTGGAATATTGCTCACAAAGTAGGACTTTTTTTTTTTTAGAACGGCATCTATTGTAAGAAGTAATTGAGCACAATTTCGGTAAACTAATTCCTTATAATGTTCCCTTTATGTAGCTCGAAACTAATACAGCAGGGACTGAAAAAATGTCTCTTGTCATATCTCTCTCCACACGCTGAGAAACAGATTTTTTATGGGTTAATTGGAATTTGTATTATAATTTTTTATCTAAATTCTATAACACCTGCGTATAAGGATAAACGTTTTAATGATGCTAGAAGATTTAAATCGTATCTGTGAGGTCTACGTTGATATATTCTATAGATATAAAGTCACTATATGATCAAAGGAATTAATATGCATCATACTTTCATCATTAAACCACTTTACATCCAAGGAAACCATAATCTTCAAGGAGAGAGAGAGAGAGAGAGAGAGAGAGAGAGAGAGAGAGAGAGAGAGAGAGAGAGAGAGAGAGAGCCAATTAGATTTCCATCCTTGAAGCTGTGTCAGCGCCTTAGAAGCTGAGTGCCACCTGCTTTTACCATCTTCGAGAATCTGTGTGGATAAAAAGCCCGTTGGCTAAAAAGTACATTTTCATGAGGTGTTAAGGAATACATTCCCTCACACGGTCCTCCAGTAGCTCTGATGTAAATTTGGTTGTCTTTTTTGCTTAGCCAGCAAATGGAACTCAGCCTCAATTTTTTTTTTTTAAATTTGAATTATTTAATATTTCACTAAAATCAATTATATATTTTTAAATGAGGCATTTTATTTTCATTACGAACATTTCATGTGAAATATAATAGGCTTTTTCACTTGAAATTAAAGGTATTTCTAATAGAAATTTAGTTACTCCTCCAGTGCAATAATTTTTAAACGAAATGCACTGTAGTTTTTAAGATAACACTGGACTTTTCGTATGAAATCTGTTGCGCCTTCGACGTTAACCAAAAAATTTTGTTTTAAAATAATGAGCTAGTTACACAATATTAATGATATACTTATCCCATGAAAACAGTTGACTTTCAAGTGAGTGAGAAAATCTTATGAAATCGTATGAATGTTTTCTTCGTAGATAATGAAAATTTTGAAGGAAATAACTGCGATTTTTTATGAAATGAATTTGAGGTTCAGATATCAGTATTCCGCTGATGCAAAATTTTACGATTTATATGTAGGGTTTACCGGATTACTAGTACTTTTAATCTTGCCGATTTCAACTGGGTAAGTATATCTTGCCATTTTGAACAGGTGTTACTATTCATAAATGTCTTTATTTAAAATATTAATCCTGCTTAAACTTAGGATATAACACCCTCCTCACCTATATTGTCATACATGGTATAATTACGCTTGAAATATTTAACTTTTTTCGAATGTTTTTAAACATATTATCTAATCAAGGTTTTATATCTAGTCGAGATCCATTAAAACCCACTGTGCCCGTTGTTAACCTAGGGCGTGGTAGGACGAAATTCGTGGGTAGAACCTAAGATGAAGAAAGGCGTGGGCTAGCAATCTCATCCCCAAGCCGTGCCAAAAAACGAAAAACTACATTTCACTGGACTTCAAGGTGAAATATTTAAGTTTTTAGTTTCTTCCGTGTTGCATCACAAAGGTCTGAAATCATATGCGGCAGACCTTTTTATATGACATATGGACTCTATCCCAGCTACCATTTTGGTTCTTATTTGCCATTACTTGTACCTTGATCTGTCTCTAACGTCTTACTTGCCATGATTTATTGCCCTGCTCTACGTCTGACCTCTTCATCGCCATTATTTATTGCCTTGAGCTTTGTCTGACCTAGGGCTAGATTAAACATAGTACAGTGCTTTGTTTTCTATATGGCTGGTTAATCCCTGTACTCATATAACAAAGCTCCCTTCATTTGTTATGGCACACATGATTTGTATCTTTCTCATACCTTTTGGCAATAGCGTGTATGTTTTTGATTTTGGTGTATATTTGTGTGTGTGTATGTCACTCATTCATTTGCACTTGCAACTTGATCTGAGAAATGAAATGACAAAAAATCAATGCACATACAAGTAACAAGTTCTATTCTGACTTACCATACACAGTTTCATGCTCAGTATAGAGTACCGAATCCTTCTAAACCTTGCTATCTTTGACCCTCCACAACAACCCTGCAAAATACATCAACAGTATCATAGAAAACGAGGAATCATTTTCTAAGCTTATGAAATGCACAACCGGAGACCTACAAGTAAATGTGGTAGTTATAGAATTGGATTGATTGAAACTGTTTTCAGCGGGGCAACTTATATCTAGCCGGTTTTAGGAAGGCCGTCACGGTTAAATCAGTGGTTCCCAACGTTCTCGGATTCACCAACTATTTAACTGATATTGAAAAGACCTGCGACTCATTACCATAATATATTTAAATTTAACAAGTAAATATCCATTAGTAATTTTAACATGTTTATTATTATATTCTGTGGAAACAAAAATACTGACATTCTTAGTGTGATGCCTGATTTATTTGCATTTATGTATGTAGCTTATATTGCTCCGTAAAAAAAAAAAAAAAAATATATAGCTCCATTGTGTTAATGTAACGACAATACAGGATTGTTATGAAAAGACCGTAAGGCTGGAGCATTCTGGTGTTACCTTCTTCAGACAAAAAGAAAGGCTTGTGGTAATGGTAATTATACACACACACACACACACACACACACACACACACACACACATATATATATATATATATATATATATATATATATATATATATATATATATATATATATTAACACACACATACATAAACCAACACTGGCTCTACACCTGTGAGGGTCGAACCATACATCACCATCAGGCTTCATAAGAAACCACATACAATATTCTCATCATTACATAAGCAGACCAATATACAGTAACAACGGACACCTAAATGTTAAAATTAAACAAAGCTATTTAATCTGTAAAAGGAGAGAGTCAGAAGTTAGCCATGACGCTGAAAGCATCATATCTGAAAAAATCGTTCGTGGATACACAGTGACAGGTTTTTTTCACATGTCTTTACTGTCCTTGATGCTACAATGGGAAAGGAAAGAATCATTGATTCAGATTCGGACTCACCACCAAGACCGCACGTGCCACTGGAGTATTATGTAATATAAAAAAAAAAAAAAACCCTGTATAATTTCACTCACTTGTATCGTCATATACGAGAGCAAAAGAAAAATAACAATAATGACAGTCAATTTGAGTATGTTCCTTTGGACACTAAACACCTGAGGCTATAAATGTTTAATGAATATACGAGAGGATTAACATATTTAGATAATGGCACACGACAAAACTGTATGAACGCAGGCCTAGGGAATGATGTACCTTGTGTACGCTTTATCGTAGACATGTGGCCGTAGTATAAATTAGAGCGATACAATGATACAATTCGTAAAAGCCTAATTATCCTCATAATCATGCGCCTATTAATATGAAATACAGTATGGTACGTTATGGACACACTATTCACGATTCTGAGTGTTCTCAGTATGTTAGGCCTATTCCTGTGCAGTGATGGGACTGTTCCCATGGTTTGATACAGATCTTTAATGAAAAAACTTTTTATAGCCCTAAGTAATCCGTTTATCATAATATGAGTCCTCTTTTCTATAAAACTGAATATAATGATAAGATTTACAAGATATATCTACCATGCATTTCACTCGCCTTAAGCAATCTTTTTTTGGAATAGCTTCTTAAAGAATAGTCGAATCAGTATGAGATTTTGGCAGAGCCTTATTCACAACCTGCCGTATTTTTTGTTAGCATAGTGCAGTACCAAAAGTAAACAGTTTAGTCAGTTTGTTCTTGAAAACGAGGAGAAATTCCAACTTCCATGATAGCAATTCGGACGAAATGCCTTGTGACGCACCAATGACGTTGCTATGGGCTCCACTCACCCACCTCTCTCTCTCTCTCTCATTACAAAAGAAAATAACGTTCAGTGAAAACACTGAGTGCAATGTTTTCACTTGTATTTCTCTATACTCTTTTATTAATTTCTCTTGTAATAGAGTGATAAGAAAAGGAAATAAAGACCGACTTCCCAAAGAAGCTATCGTATACTTGTCCACCCCAGCAGCGGATTAAGTACAGGGTATCTAGCAGCCAGGGTGAAGGGATTAATCCCTCAAAGGGGAAATGGAAAATGTTTTGTACAGATAAATATATATATGTATTTATATATATATATATATTATATATATATGTATATATTATATACACACACACACACACACACACACACACACACATATATATATATATATATATATATATATATATATATATATATATATATATATATATACATACATATATATATATATATATATATATATATATATATATATATATATATATATATATATCTGTGTGCGTGTGTGAGTATACAACATACATGCATTCATGTATATTATATATATATATATATATATATATATATATATATATATATATATATATATATATATATATATGCATGTATGTGTTTAGAATTTAATAAGACGAGGAACATAACAAGTCCTAGGAAAATAATTGAGTGAAAATCACCCAGCCTAAAGGTTATGACTACGGTGTTTTGAAATTCCTCTCAATAAACTGCACGAGAGACCCCGCAGAAAAGAAATAAGGAAAGAAATACACTCTGCATTTATTCATATATGCAAATCTTTCCACGTGGGCCGCACAAAGAGACTTAACTTTGAATTTGCTTGAAATACCATATCCTTGCCAGTCAAGAAGGGTTTTATTATGATTTTTTTTTATCATAAAATTTAAATTACTGGCATAGATATTTACGTATATTAGAAGCCTGCTTAAGCCTCTTGTTAATTTCGGTATGAAATTATTGAATTTCATGACAGCGATGAATATTCAGATATAAAACGAGAGCGAAATCATTTTTAAGGATGACAAAAATATGTGCGTTATTATTAAAAAAGGTCATCAAAAGAATTAAGTGTTATTATTCCATGAGGTTGAATTTTTTCAATAATAAATATTATGTTTATGTAATATAGTTGCATAATACTTTTTTTGCGGTCATTGTCATGATTAGTATCAAAAAATCAATTATACCCTATAATATTTGTGTGCGTTGGAGCGGTGACTTTACATCTGTTTATTATTTTATTATTCCTTTGAGTATGATGGCATCCTCATTTTCCCAAAATTTCAAAAATTCGAACAGCCACTTCTTCTTTATGTATCGATCTCTCAGTACAGAATAGATAATTTCTCACTTTTTCATATATATATATATTTATATGTGTGTGTGTGTACACATATATATATATATATATATATATATATATATATATATATATATATATATATATATATATATATATACATACATATACTTAAAAATCACAGTAGATGCACGTGACATCAGTATATAAGCGAATACGCTTGGTACTGAACTTCTGCCTGTCACTTTCCTGTCGTACTCGCTTTTATATATATATATATATATATATATATATATATATATATATATATATATATATATATATATATATATATATATATATATAAATTCATAAATTCGTATTACCACTTCCTTGTGTATCATACTCTAAGTAAAGGATAAATCATTTCTCGATTATCATACACACACACACACACACACACACACACACACACACACACACACACACATATATATATATATATATATATATATATATATATATATATATATATATATATATTATATATGTAATGTATGTATGTGTGTATTATTCAGTAGATGAAATCTATCCATAAGGAACAAGCTCACAAGTGCCACTGACTGTAAATTTAAGCTTCCGAAGAATATGGTGTTCATTGAGAGAAACAATAGAAGGTAATAATAAATGCTTTTTACATATATACATGTATATGTGAGTGTGTGTATATGTATATATATATATATATATATATATGTGTGTGTGTGTGTATGTATAAACTTTATCACTTACACAATTGTTCTGTTCATTAATTGAATTAATAACAGGACCTCATTTAAACCTTTAATTGTATAAGATTCATAATCACTTTAAAATTCTTTCAACCAAATATGAATATTGGTCAACGTCTGATAAACACAAATATTGTAGGAGATAGAATACAGAAGGATGATGACTTATCTCTATTCATAAAAATTCAAGCAATAATTCATCTGAATTATTATCAGCGGTGTTTATAAAGGTAGTTTGTGGCATAAGGAAAACAGGTCATCTATCTTGATCGTTGTCAGATGTGTTTGCGAAGATAGTGTGGAGCATTCAGGAAACCGATCAACGATCCGTTATATTATAAAGTGTGTTTTAGAAGCCGCCATATCTGTGGTCTTTTACTGAGTTATTTTAATGCTGAAATGGTTTTGAGGTTAGTTTACGGTATAAAAACAAAAAGTAACAAAAATATATGTGACATCCAATAATAATTGTCTCCGCTAAATATTACCTGAGAATTATAAAGCCACCAAATTTCTAACGTGGTATTAGAATCAATGAAAACCGTCAGATGATAATGTGTAAGTCAGTGAGTCACAGTGGGGCCTGTGATATACTGTAATAGAGGGACTTAATGTTGTAGTGCCAGTAATCATCTTACTCCTCTTTCCGTAACATCCTCCCCTCCCCGCCCCGAAAAAAGTTAGATCATTAACGTCTTTTTTCCTTTCTTTACGGTATAATGAATATTTCAGTTTATTAGTATCTTCAAAGCGACAGGATTTGGGAAGGGTAGAAACGCTTGATTAGCTTAATTATTAAGCAATTAAAAACCTGTTTCATTGGGGTAATTTATGAAATTATGCTCGCCTGAGTGATAGAGGTAATATTTTTAAAGCGCAGTTTTATCATTTACCAAGGCCTGGAATGCGCTGTACATCGTAACATTAAACATTTTGTATTGATAGCCATCGGCTTATATAATATTCAAGGATTACGCTGATTCCATAAGTATCCACTAATGTATTTGAGTGACGATCTGGTGTTACAGTGCGAGAAGTCAGTGATACCGAAAGTAATTGAACTGAGGAGAAATGGAATGTGTAAGTCCTTGGGTAGTAAATGGTCCACTCCTCAAAAGTATATACAAAAGATCGTTTCACGTATATAGATATATACCATTCTTGTTATATTTTGAGCATTGGAAATTAACGGGAATTCTGTAAAATAAGTCAGACTCTAAAATTACCTAGTAGGCCGTAAGTAGATAAAGAAGATTGTGATTAGAAATTCTATAAAGTGTTAAAGTAAAGCTTATATAATATTTTGATTGCTCTAAAACATACTAATATTACCTGCCTCGTCGAAAAAATAGATAAAGAAGAATGTTATGTAAAATACTTTAAAAAAATTGCGTAAAGGTTATGTAAGTTTTTAATTACTATATAATAAGCAAGCTAGAATTATCTGTTTCGTCCACAAAAATTAGGTACAGAAGAAAGTTACGTAATATTCTATATAAATATGTAAAGGTATTAATGAAATGCCCGTTTCCCTTGGGGAAAATACGTGTAAATTCAATAGTGAAGAGTTTAAGGACAAAATCATTCATCAAAATGGCTGAATTGTTCAGCCGGCTCCTTAAAGACGAACAGCATTCACTCATACTTTAAGGAGATGGAACGATGGCTCTTCAGTAGAACAGGATGGAATATTTTTGAAAACAAAATTAAATAAGAAATTCCTGTTTTCTTTTCTGAAGAAAGGTTCCCGATTCTTAAGGGAAAACAGTTCGGATTTCTGTAAGAAAAATGTCCTATTTATTTTTTTAAAGAAAACTGCAATTTTAAAAAGAGAAGTACCTAATTCATTAAAGAAAACATTCCTGAACTTTTAAAAGGAAAATATTCTAGATTTTTCAAAAGAAATATTTGTGATTTTTAAAGATTCAGTTCCACGAACTGGTCCAGAAGTTTCTGAATTTTAAAAAGAAAAATTCGTGATCTCTGAAAGAAAAAGCTGCGTTTTAAAGGAAAGTTCTCGTTTTATAAATATGGAATTCCTGCATTTTCTAGGGAAATATTTTGAACTTTATAAAGAAAGGGGTCTGATTTTGAAAAGAAAAAGCTTCCTAATTTTCAAATTCCATGGTAAATGAAGTTCTGTGCTTCCTTTGGATTTGTTATTTTTTCATCGCCTGTTTGATTTTTTTTTTTTTTGCCATTAAACTGACAATTTTCTCCAAATGCTGAATGTCTGCATCAGTAGAAAGTCTTGTGATTGTCCTTTACGTCGCACTGGAAAAGAATATCTGGTCCTGTTTCGATAAATTTTATTAGAAAACTAAAAGCAGTATACTCTAGAATGTGTAGCATGAACGGGGTTAATTAACCAACCCTCCAAAAGGGGGTCATAGTAAATACTTAGAGGAGGAGAGTGAACAGTTTTTTCTAAAGCTTCCTAAAGGCATTCCATAGACTGAAACCACTCAGTTAAAATTCGTGAATCGCCCGAGGAGTATCTTATACTGAAACAGAAAAGTCATGCACTCCGCTGACAAAAATATAATTAACTGACATCACAACATACTTTTAACACTATGAATAGAAACCATTTTTTTCTATGAAATTCAAATAGCTCCCCTTCTAATCAATTGCTGTTTCATCTCTCTCTCTCTCTCTCTCTCTCTCTCTCTCTCTCTCTCTCTCTCTCTCTCTCTCTCTCTCTCTCTCTCTGACAAAAAACAAAAACCAAAAACAAAACTGGATCTTGATAGAACATAATCTTTTACCATCCAGCTGCTGCACGCTAATGACTATAATTATCCCATAGACCTAGAGACCCCTGCGAAATAATTGATAGTTTACGGGAATGCTACAATTATAAGCCTTAATGAAGCCGACCCCCGTTGCATGTCACATTGATAGGCTCCTCCGGTAGGTTTATCTCTCTCAAGATTAGAGGCGAATATCATTTTTAAATTCGTGTATCTCTCGTGAAGGATCAGTCTTTGAAAAGTGTTCCAGAAATTAATTTATAGAAGTGATATTTTTTGTGGTTCATTTGAAGTTCAAAGGAAGAACTCAAAGAGTAGGAAAAATGCGAAAAAAATAAGAACCATGAAACTATTTTATAGAATATGAAAAAAATTGGGAAATTCCGCAACTGCCAAGCAGATTAAATCTACACTTGCTCCTGAAACTGTCCAAAAATAGAGCAACAAAAGAGAGAAAAATGGAAAGGTTTTTGCTGTTTGCAGCTCTGTTAACTTTGTTTACTTTTCCCTTCCAGCTTTGCAAGCAAATGGAAAATTTTTGAAAGTTATTGCGACTTCTGAAACGAAAGTGGTAATGTGCAGAATACATCCACGTATCGTATAGGAGGACAGACTCTCTCTCTCTCTCTCTCTCTCTCTCTCTCTCTCTCTCTCTCTCTCTCTCTCTCTCTCTCTCTCTCTCTCTCTCTACCAAAATATGAATGCCTGTATCTGCTTCAGCTGTTATTCATGACAAATGTATGTATGCTTAATTTGTCAATATTTCAAGCATATTTGACTTCAGTTACAAAATCTGCAAACATACTGGATTCCATGTTATGTAGATGTCTCTCTTAGATTCGTTATATAACCTATGAATCACAGCCAATTTAGAACAAAATCACGGACATTTTTCAGAACTTGGGAGAACACCAGTGATACTTCTTAAATGAGTTTGTCCCCAAACCTAAATCACAATTGTAGCTTTCATCTTCGTGTTGTTTTTCCCGAAGAGTAATTATTCTGATATTTTCTTCCTGACTCAGGAATATTTATTTTTGAAGTTCAGATATTACTGATAACTGTTAATCTGCGCTAATTCTATGTTATTTTTATCTGAGTATATGTTTTACTTTGAAATGTCTATCATTTTATTCGAGCGATTTGGTCAAACTAAGATTCCCTCCTTTGGAAGGATTAGTGTCAATGCTATTGTTACTTACTTGGCTATTATTGAATCAATTGTCATGCTAAGGGCACTGGCTCCCTTTGACAGGTGAGTCACAGATTATCAAGGTCAGAAAATGGTTATCAACGTTAGCTTGTGATTTGTTAAACAACCCATTATTTCAGGTAACTGGTTCGCTATATTTTATCAGATTCAGGGCATTTACATGGATGGAAGATATATGCCTTTGGATTCGCCTAAATGAGTAGGTTTTTAATTTCATGTGTGCTCCTCACAGGAAGTCCATCAACAGCTTATTATATTCACGACATTATTTGACCTAGTTTTAAATCGAAGAACTATAAAGTAAAAGTCAACTTTAGCTTCTTGCGAATGAATGTGATTATAGCTGGTTTGTATTATGAAGTCAGGGTATCACTCAGTGCTTAGTGTCACACGAGAGGAAACATTCTTGATTAATTTTTACGAAGGAAGCATGCCGTTTACTGAATGATAGGCTCAGAGCAGATGATGGTGTCTTGGATTACTTTGTGTGAAAGCCACCTGAATGCTAAAAGCTTAGTCTTTTGCTCACTGAGGAGAGTAGCTTGTCTTTAACAGGTCTCTGGCAACAACTTGAACAGTAGCGTCATAGAAACAAGAAAGACTTGAGCCTGCTTTAAACAGAATTCACCAGAGAACTTGAAGCCAAGCCTCACACACAGCCTGCGGAAGATTTTTGCTAACAAAAGTGAGACAATCTAAACCAGTAGTTGGAGAGATTTTGACTTAAAAAACGAACCTTATAAATAAGCAAACGAATATTCATATTAAGTACCTTTACAAGAACTAGAAACTTGTTCCCTTCCACATCAAAATTACACCTTTTATCAGCAGTTGTGATACTACCGGAAATTATTAGAATTATACAAAGTAAAATCAGTAACAACCATACAAGGGATTATCTTCAGGCACAAAAGAAAAAAATAAAGAAATACTAAAACTTGTCCTCTTGTTCAAATAAGTCCTTGGAATTTACAGTTATAAAAACGTTTCCTGTAGCAAATTTTTTCCACTCTTTCAGTTGCGCACATTGTTAACAACGTACCTTCCAGTCCTATATAAGAGTCTCAGTGACTGTTATAATAATGGAGCTAAAATAAATTGTAAAAATGGAAATCCTCTAGTTGCTTTTTATCTTTTCAAGATAAAAGAATTCCTTGAAAAATACAGACGTCCATAAAAATTCTTTTCTCTCCAGCACGAAACCTTCCCAGCCAACGGCTGTAAAACTCCTGGGAAAATTTGATATCTGTTTACATTGTTTTCTTTTTAGTTTCCCTTCCAAACAACTCTCGAATAGACCATCACACAAGGGAAGCCACGACAGCGTAGATGTGGCCTTTGTGTATTTTGTTTTAGTTTCATAACCAGTATTGTCTTTTTTTTATAGCCATCATTATCTTATTTATCTATTTATATATTTGTTTGTTTGTTTGTTTGTTTATTTATTTATTTATTTATTTATTTATTTATTTGTTTGTTTGTTTGTTTATTTATTTATTTATTTCTAGTTGGTGTGTTATCCAAATATTTACCATAACTATGTTTGCTTGTCAAGTGCGGAACTTGGCCATAAGTCTAGCAACCATATTTCAATAATGCTTACAAAAGATTGACCTAAAGTGATCGGTGTGAGAGGCAGTAGGTTACCATGATGCTCGAAAAGCCATGGGATCGAATGAACTATATTTGGATGAATGTTACTGGGATGATAATGATAATAACAAAACGTGATACATGAGAAGTCAAGAATTATTGAAGCAAAACTCCAATCCGGATGCTAGGGAAGATGGTTGGAATGATTCTGAAATTGACAGGGTGAGACAGCTAGAAGGGTTAACAGGAGAAGAGTAGCGGCGTTTCAGAAAACGAAAAGAGTATATAGATCACAAGGGTATTTTTAATTGACAGATCTATTAGCAGTTTGATATTCCGAGTAGTTATAATCGGCATATAATGACCCAGAAGAATATTTTGATGAAGCTCATTAGATACGTGATGCAGACATTGGCGAACATGTATGGTAATGCTTAGCTTTCCACTGATTATTTTTTCGTTATGATGTAAGTGAAAATTGTGCTGGAATATGTATATAGGTAAAGGCTGGTTTGGTTCAGTTGTGGGTCTCAGCCAAATTTGTGCTATGTTCCCGCGGAAAGAAAAGGGAAATTAGAAAAAGATCAGGGATGTGAGAGCAAGCCTGTGTGACAAGGGAATGACTTATGAGTGCATTATTAAATAAATGATAATCACTGATGATACAAAATTGACTGGCAAAATTAAAGAAAAGACAGAAACAGCTGAAAGAATTTTAAAATGTGTTTAAACCGATAGTGACTATTAGCAACACTAAATTATGGTGCAAAGAAGGCAGCCGGGAGTAAGCTTAATTTGTGGAACAGAAATCGCCATAAAGTATAAGTCGGAATGAATAGAGAAAGAATATCTTCTTCTTCATGGATATGAAGCTTGATATTCGGAAATATGGTAAAAGTTGAGAAGTTATATGCACTGTCAATATGCAGTAGTATGGTTAGCGTATGGAATGTATATATATATATATATATATATATATATATATATATATATATATATATATATACATATACATATACATACTGTATATATGTTACAGTCAACACGCGTAATCAGTCATTACGCGTAATGACTGAAATTTCAGTCATCACGCGTAATGCGCTTAGGGACATTTGATCCCCAGGAGCTAGTACTAAACACGGCGAAATACATTTGACCCCAGGGACTAGTACTAAACCCGGCGAAACAGTGTAGGTGACTCACTGTTTCGCCGTGTTTAGTACTAGCTCCTGGGGATCAAATGTCCCCTAAGTGCATTACGCGTGATGACTGAAATTTCAGTCATTACGCATAATGACTGATTACGCATGTTGACTGTAACATATATATATAGGCTATATATATATATATATATATATATATATATATATATATATATATATATATATATATATATATATATATATATATATATATGTGTGTGTGTGTGTATATATGTATATCATGTGTGCGTATTATTTGCGTGTTTTATGATAGCATATGGTCCACAATATCCTACAAGAGCTGAAGAGTACGCGAGAGACAGATTCTCCAAGGAAGCTAAACACACACTTAATTCTATGATATGGAAGATATTTGCTCTTGGCGCTTGTCACTGATTTAGCTGTTAAAGGAAAATTGTACCTCACTATTTATTTTCTTCTTAAGCCATCCTCCCTTGCTCTTTTAAGAGGCAGCAGGTTTTTCAGGGTAAGAGAGAAGCTTATTAAAATGATTGACAATATCTTGAAATTCTCTTATTCTCGAGGTAAGAATGGAAATAAGATGCAATGTGAAAGTGGTCTCCCTGTCTAAGACGATTTTTGTCATGCAAATGAGCTGCTCATTGTGAAAGAAAGTAAAAAAGATTCCTTCCAAACATGTAGTGGCTTCTATTGGATTTCTGCAATTTATGGAAGGATATAAAAAGCATGCTTATTTACTTTCATTCACGTCGTTCTTGTTATAAACTATGGAGCAGCGATAAAAGAAAATTAAAATAGGAATTTGGGATAACATGAATACACCATATGCCGGTTTCAGTTTTTACCTACTGAAGGAATTAGAAGCAATGGTGATCTTGTATCTTACTTTGATATTAGGTTTATTTTCATTTTTGACGGAATTAGGTCCTGCATTATAATTTCAGACAAAATCTTAGACAATTTGTTTTATTTACTTTGCAGCAGAAGAATTGTGTAGCTCAATAATAACAACATATATATACAAATAATACGCATATATATATATATATATATATATATATATATATATATATATATATATATATATATACAGTATGTACATATATAATATATATATACATTATATATATATATATATATATATATATATATATATATATATATATATATATATATGTATATGTATGTGTGTGTGCGTGCATGCGCGGCGCGTGTATGTCCTCCATAGACTCCATATTTCTTCCTCCCTTATCTTCCAACCTATCTCTCTCAAACCACTTTATTCAAGAATATTGCTTTCTACATCTCGTAATTCAAATGAGTCGTGTGAGCATAACTGAATGATCATTGCGCAACTCAAGTTTTAATATCCCTATACTTTTTTAACATATTTTTTTTATCTTTTCTCTCATCGAATCTTCACTTCTGAGGAAATCTATTTCAATCTTCGATTTCTATGACCAATTTGGATGGCCAAATTACTTTCACTACGTCGAGGAGAAATCACATAATTAAAAGAACTAATTTACTTTAAAGAGAATTTATATTTTCTTACGATGTCCTGAGTCTTTTTCAGCCCACATACCAAATATAATTCAGTAGCAGTCTTGTCCGTCTTGATACGTAACATTGTTCTCCTATTTTTGGGAATTGTTTCTAAGTCACTGTTTTTGAGAAAATTGAATAAAACATAACTCATTTCGTTAGTAAACCTGAATTTAATCTTCTCTAAATTATATTAATCCCAATTTCATTGTTACTGTTTCAGCCACTGTTCCGTTAAGTTCAGGGAGGACTTTCCTCTTCTCAGGGCATCTTGTCATATCAAATCGACTATCACTTTTGACGTTTATTATGTTAATTATCCATCAGAATTTCCAGCTCAATGGCTACAACTTTCCAACTCCTTCAGAGGTCTGGATTTTGATCAGTGTTTTTTATAGCCACCCCTCTCTTGTAAGAGGAGAGATCTCCGGAGTTAAGTTTTCTTTTCTTTTTTTTTTTATTTTCCATTCTCCGTTCTGTATCACTCCTCTATCTCTTTAACAAGAAACCCCCCTTCTCTACTCCCTCCCTCCCAGTGACATTCACCATGCATAAAACAGATAAAAAATAAGAGAAATATTCTGCTTCACTTTGCAACTTTTTCTACGAAATTCGTCGGAGAGGACTGCACCTTAATGGAGACAACTCGGACATCTGCCGCAGACATCTGTCCTCAGTCATATTTTTTTTCTTTTTCTCTCTTTCTTTAGGACATTCCTCGGTAGGAGAAACTTGGAGGTGATGGCGCGCCTTGCTGACGACATTTTTATGAACCCCGGATGGTGATTTTATTCTCGCTGAATTCGTAGTCATGTCAGTTGGAAATTTTATGAAATCTGATTAAAAATCCTGCGAATAAACTTTCGGGCGAATTAAGAGTAATTAGGAGTTCGAGAAGAGGAGGAGAGAGATTTTTGGGGGTGAAAACTCTGAGGGAGGACAATTTTAATCTATTTTATGTAATACGTCACGTAAACTGTAAAATCAGTTTGATTTTATAGAAGTCATGAAAACAAACCTGAGAGGGCATCATGAAAATTGTGAAGTGGAAGTAGGAGATTACAAGGAAATAAAAAAGGAATCGGATGCTCTGGGAATTATGAAGGAAAGGAAGAGGTGGACTCAAATGGCTGCTGTGAATTTCGAAACTGACTGGATATTCAAATATATTAGAAGACAAACGGAGTTTTATTGATTGACTGTATTCAGTTGACTGGCATCACACTTACAAAAGCTATCGAAGCAAGGAAAATACCATATACTCGTAGAGTTTTCATATAATTGTATTAGTGATAAATTATTCTTTATAAACTATTTAATTGTTCCATGCAATATTTCATATATCCATTAGTGTCGTATGTCCATATCCATATTATAATTATGTTTAAGAGTTAACAATCAAGTATGCGATTTAGATGAAGACAGCTTCTTCCATTCGACAATACATACTATCTTCTCCTAAAAATGCTGAAAAAATTCCTATGACTGGGACATGCAGTCAGCAGGTGCTGTGAATCATATTCAGTGGCGAATAAGGGAAATTAGTCTTATTATAAAGGAAAGAGGAGAAAGGGAAACAGATGAAAACTAATGAAATGAAGAAATTTTTAGCATATCTGATTTAATTCTGCGGAACAACTGTTACCATACCCCAAAACATCAGAAATGTATATATTTTTCTAAAATTTGTCAAATATATTTTATGTAATATAAAATGAACATGAAAATAACACATAATGCATTCATAAATAGGCTCTTTTAATTTATTTTCAAAAGAAATACAGTTAGCTTTTGAATCTTTTTCTTTAAAAAGCAAAATTTTATGATGAAATAGTATAGGTACATTTTTTTAAAATGTCAGAGGTCGATGGGAGGTTCACCTGTTCCTTAATCTGCATTAAATGAATAAATTAAAATGGAAAATGGAAAGAGAGAGGGATGGGTTCTGACCCCAAAGGGACCGCGAAGTAAAACTTCACTAAGAGGACCACTATCAGCAGGAGAGCCTTCATTAGAATTTGGTCGTCTTTCGCATCTAAGACGTCGTTTCTTCGTTCATTTCGAATTATGTCAAATGCAATGTTGTAAGTTTTAGTACAATGTGTTGCTTTTATGTTCCTTAAAGTGGAAAGGGTTTTCAAGAAGAAGATATTCCTTGAACTAATTATCATCCATCACATTCCCACCAAATTCTCCCATTACACCTCCGAACCCTAAACATAGTGCTATTTATCATTAATACAGAGTAGAGCTGCCTTACATTTGCAGATTATGATGTATAGTACTAAAAGATCTTTAGGAAGAGTCGTGCTTCGTTCCAAGAAACAATTTCTCGTGAACAGATTTTTTCTCTCTTTCGTATTAGCTGAAAAAAGCAACTTAAAAATGTAATGGTTTTCAAAAAATATTTTCCTTTAAACATATTTACAAAAACCTTGAAAGCGCATGATAGTTTAGAGATATGTAACAGACAAAGGGATGTCAAACTCATCATATATATATATATATATATATATATATATATATATATATATATATATATATATATATATATATATATATATATATATATATTTATATATATATATATATATATATATATATATATATATATATATATATATATAAACAAAAATGTAAAAAAACTTTCCGCAGGATTCATGAAAAACAAGAAGCGCTTAAAAGAAAATTAATTTCGTTATCGATAAACCAGAGAAAACGAATTATAAAATATTATTCTTTTAGCATTAATGAACTGACTTTTTAAAGCACAAAAGATGTTATGAATCTGCTATCATTATCAGCTCTATTCTCTGGACTTTAGATTTATATTCTCTCTCTCTCTCTCTCTCTCTCTCTCTCTCTCTCTCTCTCTCTCTCTCTCTCTCTCTCTCTCGTGTATATTCTATTCTGTAGAAGTTGCTCCACACGAATATGCTTGCTCTATTAATAATAATAACAATAATAATAATAAATATGCTTTCAACAAGATTATCTTAAATCCAAGGATGATCAAAATGACCACCTTCTTTGGTAAAGAGAATCTTACAAATGAGTATTTCACAAAATCTTTGGTCTACCCACAGATCTCAAATAATATTACCAAAGATAATGCATTAAAAAACTTACCTTCAAAGTTGATTTACGATAATGAGGTTCCGCATTATACTCATTGTCCAGACGAAGCTTAGAATTTAAGAAGGTTAAAGTCCTTGGTAAATCAGATTGCATTCATTTGAAACGCTTCCAATGGAAATGTTTTCAGAGTGAGTCCAGCAGTATCTGTTGCTCGATGAAAAAGTTGATACGCATTGCATCCCTGTGGAACAAGTATGAATTGCCATAAATATCATCAACTAGATAAGACCAGCATCGAGGAAAATGTTATAGAAAGGAAAAAATTTTATGAAATTACAGATAATAAATGTGAAATGATACAATATTGAGAAATAAACTGCATCTTATACAAGTATTGTCGCTTCAAGAATACCCGAAACTCTGTATGACCGTATATACACAGCCATGTAAAGCTCCTTTTGCTGAGCCTTGTACGTTTTCATATTACAATCCTTTGTGCGCTTTCATATTGCAATCTCTTGTCTTCTCCCACGCAAAGGCTAAGCCACCCTCCCTCTCTCGTTGGGTATATGTCAGTTATTGGGCGCCTAGCACCTTATTTTCTGTTGGTTTGTAAGAGTCCAGGAGTACTCATCAGTCATGTTATTCCCTTTAATACCTTACCACACTTAGGGGCCGCATTGTGGCAAGGTCTCTTCCTGGTTAAAACTCTGCTTCATCTAAATGAAACCATTCAAACTCACTCTAACGTTTGTTTTTAAATACTACCCAAGATACGATGGAATATCTCCTTTCGTCTCCATTACCCAGGACACTAAGTTAAGATTTACAGCACTGTATCTGTAGGCCAGTTCAGTTGCATATTTTATCTTTCTTTTGTAATACAACGTACTCACTTTGTGAGTTATTTCTTTTTTCATTGATTCTCCACCCTTCATTGGTTACGTCTTTTGCTTTTCGTATATTTTATTTTTTCACTTTCATTCTGTTGTATATTTTTCTCTTCCTTTACCATGAACCTTAATCCACCGGTCTACAACATTTTGCCTCATTTTATTATACCTTACTAAAAACAATTCTCATTCTCGTTTATTTATTTATTTTTCTCTTACTCACCTACCTTCAGCAGACTCTGCTACATAATCTCTCTTGTTTTTCATATATAGAATATCAGCATACTCTGAAGTATAATTTTTAGTTGATTCGGAGAACTACACCAGGAATAAAGGTGTAAAAAGATGATAACAGAAAATGAAAATGAAGTGGAGTTCTCTCATGATCTGATAAGAAAATCCATTGTTGCTTCTTATTATGCTTTTCGTGAAGAATTCGTTCCTGATGTTAACCCTTTTTTCCATCTTCCAACCATTACACAAAAAATGAAAAAATAAATAAAAATGAGGGAGAGACAGAGAGAGAGAGAGAGAGAGAGAGACGATGAAGTAATTGAGCGGAATCGAATAAAGAAAAGTAAGATGGAGAATGAGAAAGATGAGTAAAAAAAGAAGCAAGGGGGGAAAAAGTAATGACTGCTAAATAGAAAGTTGTGTGAAAAACTAGACAAAGTTTATTTCTTTAAAGATAATCAAATTAAAAAGTAAATGCAACGTAAAATTAACTGATGAGGTAACAAGCAGCATAAGGAAGAGAAGTGCAGAAGATGCGTAAAAAAAAAAAAAGTAACATTAGTTTCTTATGAACGTCAGTGGCATTTCAAGGTAGGTGAACAAAATGGACCAAGGGAACGTATCATCAGTTAAACAACATGTATTGTTAAAACGCCAGGTGGCATACTATAGCCGCCTCCAATAATTACTGGAACTGATGCAATGTTCAATAGGAAATCAAGAATAACAGAAAATGAAGTAATGGTATAAACTGGGAAGTGGGGGTGAATAATAAGAGAAAACAGAAAAGAGAAAAGACTACATTAAGACACCTGGTCTTTTTATCCAAAATATTGTTGCCGTGTTATTCCATTGTCCTCTTTTAGGTAGAGAATTTGGGTTCAAAATTGCGGCTTATAGACCTACAAGTGTGACCACTCTATTGATAAACGATTCTTTTAAAATCAGAAATCGGCTACCAGTAAAACTGTTTGATGTTACATTACTATTAATCTTATATATAAAGATTAGGAGGGGACTTGAATTGTTGGTGGAAGCAAACGTATGAACGGACTGTTGAAGGAATTCCAACAATCAGACAGAAACCTGTGGTAGTTTTGAGGAAATTATAAAAATGATTTGATCGTTGAGAGCAAGAATGAAATCGGTTTATTTGTATAACTGTTTCTAATAGAAAATATCATGGCAGTGTGGGGAATCAAGAAAAGATACGAAATGTAAAGGAAAAGCCTTGCATTATAAAGATAGTTAACGCTCATAACTTGACGATAATGCAGTAAAGTTCTAACAGGTGTTTCCTAAGTTGTTTAGATATGCAGGTAAGTTTCCAAAGACACATGGGGAAAGTATGGAAATTTTTATCTAATTGGCAATATGTCTCATTACAAATTACTGTACAGTTGAGACCAGTTGCCATGTCACTTAACGTCTCACTCTACATAATTCAGAATTAATGAAGAACTCTCCCTCTTTTTGTCAGCTATGTGGATTAATTTTAGACGAGTACATCCCTCAATCAGATGCTAATTAGATACAGTGAAACTCAGAGATGTCAACATCCACATTAAGCAATGAAACTGACATTCTAATCTCATATACTAATAATTCATCAACTTCGAGAGGCTGCATTCCCCTAAAGGCATCAAAGTTTGCTGATTGCCAACGCGGATATCCTCTCAGGATATATGCTACTTTAAAATATTACACCTGACAGCACAGTAGCATTTGATATCACCTCCGCATTATGAGATAAGTTAGATCTCTTTTCTTTTTTTTATCACACATCAGGTTAGGCTATTGTGGCAGTGTTCACTTAGTTTAAAGCTAATTGTGTATCTTATTTATGTGATAGATGTAGTCGATCTAATATGATGAAATTTTTCATTACGTAAAGGAATGAATAATTTTCCATCCCTTTTTTCAAGGGGTGAAACCTTCAAAATCTTTCCATGTCGGAAGAAACCTTGTTCTCCTCTGGCCTCGTTTTTTGGAACTGCTGAAATTTGTTTTAGTTCAGCCTTTTTACTCAGGTAACATACCTTTGAATTATTAACCCTTTGTTGATTGTTCGTCAGTATCTGTTATTCAGCCACTAATTCAAGTATATCAAGAAGACGGTCGTGTGATGAGCTATCCTAGGTTATGAAAATATAATACTATATTTTGAAGACAGATAAATTCAAGTTATAGCATGTGGACTACCACATTCAGATATGCACGCGGCTATTATAGAAACTATCCAGCTTTTCAGAAATACGTTCAAGTTGCAGTGCTTTTAAATGCTGGGTAGCTAACTTCCACATACAGGTTGAAACCTCACTACTTTGGAACCATAGGTCAAAAGGCGCATGTGTGTATATATATATATATATATATATATATATATATATATATATATATATATATATATATATATATATATATATATATATATATATATATATATATGTGTGTGTGTGTGTGTGTGTGTGTGTGTGTGTGTATACACAGTAAATATATGTTTGCCTGATTTTCTTCCATATCATTTTCACGTTATTATTCTACATAAAATTACAGACGTTTTGTCTGTTAACATGACTGGAAGACAATCCCATTTCGCTCTTAATTAATGAAAATGTAATTATCCACTGAAAATCACAGGTAGCACGTATACACACAAACACATATACATATATATATATATATATATATATATATATTATATATATATGTGTGTGTGTATCTATATGTGCACGTGCTTCCTCTGATTTACAGTGGACATTTATATTTTCATTAATTAAGAGCGAATTGTAGTGTCTTCCTATCTGATCCCCAGAGCAAAACCTCTGAAATATTCTGTAGCACAATAACTTGATAACGATATAAAAGAGAACCAGAATAATATTTTCTACTTCCACAAAATTTACCTAATTTGAAAACATTGCAACAAAACAACAACAATCTCGACTTTGTGCTGGAATAAGCCTGGCGATTTGCTTTGTCATTTTAATGTGATTTTGTTTGAATAATTTGATTTAATTTCGTTAGAACGTTCCAGCGGAAGTACGTACCTGGCTTAATCAAAAACATTACGCTAGGATATCGGGAGGATAATTAGCAGAATATGATTATCAGGATAATTATCATTGGCACTGATTATGCTGGAATATTCAAAGTGCAATTTGCCTCCTCAGATTTTCACTGTCATTTCATTTTCTAATCATTGACTATTTCTGTTTAATATTCAAACATGTCACTCGGCGGAAAGCTACTGTGTATATGTAACTATGTTATACATGTGAGTTGTAGATGGCTGTTAAATATGTTTTATTTCCCCAATGAGGAAAAGAAGTATTCTAATAAAGAAATTTCCAAACGACAGTATATTTCTACTCTTCAGAATTAAATTTTTAATTCACTTCCAATTTCACGAAATATCAAGTAAAAAATTCGCCGAAGTTTCTCCGGAGAAATCGAGTTTTCTGTACAGCTTACAATGCTGTAAGAAACTCAGCCACCGCCCATGAAACTCTCAGCCGCGGCCCATTAAACTTTCAGCCACGGCCCGGTGGTGGCCTGAGTTGTTGGATCTTATAGCGGTGCCAGACGCACGATCAGGGCTAACTTTAATTTTAAATCAAATGAAAACTACTGAGGCTAGAGGGCTGCAATTTGTTATGTTTGATGATTGGAGGGTGGATGATCAACATAGCAATTTGCGGCCCTCTAGCCTCAGTAGTTTTTAAGATCTGAGGGCGAACAGAAAAATGGGGACGGACAGACAAACAGCCATCTCATTAGTTTTATTTTACAGAAAACTAAAAAATAGAACGTTTGTCTTATCGAGTTCACCGTTTTTATAAATTATCAACATCATTCTGACTCCCCGATATAACTGTGTCTCTTATCTTCATTGGCACTTGAGAGATTAAAGTTAAGCTGTTAACCATTTTTTGTTAAAAAGGAGAGTTTCTTCCCTTTTTTCAGATAAGGAAGTTTTTTAAAGAAGGGAAAAGTTTTGCAGCGGATGAAAGCTTTACAATATTGAGGGGCATTTTCATTTTCACGGGAGGGAAGTGTCCCTTGTTATTATTATTGTTGTAATTATAATTTTTAAGCTCTTGTAAAATAAAACAGATAGGTCTTAGGTTTACCAAGGAAGCATGACAAAAATGGCAATATACTATGGAAAAAGCTAAAATTAAAAAGTCGTATTATGGAAGAAGATAATATATATATATATATATATATATATATATATATATATATATATATATATATATATATATATATATATATATATATATATAATGTATACACACACTTATATATATACATGTACTGTATATATATTATATTATATATATATATATATATATATATATATATATATATATATATATATATATATATATATATATATATATATATATATATATATAATCATGAAGCTACAAATGTCGTTTAATATCCAATTCACGCTGCCTCGGGAGTTCCTCATTGGATGGGTCGATACCGTTCTCGGCTAGCACTCTGCTGGGCCCGCGTTCGAGTCCCCGGCCGGCCAATGAAGAATTAGAGGAATTTATTCCTGGTGATGGAAATTCATTTCTCACTATAATGTGGTTCGGATTCCACAATAAGCTGTGGGTCCCTTGCTAGGTAACCAATTGGTTCTTAGCCACGTAAAATAAGTCTAATCCTTCGGGCCAGCCCTAGGAGAGCTGTTAATCAGCTCAGTGGTCTGGTTAAACTAAGGTATACTTAATTTAACGCTGCCTCGGGAATATCCCCGAAAGGGAATTTTTCAGGTGTTAAATGGATCGGTACTGAAGTGTCTCGAACACTCAACACAGTATCTTCCAACGACTCCAGTCGACGGTCAGACCACTGAGCCATCAAGAAAGGTACAAATTAATGGCGAATCTGCCGTACTTGTTTACCAATCGAGAGCGGGGAAATTGTTCTTAGCACCGCCATTGAACATTAACTCACCTCCACCTTGATAGCTCATTGGTACGTCCGGGATATTCCCGAAGTAGCGTGATTTGATATTAAACATTTGTAGCTTCACTACTGTAGATAAATCACGGTGTGATAAGAATTTCATAAAACGAGCTATGTGTTCCAAACGTACCAATGAGCTATCACGGTGGAGGTGGGTATTATAATGCCGATGCTGAGTACAATTTCCCCGCCCTCGACAAATAAACAAGTACGGCAGATTCGCCGTTAACTTTACCTCTATTGACGGCTCAGTGGTTTGACCGTCGACTGGAGTGTTCGAGACACTTCAGTACCAATTCATTTATCACTTAAAAAATTCCCCTTCGGAGATATTCCCGAGGTAGCGTGTATTGGATATTAAACGATATTTGTAGCCTCATGATTGTATATAAATCACGGTGTGATAAAAATGTCATATATATATATATATATATATATATATATATATATATATATATATATATATATATATATATGTGTGTGTGTATGTCTATATGTATGTATAATGTTCAGTGTCAGTAAGGAAATTGAAATAGTGACTGTAGATAGAATACTTGTTGGAAAGTTGAGAATTGATTTGTGAAACTGACAGGCAATAGTCCTTTGCTTGATTAAGTTGTAATTGGTTTTAATCAATGATGTTTGGGGAGTGACACATTACTTTAGCTTACAATTTCGGAACGTTTATTCAGATATGCTACTTCTTACTTAGTTTCCTTTCATTCTTGGGGGAATCGGTGTGAATCTTTTTATTAGCATTGTATATAATTAATTTTTCTTATATTGCTTACTGCCGTTCTTCATCCAGGTTTTAAATATATTTTTTATACACTAGCTATCTTATACTATATTTCTGTTGTTCTCTATGTTTGCGCTAGCAAATTTTAATTTCTATATGAAAAGTATTTCGTATTTCGTAATCTCGTATTTTTTTGTTTCTCATTTATTGCTGTTCATAGTAGAGCAAGCTGGATTCAGTACTTTACAATCTTTTTATTAGAGTCTTACATATATATATATATATATATATATATATATATATATATATATATATATATATATATATATATATGTGTGTGTGTGTGTGTGGGTGTTCATATATATATATATATATATATATATATATATATATATATATATATATATATATATATATATATATATATATATATATATATATATATATTTATTTATTTATATTTAGATAAAGAGTGAAACTAGTATTTGCACATAAAACACCCGTTATTCTGTTATGACTAACGGTTTCGGAACAACTGTCTTCATCATCAGGTCTGACAACAAAAACAGAAATAAAAAATTGAAAAATCACTGAATTATAAACGATCATTTCATTTGTTTCATTTATTTTCGCTTGATATGCTTGTACATTACCAGTTTTTATGTAATCCCTTTGTATAACATTATTGTATTGCAATGATCGTTTATGATTTAATGATTGTCCAATTTTTTTCTTTCCGTGTTTTTGTTGTCAGACCTGATGATGGAGGCAGTTACTCTGAAACCGATAGTCATAACTGAATAAAGGATGTTTTATGTACAAGTACTGGTTTTACTCTGTCTATCAAGACTCCGTTTTCCACGAGATAAATCACTTGCAAATACACACACACACACTCACACACACATACATACATATATATATATATATATATATATATATATATATATATATATATATATATATATATATATATATATATCACATTACCACAGGTTGTGTATGTTCGTCAGTACTGTTCTTGTAGTATATATATTTGTGATGTCTCATACTCTGTATCAGTCAATGGCTTGGAAATAGTCGAAACAGGTCAGGACCTACACCCCGTTTCTTATTTTTCACCTGTGGTAATGTGTGATAAATGAATCACGTACAAAAGTGATAATAATCATATATATATATATATATATATATATATATATATATATATATATATATATATATATATATATATGTATATGTATATATATATATATATATATATATATATATATATATATATATATATATATATATATATATTTTCCTATATTAACTCTACCATATCATTACTTTTTACTTTTTATTCTATTGTAAGCCGTTATACCAGTAAATCTATAGTTTCTTCTCACTAATTTGAATCTAGATAATTAATTTATATATTTAGTAATCCTGCCTATTTGATTTTGATATCCAGCGTTTTACCGTGAAGATATAACCAAGTCGAAATAAATAAGGTAAGTAATGGAACAAGTATATAAACGAGACAAGGTTGTAAAATGTAGAACACATGGTTATATTGTGAAGTGAAATGCAGATAAAATGTTGAGAAAACTGAGCGAGTGACTTAGCAAGGCGTTAGAACGCTCTCATTTAAAATATGTTCCTGCTCTGAGCTTGCTTTAAATGGACTTGAAGAGTAGAACTGAATATCATATTTGATTTTTGCTCTGTAGAAAACGAGCCCAGGTAACAGGAAACTTTTGATACCTTGAGTTATTTCACGAAACTATTAATAAACTGATCAGTGAAACTGGATCTTCAGTCCTCCCGCCTTGACACTAAATCGGTCTCCTGTCTAGAAGCAAAACTATTACAATTACACACGCACACACACATATATGCATTATGTATATGTATATATATATATATATATATATATATATATATATATATATATATATATATATGTGTGTGTGTGTGTGTGTGTGTGTATAACATATATGCATATATATATATATATATATATATATATATATATATATATATATATATATATATATATATGTATGTATGTGTGTGTGTGTGTGTGTGTAATTAATAATGGCTACAATGCCCTCTTAACTTCTAGAATTCTTCGAGAAGTTAAGAGGGCATTGTGGATATTGCAATTACATAAGTATCTGGTAATCAGTGACCCGTAGATTCTATATATACATTTCGGTCTAAAAAATAATAAAAGCCATTGCCCACTTGGCTACGATGCTGAGGATAGTCTGTTCTAGCTCAAATGAATATATCTGAATTCAGTAGGTAAAAGAATTTTTGAGCGGCAAAGACTTTTGTCCTTTTCGTGGTTACTCGGGATGCGAGTTCGATTCCCACTACCGGACATCATAATTGCTTCAGATTTCTAGCATCTGGAACTATGGCTTTGTAGTGACAAGTGTATCCAAGCGTCTGGTAAAATGTGACTAGTAGAATCTATATATATATATATATATATATATATATATATATATTTTTGTACACTGCTGGTGGGACAATAAGGGCGTAACTTCATAGTTAGGAGAGTAGCAATGTCCTCTATGATACTATGCTTCTGCAATTGCATAAGTGGTTCTTCTCCTTTCATGCCTTCTTTAGCTGTATGGATCAAACGTCGACCTGCTGTTGCAGAGGTCGACGGTAAAAATCCTCAAGGACCCATGTTATTGTTGACATCTTATTTCATGCAGATTTTCCTGACCATAGTGAGTACATCTTATGTATGTGTATACTATGAATTTACTTTAAATACATACCATATGGAAAGACCAATATGTATAAAACCAGGCAATGAAAGAAAGCAGTTGGCATTGTAAAATTATAATTCAGTATCAATAAAACACCTACTGTGCAATGACAGTGTGGCAATATACAATAAAGCTCATGCTGCTTTGCGAAACGAGTTGCACAGTTACGGCCAATAAAAAAAATCATATGAAAAGTGTTTAACTAGGAAATATTCTCTTTTGGCCATCCAACAGAACATGTATTTTAATACTAAAATCCTGATTTTGACCTTTTGCCGAAGGTATGAGACATATTTCTCTTTATTTTATGTTTAAGACCTCTCCAATAATAAAGAGAGAGTTAATAACAAATAATGGAGAGAACGAGTGCACTAAATGACTGTAGGAAAAGGACAGTCAGACTTTACAGTCAGATTGTCAGTTCTAAAATTTCATTAGGTTGTCTTTAATAGAGACTGAACAAAATTCTGTGCTCATATGTGAAGTGGAACTAAAGAAAAAAGAACCTTTTACAAGAGGAATAGGAAAAAGCTTGTTCATAAACTTAAGGCCTTCGGTAATCATCAACAAACCAGCATGGTATCTCAGAAAAACAGGCAAGTGAGTTTAAGTGCGTCAGAAAAGCTCGGTGAAATACCTTGGCAATAAAAAGTGAATAAATTGAAAGAAATTAAAGATCTGTCGAAATGAAAAATATTGGCATTCGACACAAATGAGAAGCAAAATGCTGAAAAGAAGAGACGAATTACCAAAGAGAATAACACACCAAAAGAAAATAAAGGCCACATGGTGTGTCAGTCAGTGGCAAAAAATCCAAGAGAAACTGCTTCAGAGAGCGAGCACGTTGTTATAGAGTCGGAGAATTGTCAGGTGAACGTAAAAACAGTGATTTGTTGGT
The DNA here is from genome assembly GCF_040412425.1 of Macrobrachium rosenbergii. Taxonomy (NCBI): domain Eukaryota; kingdom Metazoa; phylum Arthropoda; class Malacostraca; order Decapoda; family Palaemonidae; genus Macrobrachium; species Macrobrachium rosenbergii. The sequence continues at coordinate 19,309,793 of NC_089758.1, forward strand.
GGGTTTTATGAATATTTGAATACGGATAAGCCTCTAATGTATACCATCAAAAGGACTCACCTGGCTGCTCCAGGAATCATGAGCCCGTGTTGGCATAAAGCCACCTTCATCTCGAACAACAATAAAAGAATTTGTTTTGGAACGAGAAGACAATGTGGCCAAGGAAAATAAAAATTTTGAAAGAAATATTCAACATAAGGAAATTGTTTCATAGAGAACTGGTGAAAATTGAGCTGAAGAGAATCATTACGAATCGCAAAAATATTACGATATTCAAGGGTCAAAAAAAGAAGCTTTGCTGGTTAAACTGAAGAGTCTGAGATTGGAAAATGATATCGCTGCATTACTGAGGAAGAGGATTTTGAAAAGTAAGATTTCAGCGATTTGGACCGAAAAGCAAAATCTGCAAAGTGATGTGGCAATCGAAAAATTTCAGTTTGACATCAGATAACAATGAGAAAAGCAAATCATTCTAAAAGTTGAGGCGTTTAGATAAAGGGACTGGAATTAAAATTTTGAACATTAAGCCACTTTTGCAAATGAACTGCAAATTATGGCTAACCTACAACGAAGTTAAGTACTCTTGAAACCAGGTGACATGAAGAAAAGATTAAGAAATTCCAAAAGATTAAAAATTCTAAATAACAATAATCTGAGGAAAAATTCCAAATCACTGATAATGATGAAGGCAGTGTTAAGAAAAAGTAAAGTAAAGAACAGAGAACACATCGAGTAAAGCTAACAAGGATAAAATGGCTAGTATGACGAGAAAACTCTAATCCCTGTCCAGAGGTATCTTAGTAATACGAAATAATAAGAAAGGAAAGAGATCAGGACCTCTTAAATGCATATTAATTCCCGTCGATTTTTAGTCCAACCTCAGGAGAACAAAAACGAATAGCTTAGGTCTGATTAAGGAACTCGTGGCTAGAGGGAAGAATAAATTTTTTATTAGTATGTTAAGTAACTAAACTTAAAAAAAATCTCTTGTTATAACCAGAATCATCACTTTGCCTGTGCAGATGCAGGAATTCATCTATGAAACAATCATGGACATCATTATAAGAATATAACATATATGTATACATTAAAAGGAAATTATAGAAGCTTATTATTGCTGTTTTGTTTACACTGATGACAGAACGGAAAGTGTGTGGTGGTTTTGTGGTTTCAAACACAAACATACACACACACACACACACACACACACACATATATATATATATATATATATATATATATATATATATATATATATATATATATATATATATATTCTTGTAATTTCCACAATGGTCCCGTGGATGGAGTATATAATAAGTCCTCACGTGAAAATGAAAGGAATTGGTACCAAGACTTTCGACTTTTGTTCAAAGTCATCTTCAGGGTACTGAAGATGACTTTGGAATAAAAGTTGAAAGTCTTGGTACAATTCCTTTCATTTTAACGTGAGGACTTATTATATATATATATATATATATATATATATATATATATATATATATATATATATATATATATATATATATGACTATTTATCACATCACCGTGATTCATATACAATCAGAAAGCTACAAACGTCCTTTAATATCAATTCACTCTACCTCGGAAGTAATATATTTTTCATATATGTTACCGAGGGGGAATTTTTTAGTTGATAATAAGTCCACCGTCCCGTGGGGTCGAACCAGCGACGGACGAGGAATCAGGACTACAGTGACACACTAACCAGTCGGCCGACTGGTTAGTGTGTCACTGTAGTCCTGATTCCTCGTCGGCCGACTGGTTAGTGTGTCACTGTAGTCCTGATTCCTCGTCCGTCGCTGGTTCGACCCCACGGGACGGTGGACTTATTACCAACTAAAAATTCCCTTCGGTAACATATATGAAAATATATTACTTCTGAGGTAGAGTGAATTGATATTAAAGGACGTTTGTAGCTTTTTCTGATTATATATATATATATATATATATATATATATATATATATATATATATATATATATATATATATATGTGTGTGTGTGTGTGTCTGTGGAAACGGGATTTTATACTTACTAACATTAAGCCACGAGTAGCACAAGAATATTGAATTCACCGTACCTCAGGATAATTTCCAGTCAACAGGAATCATTTACGAAAAGTACACTTACCCTGACTAGGATTCGAACACGTGCCTTTCAGAGTTGTTACATGGGCAAAAGTTGACTTGATATAGGCCTATACGTTTTGACTAAGTCGATTAAGACAGTTGGTCACTATATGTATACATATATATATATATTATATATATATATATATATATATATATATATATATATATATATATATATATAAAAATTATGCTACAGATGTCGTTTAATATCCAATTCACTGAACAACATACACCAAAGGGGAATTATAAGCAATAAGCCACTCGTCACCGGGGAGAGTCGAACTCTCGACTTGGTGGGAACCGACGACTACACTGATGTTTTTACCAGTTTGTCGTCGAGAAAGGTATCATATGCCTGTCGAATTCGAGTTTTTGTACTTAGTATCGATATCAACCCAACCACACCTTCGTAGCTGATTGGTACGTTTGTAATACTTGGCGATTTATGATTTTTGTCCCATGTATCGTGACATTTTCTATGCTTACGAAGCTTAAGCTACAAAATTTGTTTAATATCCTATTCACTGCACCTCTTGAACAACGTACACCGAACTGTAATTTTTAGGTGATAAGCGACTCAAAGTCCCAACCGGTTGGACATTGAGCTACATTTATATCATAATACGTGTGAAGGTAAAAACTGTCACGGTTTATGTGACAAAAATTCATACACACACACACACACACACACACACACACACACATATATATATATATATATATATATATATATATATATATATATATATATATTATATATATATATATATATATATATATATATATATATATATTATATATATATATATATATATATATATATATATATATATGTGTGTGTGTGTGTGTGTGTGTGTGTGTGTATGAATTTTTGTCACATATATATGTATATATATATATATACATACATATCTGAGTGTGTGTTGTATTTTAAGATTTTACACTTTACAGAAATAATGAAAAAAGTTCTTCCTTATCTTCAGTATCTTTAGCTATTTCCAAGAATATCTTAATGGCCATGCTCTTCAGACAAAGACGCACAGCAAATGTCAAGAGAAGATTATTCTCTACCTGAATTCTGTCGCAATAGGGAAACTGTTCGTTAATGTTTCTGATGATGTCAATTTTGACTTGAATTGAGCTCTATGGCGCTTGAGGACGCGTCAATTACGTGGAAATAGACAGTCTGAAATTGTTGGTTTCATCCTGCATTTTTTCCTCTTTATTTTCTTTTTCCTCTTCTTATTAGTCATGATAAATTCATCATCATCTTTTCAGAAAATGACGGATAACTAGAAGCCAACATTTTTCCAATCATTGGTGAGATATATATATTGTTAAAATATAGGTTACATTAATTTATTGACATATCCTCAATGAATTACATTGACAATATCGAGACCTAACCAATCGAGGTGAAGTTATAAATTTCAAGATGCCTATAAAGAAATGTTTTTTCTCTGTCTTTTATTATAGTTTTATTAATTTTACTTTTATTTTTTTTATTTTACTTTGAGCACTTTCGCATCAGTAGCTTGCGACCAGTAGTTCGACCGCGGCCAAGAACAGGGGGACTTGAGGACGTTCCCTTAAACTCACTTATTGACTTTGGCAGGCAATTATATACGTGGTGGTTAGCTGAAGCATGGGGTGTGCAATCAGAATTGGCTAGAGAGAGAGAGAGAGAGAGAGAGAGAGAGAGAGAGAGAGTCATCCGATATTCTGAGTGTTTGTGCGTGTTTGTCCTTGTGTCTGAGCGCGCATGCATGTGAGGCGGAGAAAGACAGCTGAAAGCATAACTTTAGACAACAACTTGCCTATGGTCAAAAGTGTTCATTACTGATTTCACTTCAGAATTAAATGGATCTGGCATTTCAGCTGTGCCGGCGTGCAACCACAAGCCATTACGTTTGATGAAAAATGAGACCAACCCTTGTCAAAAAAACTTTTCATCCGATGAACATTTTCTTTGTCGGATTGCCAAGGAGTTGGTATTGCGTTCTTGTGTGGTGGTGAAGTAATTTCTGGCGATCGAGTAAGCTTCATCCGTATTCATCCATTGTTTATCAGTGGTGATAGAAAAGAAGCTCAAGAGCTTCAAATATGTTGCTGTGGTGAAAAATAAGCTTTTATATTTTTAGATATTTATATTTTTTTTATATATTTCTATATTTTTATATATCTGCCTATTTATCTCATATTTTTTATATAATCATATTTTATTGTATATATTGTCACAGTTGAAGAGGACGATAAGAGAAGATCAAAACAACGAAACATATCATAACAAACGATGCACTCTCATCTCCTTATCCTCTTGAACATACCATCAAGACACAGGAAAGAACATATGGTCAAAACTGAATATCAGATATTACAGGATTAAACCATATTTCTTAATGATGACTTTCATCGTGGATAGCTTCCCGTTTTGAGGGGGATGTTTTCAAGAGTGTATTGTACTTTGGTTATTAGTCCTCTCTCTCTCTCTCTCTCTCTCTCTCTCTCTCTCTCTCTCTCTCTCTCTCTCTCTCTCTCTCAAGTGTCGTTACCTTGATGCAACACTCGCCCTCAGACTTCTATAAGGTATTAGTTACCCTACAGCCATGAAGCCATTCATTAGATATTTCTCTCTCTCTCTCTCTCTCTCTCTCTCTCTCTCTCTCTCTCTCTCTCTCTCTCTCTCTCTCTCTCTCGATGGTGTTACGAAGCGAGCCGAACACGGGTATCCTTTTTCCGGTCTTGATTACTGCTACTTCACTGCATCGATGAGAGCCTGGGTTTCGTTCTAAAAAAACAAAAAAACAAAATGATAAAGACTGGAGTATGTGATAAAACGGAAATGAAAGGGACATAAGTAAAAAAAAAATCTATTGATGCAAAATTGTAATTAAGTATTAAATGCAAATTTGATATTACTAGGTACTATTCTAAAGAACATGAAACGAAATACGGGGAAAAGGGTCTTCCTAACGGTAGTCAGTTTTCTGCCTGCTTTTTCGACTGGTTTTGATCCGCCCTTAATGCGCCTTTTCCACTTCATCTCCCTCTTCCATTCTACACTTTCCCTATCCTACTCCACTTCATCTCTATATCTAATTAGCCGACTTCAACTGATCTTTTACTGTGTGTGTATTTTTTTTTTTTTTTTGATAGATCGCCTTCCTCCCTTCAAAGTTAAAGCATTCAATTCTTACTCAGCTTAATTTTAAGTCATTTCTAGTTCTTGACTATCTTGTGTACCCTAGAACACTCGGTACATTCGCCACTATAGCTGTCCTTCAAACTGCGCAACTCTTGCTATGTTTAAGTATTTTATAAGTTTTGTCCCTCTAGCTATCCTACAGATTATTCTACTCTTGCCTTTTTTAATTACCCAAGAACATTTGTTTTTCCATCATTTCTTCAATTCATCGAATTGTTGCTATTTGCTTTAATAATCTAGTAAATTTGTCACACCAACTCTAATTCCAACTTTCTAAGCCTTGGACTTTTGAAAATTTGAATACATTTCTCTCACCAGTCCGTCACATATCATTTTTACCTGTTCTTTGTTCAAATGCAGTGTCTGAGGTCGAGTCAGTATCCGTATTTTTATTCAGTTTTCAGCGTTTGTTTGTAAGTGAAGGTTATCTTTGTAAATAACACGTACCCCCCAAATGAAATTTTTCCTCTCAAAAGGGTAAATATGTCAAGGCCATAATTATTAGGAATGTTTTCTGAATAAAACGGTTGCCATGGCCTGTGAAATCGGCTTGTTGGGGCAAAAGAAGGGAAGATTATGATGGTGAGTATCTCGACTATACAAAAATAAGACCTAAGAGACGTAAAACAAGCTAGTACTGCGGGAATATTTAAAATCAAGCCCCTTGGCAAACATGATAATCTTATGATTTAGGTTAGATCATATTTTTCTATGGAGAGCGAAGGTTTTTCACACTCAAGGAATAAGCAAGCCATGCTCATTACAAACTTGTATATATTGCCCTCTCTGCAAGAGAACGGAAAGTTATCGTAATTTTGTTTAACACTCTTTATCAGTGACTCTCGTAATTATATGAACTTGCAAGCTAAACCTGCTTTGAACATAGAAGCAAAGCCTACAGAACCAACCAAACGCTGGATTAAAATCCAACACATTTAAACAGAGTCGTTAAAAGCATTACGAAACTAATACCTCTGAAATCCTGTACGAAATAAAAACTTTTAAAAGCTTGCGTGAAACCAAAACTCTTAAAAGCCTTCATACCACACAACCAGTACTATAGAGATATTTCGTTCCTGTTAGCATGAAACTGTGGAGCAGTCCTTTGCGTAGCGTTTGGGACGATGACTCGAAACTTTAATCGAGTTGCAGCGCGTCCTTAAAATACTCTGTTTCTGTGCCTTAAACAATTTAGCTTATTCTCAGTTTCTGTTTGTCTATTCATTTATTTCTAAATCTTCTATGTACCATGGTTCCAGCCTGTTTTTCTTCTTTTAAAAATGGGTTCTATTTAGTAAAGGCTAGCTAATAAAGATAAAGGCATTCAAGGTTCGTCACATGTACGTGTTATGGATCTTAATGATAATGACTTGTTTACCATAAGTATAACCTGTCACTGCGGGGAAAGTAAAAATGAAATATTTAGGCATTATAAAATGTGCTTTTTAATCTGATAAATAACCTGTATCACTGTATTTCCACCCTACAGTTTCATGCAGAGATATAGGCACCAAAGGCTTATAAAATGGAAAATTAATCTAAAATAAGAATCTTTCTCCTGACTGATCAAATATGACTTTTTTTTACAATATTCCTTCCGAAATGGCAAAAATAATTCTAGCAAGCAAAATTAAAAGTAAAAGTATGAACTTACGATAACTTTGTATCTAAGCGGAGTAAAAGTTAAAATATCAGGAACTAAATTTAAAATATCAAACAGTTAAAGTGAAGAGAACGCCTTTAGTTAAACGAGATGGAAATAATATCTTCAATATTGAAGATATCCAACTAATGACACGATGGTGAAGTAAAATAGTCTGGGTTAGTATGTGGACTGAAGCAATGACTCATCGTGAAAAGGAATTTAAAAATGTAAATTGCGAATCTCTTGTACGAAAAAAACTACATTACACTCATTTCGGTCGGCTGATGAATGCTTATTTCTCCTAAAAGTATAAGCTTAATGTTGCTCATCGTCGCTGGCAACACACTGGAGTGAAATAAATTCGGGTGTTGAAGAGAAATTATTCATGCACATGAAACGGGTTAATAATAACAACTATACTAACTCTGAAAATTTGCATTTTTACCTGTTTCTATGCAAAGATTTAGCTTTCTTCGAAAGAGGAAACGTCATCTGCTTTATTTCTCTACTGGTGCTCAAAAATCGACCTTTGTGAAAAATTTTAACTTTCAGTCTTTCGTTACCGAATAAAATCTTTGCAAAGGTACCTCAATCAAAACATATCAAACTGTAAATTGAAGGCGATTCAAGCACTTTCAAACGTTTATTCGTCCTTTAATGATATAATCAAAAGTCGAAAAAAGCATAGATTATTTCTGCGTAATCTTACTTGAAAACCTGCAGAAATTTACATCGTAGTTTTCTCCCCAAAATCTTGCGAAATTTATCACTGAAAAAACTAAGCTTTTCGTGGTATGTGAAAATATAATTCAAAGAACAGTGTTTCAATCTGAAATTGAAAATCAGTTCTTTACAAAACGCTACACGTACATTATGCTGACATGAACTTCCAAATGGTTCTAGAAACACAAGGCTCACGGCAAAAGAAAATATACAAATGTATCATGCCTTGCTAAAGAATTGTTCTGGGAAATTCCTTTTTGCATTCACATCGAAGTTTTTGGAAAAACTTTGACTGTATATTGTTTTCACATTTTTAGCCTAGAGCGTTGGAACGCGCTAAAATATTTTAGGGGACGTACAAAGGACATGAATTTGCCTGAAAAATAGTCTAGACAGAGTGAGAGTGAGGCAGTTTTTAAAATCTAAAAGACAGAAAAGTGGCTTTCCAAAAAGGATTTAAAGAGAGAGAGAGAGAGAGAGAGAGGATTTTTAAAAATTAAGTTCTAAACATTCCAGAGAGAGAGAGAGAGCGAGAGGTATTGTTTTCTGGAAATTGGTCTACAAGAGAGAGATGTATTGGGTTCGAAAAATGTATGACAGAGAGAGAGAGAGAGAGAGAGAGAGAGAGTTTTGGAAATTAGTCTAAAAGAGAGAGATGTGTTGAATTCGAAAAAGGGTATGAGAGAGAGAGAGAGAGACTAGTGTTTGTGGAAAAAGGATTTAAAACGCCTAAACAAAGAGAGGCAGGCACACGCAAAGGCAGGGTTAGAATTTAGGAAACATATAAGTGAGAGAGAGAGAGAGAGGATGATCTCTCTCTTTGAAACCTGACTTTATGTATGACTGACTATTCTGAATCACAAAAAAGTTCGCGTCTTTCGCCCAAAAGAACCTATCGTATTAGCAGTAAAGAAATATTATTAAACAAAACTTCAATACGGCAGACATTTATTGTTAGGAAAAACATATTCGAAATGCAGAAACTATTTTTCCTAATCATTACCCAAGGACTTTCCATAAATCTCACAAAATGCTTTCTTTTCTCTCTTTTTATATCTCATATATCGTCTCCTCATATGCCTTACATATCCTTTTCTTTGATTCTTCTCTCTTTTATCTGAAATTAGCTTCTCCCAGGAAATTAACTTAATAAAAAATATAGATTAAAGAATGTTGCTGAACGTTGTGCCCGTTTATTCTTTTGTCCACCACCTTTTCTTTTTTAAATGAACCCAATTTATAACTAAACCAGTAGAAAAATTCAATAAATCCGACTGTGGATTTATTAACAAATCTCACGCACCTTAGTTTTCCAACAAATACTCTTCAGGTATGCTTGCAACTGGGGAGACACTATTTTAAGTCCTTTTTGAAAGCTGTAGCTCGTATAATATCCACCCTTTATTTCAGTATATATTTAAATTTTAACGTTTTATTTATATGTAGCCCGTTCTCATTTTAGTTAATATCTGTATTTCTTGCTGGATTAATGTGAATCCATTTTAAAAACTTCATCCTTCATTAAACTTTGATATAAAATAGTTCAAATATTTGATATACTAAAAAGACTGCACACAGCCAGAAGGTTACAAATGATATGGGAGAAACTGGATAAGTGTGTAGTCCACATTCTTTTGCATTTGATACTGTGAAACCTTTATTCTGTATTAATAGACAGAGAACCTAAGCTCGTTTATTCATTGATTGACTTTTTCTTTTGGAAATAAATCAATGAAGCAAATTTTGTCAGAATCTTTTACATATTCAGTCGTTCAGATTTTGATGCTCATGAGGAACTGTGGTTTAATTAATAAAATATAAAAATAAGTAAATAATAAAAACACGAAAACTCTTGTAGCATTTGTCGAATTTAAAAAAATTAAATATTACTTATTTTGAATTTTAATATACCTTTTTAGTGTGAATGTAAGGAAGCATGAGTAAATGAATTTATTGTATGTACAGTATGTGTTCCAGCATGAGAGCATATGCCCATGTTCAGTTTTTAATTTAATTTTAATTCGTCCCTCATCATACTGAATGACCTATTGGGTCCCAGCGTTTGGCCTCAGGCCTGGACCTAGTATTTTATTCTAATCCTTCGGGCCAGCCCTGTGAGAGCTGATAGTCAGCTCAGTGGTCTGGTTAAACTACTTTATTAATAATAATGGAAAAGGAAGCACAGTCGTCTCTGTACCCTTAGCTGAATCGAGATTTCTAGGGCCTATTTTTTCGATCCCCTGGTGGCAGCACAGGACATGAGGTTAGCAACCTCATCCCTGAGGAATGGTAATGAACGTGAAGGCTGAGCCCTCTTGGCGTTACCCCTTCTCAATGGAAGAAGGTGAAGTCTTCAGTGTAAAAGATGAAATGAACAAGAATCTCTATTTTTAAAGAAAGAAAACAGATCCAGCAATCGTTATAGAAACAAATTCGTTATTTCGAAACATAAATGAAAGTAACAGAAAAACAATTGCAAAAAATTTTCCCAATAAAAACCAAGACACAAACTTTCCCAGACTTCACCTGTGAAATTTCTTCAATCTGTGTAATTACTGTTCTTAAGTAATTAAAACTTCAGTAGACCCAAATGATGGTCTCTTTAATTGACTGATGGAACTTTGAAAGAAAATGGGCTCCTTTCTTACATCCGTCTTTTATTTTTTTCCGAAAAGAAACTTTTTCAGAAAAATGCCAAAAAAGGAAGATTGCGAAGTCATTTGGCAACGAAGTGGGATGATAATTTCATTTTAAGTTACGTGACTTCTGTTATTTATGTACGAAGTGTATTAGGTACAATACGCGCTGTTATGAAAAATTCTTACTGATTTGCTTCTGTAATGGAAAGCATAAAAACCCAGGCGCTGCTGTTAGCATTCCTACTTTTATAAAATTTCTAAAATAATTTTCAAAGAGATATAACATTGTTCTCTCTGTTATCTTTATTATTTTATCATAAAAAAAATGTATTTTTTACTTGTTAGTCCAGTAGCACTTACGCATATTTTTATGCTGTTGAATGCGTTGGTACGCTCAACAGTTTACTAAACAAGGACTAATGACATTCTCGATGAAAGGAAAACTTTCGTGGAATAACCTTATTTTTGTGTAAATAACTAGAGAAGAATATTTAATTTCCGACGTCCTCAGCAACTGTCCTAAAAAGGGGAAAACTAATTCCATCATAATTATTAGTATCTTGAATTTCGAAGTTTGCGGCAACATCTCACTGGAAATTTTAAAATGAGTATTGCACTAAAATTAATGTAATTTAGTTCACTTCATCTTATTACAAAAGCGCGTCTCATTTCCCACGTCATGGTACTAGCGATGAAGTAATGCTTTTAGAACTTTGTTTTAAATTTAGCAAAAGTTTTAATTTACAAATAAATAAACGAATTCACTAAGGTTAGATAGACTTTTAAGATAAACTAGTTCTGCACGCTGTAAGCAATGCTATACCAGGCTTAGAGTGACAGCCAGACAGACAATCACAAGGATAGAGGAGTACTAAAGTAGAAATAATCTCCCAGGCTCAAGTTTTAAGCACACCACCTGTCTACATTTTACAATCGTTTAATTTTTCATTTTCACCTTTTACTATTGTTGCTTATTTTCTCCTTATAAGAGATCTAGAACAGTTCACAAAAGACTTTGGGTGTTTAATAGTGAAGGATTTTTATTGTTCGTTTAACGACACCTGAACAACTATATTGTAGTTTTAATTCTTTGTGTCATAATGAATTCACCTCAAAATGAACTGACGAATACCCTAAGTTACCGTTGTTTTCTTTCGTGAGTGCTAAAATCCGCGATGATTACATTTCAGTAAAGCTATTCTGACTACGAACATTTTTTTTGTGTGGGTTGGTGATTCAGATTCATGATACTATGTGATTAAATCTCCATCCACTCCTACCTTTAGTTTCTTATGATATACAGTATATATTTATATATATATCTATATATATATATATATATATATATATATATATATACATACATACATATATATACAGTATATATATATATATATATATATATATATAAATATATATATATATATATATATATATATATATATATATATAATATATATATATATATTGATATATATATTGATATATATATGTGTGTGTATATGTGCACACACACACACAACACACACACACACATATATATATATATATATATATATATATATATATATATATATATATATATATATATATATAACTTTATCACGTACACAATTGTTCTGTGAATTAATACAATTATAACAGACTCTCATTTAAGCTGGATGGTATAATTCTACGGATACCAGACGATGAGGATTGTTAATCCTAGAAAGCTTGTAGCTTTTCCTGAATAAATATCTCCGCTAGATACCATCCAGTTTAATTGAGGTTCTGTTATATATATATATATATATATATATATATATATATATATATATATAAATGAAGAGAGAGAGAGAGAGAGAGAGAGAGAGAGAGAGAGAGAGAGAGAGAGAGAGATTTGGGGAGGAAGAGAGGGCATACCACCCAGGAGATAACAGTCAAAACATTTAAACTATGAGGTCTCGGAGGTGATTTATAATTTATAAATTGTTTGACGGTGAATTATTGCATTAGCAATATATTGTTGATAGCGAAGTATCAGTTTTGAATTATCTGATGCGATTTTCTGACCTCTGTGATTTAATATATATATAAAGACAGACTGATGAATTAAGCTATATATATATTATTTGGTTTCAATTCTGGGCACGCATATATATTTCCATGATTTTCTAGCGATGCCGTGCGAATTCAAAAAAAAAAAAGTTATATTCATTTTTACATTTTTCAATAGGCGCAGAGGAGAGGTGATGATTTTTAGGTCAGAGCTTTCTAACAATGGATGTTTAAGACGCCTTGAATAATTACGGATTTTAAGTAGCTTAATACCCAAATGTTCATTATGTTTAAAGAACCTTAAATGCAAACATAATGAGCTTGTTACCAAATCTACAGCTTTTCTCCATTTAATGAGTGAAATGAATAAAAAGAATAAATTAGTTTTTGCCTAGGCCCGCAGAACATGGGGGTTTTTTAGCTATTATTCTCAACGACGTAATGTGCAAGTTTCAAAAAGCAGCAAAGTGGTATAACCTGTAACAGAATTAGACAGACTCGCATTCGCATGGAATAAGTCTAACCGCAATGCAGGTCTTGAAGTGTACATTTTAAATTTTGTTAATCTCAATATTTTAAAGCAATCGAGTGAGAACACTGGGCAAGTGTGCAGGTGGTTGCTAAATGTTACTAATTATATCATGTTACTAATTATATCATGCAAGTTGCATGCTAGGATCTTGATTGATAGCGACCAAGTATCTGTAATTGAAAGTTGGCCTAAGCGAAGGGTGTTACAATTACTTGGCTGTTTAAAATCTTTATGACAAGGGGTTATTGGAGAAGTCAACGAAAAACAAATGTTCGTGAGATTTTATGCCCAGGGAGTTCATCCTTGGTTAAACATTAAGGCTATAAATAAAATTGTGACCACAGTCTTTTTTTCTGAAGCAACCTATTGTAAAGCGAAACTCCTCATGTTATAAAAAAATGGTTGGTTATACTTCAACGCATTCCAATACTCTATGCTAAAGAGTGCTGCTAGAAAGAACAAGGTACAGGCACACACAAAAATTAGGATTTTCACACATTGACCTCTTGTAGTTGTAAAGCTATAAACCTACAACCTATCTCTCAATCAATGGTACATGGTAATGGCGTCACAAACAGGTGATATTTGTTATAAAAGCTTTTGAACGCCGGTTCCTGCACAAAAGAATTCGTACCCTGTAAATTTCCGGACCGTGGCATAACTCTCGCGCAGCCAGGAAAAAAAGTGCTGTCACCTGTTAATGATTTTTTATAATACCTTTACATAAACATGAACGTATTCAGGCTGCAACGTAGCAGAGTGCTATGTCGAACTCTGCCGATTGAAACAGGAAGCAAGCGCAATATTTTGCCTCTCTGTGCAAGGGAAAGAGGGAAATATATTCGTGATATTTATGGTCGAACTAAACTGTTTTTGATACGCGAGAGTTTCCGGTCTGAAAATGTAGGCTGCAGATTCGAAAATGGTCAAGCAGCTGGGTGATATATGCGAGAGGGGGCCCCCGGTTCTGGAAGCAACACGAAACTAGTTTGTTGTATAAATCAAAAGTTTGAATATGCTCTTTGATTTCGCATTATCACAAGGGCGCGTTCCCTCGCCGCATTTGCAGACCAACCGCGAATCACCATCATGCAAAATTATTCTCTGGATGAATTCATTATTTATTACTTTTGGCAATTCTGCCAGCAATAAATGTTTGTTCTCTGCATTAAATAGTGCCCTATCATTAACTGCGATGCTTTTCATGGACAAGCGAAACACTGGCAAATAATTGGAAAAATATTCTAATACAAGAAATTCAGGCAAAATATTTTAAAGATCTTTACCTAATTACCTGTATTTTTTTACTTATTTTTAATTAGTATTCCATTCTGTATTAGCCTTACAAGCAACCTGCATCCGAAGGAGAAAGAACAGTAACACAGAACAGAAAACCTGAGTCATCATTAAATCAGTATGAGGAGTCCAGTGCACGTAATTTTGTGGAGATGCAACACTTTGCATTTGATATCATGGGTAAGCAGGAATATAATAATTTTCGGTGTGAAAACAACCATCCCTCTCAAAAAACGTCAACAATTTTCGTTTGAATATGAAGACGATTAACACAGTGGCTTGTTTAGTACACCTGACTGTTAGCACCAGCAACTATCAACCAATGTATTTTTTATAAATAAATTAACATTTTAAAGCTCTATATTGTCAACGCCATTGGTCTAACTGATGATAATCCTAGTTATTACCAAGCAGCTACCATTCATCTTAAGACTCAGCTGCCCTTATTTTTATTCGCCATGGACTATAATGCTAACCATTTTAAGAGAATCTTACTTTAAGTAACTTGTAACCCTGTTTCCATTGACATTTTTTTTTACCCTTAAAGTGCTGTATGTTATTGGGAAGGACAGTTTGGTTGAGCTTGTTTGCTGTATTTCCATTTGCATTTGATTGTACTTCCTTCTGCTCACTATTTTAATTTCATTCTTTAATCACTAACTGGGATTTTACTCTTCAGATGGAATATATATCATGAATACTGAGAAACAGTTTAGTTAAATATGATGATTTTTAATTTCCAGCTCTCAAAAATACAGTTAATGTACATGGCTACTGAAACAAACATTATTTCTTTGGGATCAAGTGACAATGGTTTTTTTTTCCATAACATTTCCGCTATTTCTTCGTCAAACTGGCGAGTACGAACTTTTTTCATACCCTGCGGAAAATTGCAACGAAAAGTCATTGTTATGTAAAGTCCTCAAAGCCAGGTGTCCGAGTACACTGATTTATTATTGTTGTTGTCTAAGTTTAAGATCGAGCTGGCTATATACCAGCACGGGCTTGTCTCGTAGAGCAACCCGTAAAAGTCGTTCTGATGATGTGAAAATAATGAAAAGGTCACATTTAAGAATTGTTTTAGATGTGAAAGTGAAGACAAAGGATATGATGGAAGTAAAAGTTCAACAGGCGGGATTTTAACCATCTAAACCCAAAAGTGCCCGTTAGTTAGACAAAAATACGTATATCAGCGAGTCCTGGCGTGCCGTAGATTATTCACCGGTACGAAAATTTGGGAAACAAATTTTCCACACGTGATAAAGCCGAGAAAGTATAAAATCTACGGCATCATCACACCTAATTTCATTTGCTCGACCTACTTACGGTTGTTGAATACACCTATCTGGGGGTGGGGACGGGTTGGGGTGGGGGGCGGTTGAGGGAGGGAAAAGAAACAATTTTACTGATGGTTGGTGAATTTTGGTGACTAAACTTCAGTTCGGCAGTGGAGTGTGGGAACCACAGCGCCCCAAAAAAAAAGATACAAAATAAAAAATAAAATGGAATGCATATGAGTTATGACATTTACCTCCACACCACAAGTGGAGTTTTACAATTATTATATACATGTGAAAGGATATAGTGAAAATAATAATAATAGTGGCAATTGTAATCCGTGACTGTTCCACACTACTCAGATGGACATTCGTTTAAGTGACAGAAGTATGAATATTCTTAAAATTAAACAAAAATTAAATCACGCTGTTTTGACAATTACTTGTGTCACCGTTTCACAACGATACTAAGATGAGAATTCTCGTGTTTTCATGTTACTAGGTCGTGAGAGATAGTGGCAAAAACAAAAGATTTGTATATACCGTAAAATAATAACTTACAAATGATCTTGGACACAAGTTTTACCACGGGAGTGTAATCCGACACAAAGTACACCCATTAAAAATGGTATATGTATACAAAAAATGTAAAGGACAAAGAGGTACGTTTGTACCATCTAAGATTAAAGTGATCTCAGGTAAACATTGGCAAAATGTATGACAACGCTTTAAAAAGGATACGATATAGGAAACTTTACACAGATAAATAATAATGTACATAAATAATGATAGGGACCCAATCAAATAAAAATAAATGGTGTGCAAATAAACGCTGCCGCAAACAATAGCAATGGATAGTAGCGAAAAAACTATACATTCAAGTGTTTAGCTGAAGAATTGCATGCAATTGTTTAGAAAAAATATACATTGTTTCCACCAATTATCGTATCATGTTTGCAATCATCACTTGTGTTGTTTGATACCTATACATTTTCACTGTTTGGTAATCACTTTCACTTAACAATTCCCAATTTTTTTTACTGAACAGTTCCTCTAGAACGTACATGCTTATCCCCTAAACGAATTAATTAAATGCATATGCGTTTGTTCGTTTTTTTTTTTTGTATTGTCAACCAACTGTAGGCATCAAATTCCGGTAGGGTGAGAAGGGGTTCGATCTCATCCCAGGACGCTCTCGCTGATGGGCCCCCGAGTGGCGTGCTTGTCTGGCACAAATGGGTGGCGGCAAGGAAAACGTCGTGATGAAGAACTGATAAAGTTCCTCGTAGGCTACCCTTTTCCCCTGTGTCCAGCTGGAGTATCGGGGATCACATCGACCTCGAAACATTTCGGAGGCGAAGCTGTATCTCCACTGTCTTGATTCAGACAAATCGATTTGTCTTCGAGCAAGGGGACACATGTAGATTAATCGTAGTTACGTCTGTGTTTTTGTCTTACGACATTTCGTGCAAATTTTAACTTATACTTGATCGTTACATAATGGTAAATATGGCTGTTTAGTTCGTTAGTCGTCAGGTTTTGACGAGAGAGCCACGGTTTGTCCACCAAGGGAGGAGAATCAAGAACTTTTGAGAGTAAACGAGCTATGTCCATTAGTGGCTGGTTGTTGTTAGGTAGGGCATGGCTAGAAACCATGTTCTAACAAGTCGCCCTATGAGGTCCCTAATGTTAAGGTCATTCATCCGCAGGGTGCCCAAAGTGCACTGATTCATTATCGATATCTGATCTGTTTCTGATATAGAATTCAGTGAGTACTTGCAATAACAATGCAGGGGATTACCAGGACCGCGTTGTCCAGGTGATGTCGGTGACTCACGACCAAGTGGCAGCGAGAGTGGTCTATTATGGCTGCCTACCTTGCCAGTTAAACTGAGGTGCGGCAAAGGATTTTGAGCCGCACAATTACTTGGCCAGCTTAATAAAACAATATTCAAAATTATATTAATTAGTATAATAATTGCGCTGATAAGATGGGTTTGAAACTCAATAGATATGATAAATTTCTGTTGCATAGTGAAAATATTTACCTCCCAGACACACCTAGGTTATGTGTTAGCGAAACTACACAACCCACTAATATATTAATGCACATGAAAAGTCGACCTTCTCTTGAAAAAGAAGTTTGTGGCTGCACAGCCTGACTTCAAGTATACCATAAACAATTAAAAATACTAATTTCATGGGAAGAATTATTTGAATTTAAGGGTCTTTGAGTGTAGACTTGTCATATAAAAAGGATGTTTCTTTCTTCTACTTTTGATGTGAATGTAAAATTTTGACAAGGATCCCCACAAAAAAAAAAAAAAAACTGCGGAATTCTAGCCGCTCAAAATTCTCAGCATATTTTCCTTTCAGGCTTGCTACGACTAGCCCAGTATCGTAACAGCCATTTTCATATTATTTAAATGGCATGATTTGCCGTTAAAATTCTCAGCATTTCACTCAGGAACACAGGACGTGGAAGGGATACGATGATACATTTCAGTTCCATTGTCTATAATCAGAAGCAGATTGGATTATTATGTATTCAGCCGAGTGTAAACGATGATAAGAAGCAGAGGAACTGTTCCATGTATTCATTCTCTGTCTAAGATTTCCAATTAATGATTTGTAATGATATGTTTAAAAGGATATACCTTTTTAGGTGCCATTGAATTATAAGTGAACAAGTGAAGTTTATGTGACAGATGATCCTTTTTCAAGATACAACAGTTTCTCTGCTATAGAGAGAAGTGAATGTCAGTTCATTATATTTTTTTTAGATTTCCCTTCATTCATGACTTCAAGATTTCGTATCATAGTGAAAAAAGCTATACTAAACCTATAGTGGCTTAAAAATAGTTGTTTTATTATTAAAATTTTTCTCCAATTTTAAATAAAATGAGGAATTCATTTTTCAAGATTCTTAAGGCTCCTCAATGTTTGCAACTGTTCCGTCAGTTTTTTAATTGTCACGGTACTTGGCATCTCTGTATAATATATATATATATATATATATATATATATATATATATATATATATATATTATATATTATATATTTGTGTGTGTGATATTATAGAAACAGCTTTCCTCGCCGCACAGTTTAATGGAGACTACAACTTAATGCTAAGAACTAATTCTGAGAAACAATACAATACGATTCATGATAAATATCGGTTGGTCAGTAACATCAGAAGATATATAAAAAAAGCATGAAATTTTGAGAGCATCATTTCTACCTCTGTAAAGTGAAATTCAAAGCTCATCAGCAAGTCATGATCAGTCTTTTATAATACCCAGCTCTTGATTTTACTGAATACTGGCTAGTCATAAAGAATGACAAGGAGACTTATAGTCTTGATGACTGACTATTTAGTGAAAGGTTTTATAGAAAGATATCGTTTCGGAAGAGAGCACAAATTTATGGACACATTAGGCATTGACAGTGGCTATAATGGCCCTATTATTTAGCTGCCTACCTGAAATTCATTCCTTTTTAAATGCTTATTAATCTGAATAACATTATCATCACATTCATAATAATCCATCCCATCTATTTTCGTTATGAGATTCGTTTTATCGTTAATTTTTCATATTAGTACCGCTGTAGTGTGTTTTTTTTTCTTTTTTTAAGTAAAATGTTTTGGGTCAGTCTGACCGAATTCTAAATCTGTACGGTGATGGAATTCTCATGTAGATACTTAACCTAATATCATTTAACCCCTTCTTTTTATACACTACACCTTACCTTGACTTGAGGCCCACCTACTCGTCCTTCTGCAACTGCCCCAAGGGTCATAGACGGACACATAAAAGAATCCAACATCTTTGTAATGTGTAGTCAAGGTTGGAGCCAATAACGTATGTATTTCCATAGTTTCCTCTCTAATGAACAGTCATGGAAAAGTTCAGAGTCAATGGCAATTCTTGTTACAATTTTCTTTCCTCCATGTATTTCCAAAAACATGGTGACTATGAAATGAAGCCGGATGCCGTACGAACTACAGCCATAAGAACAGCTTACTCTACCTGGGAGTAAAGAATAAGTCCTAATGCAGTTCATATAGTCTAATATTCAACTTCTTCGAATGTCACTGTACAAGATGAGTGATCATATAGGGAGGTCCAAAAAGAAGTGGGGAAACAGCGAAGGTTTGTGTTCTGGATGGAGAGCCATGTAGGTTTTTACTACCATAGAATTTTGAGACAAGAGGACGTACCAGAAATTAGGCCCTCGACAACATAACAGAGCCCCGACATCGGATTTTGATGTCGATGTGTATTAACTTAAGGAGTGAGAGTTATTGATTCATTTTATGCACTATGAAAAATTATTTTCTGCATAGTACTTAAGCAAATGCACCTCACTTTAACTCCTAATACCATTGACCACACGTATTGAACTGCAACTTAAATCATTTTAATATAATGGTTACTATACTCAGTGTCCTCCAGTCGTGCACGCTATTGATTCATTTAATTGCTGTACTCAAAGTGGCACTTACGTTGATTGATTCTGCTTTACTTTGTGAAGTGAAAAGTGGTATGTAACTCTCTCTGTTGTCATGAACTGTTTGATATTAATTGCGTATTTATGTGCATGGGGAAATAAGTATTTGAGATTCATATTTTTCATCAACTTTAACAGACTGGAAAAACGATATATAAGCCTTTTATCAAAAGTCAGTGGTATTATCAAAAAGAATAGTATGAGACTGCGAGACAAGATTTATTCCCTTTAACTTGGAAAGTCACAGTAAATTAGGATTTATTTGTTAGTTCGGTTTTTTATAAAGTTTTATTAGGTAACGTTTTCTAGTGTTAACCTTTCGTATGTTTTATTCTAATTTCATAAGCGATTTTAGGCAACTGAATTTTAATAACGGATGGGCATGTTATGATAAAGTGCTTATGTGTCATCGCAAATCCCTTTAGACATAATTGCCATTATGTAAAAATATGAAAAAAAGAAGGAAAGAAGATGAAAAAGAATGCCTGGTGTAATAATAATAATAATAATAATAATAATAATAATAATAATAATAATAATAATAATGTTTTTTTATAATTATTATCAACTTTATTGACATATGCTCATCTCATAAGGATATAGAAACAGACGGACATTTTCTTCTTTTATTTAAGAGAAAAGCACAAGAAGTATTGGTTCCAATGGAGCATTACATTGTTATTTCCCTAAGCAAAAGTCCTTTATATAACGAACTTATGGAATACTGAGCAGGCATACGTCAGCATGGGCCCTTTTCCTAAGTGTGGTAAGGTGCGAAAGGGATAGGAGACTGCAAACTTGCACAATTGCAGATAAGCTGTGTTTGCCACTCGCAGAAAACAGAAACTTTTAAGGACTTCTTTTGAACATTTCAAGACAAAAAAAAAAAAAAAACAGCAGTTACAGTCATTTCAGTTACATCGTTACATTAAAGAGATCAAATATGTAACCCTTTTCCCTTCTCTCAAATACCTTCCTTAAGATTAAACTCCTTGCATATTTCTTTCGAGATTAATGGGTCAAGTTTATACATAACATGTTCTTACAAAAACTTTCTTTTATAAAACTAGACTCAGTGATGTTTCTTTCCAGTGCCTTATTAGATTAAACTGTCTTTTTTGCCCCTTCCCAGTTGACTGTATGATAGTCTTCGCTAACCTAAATAATTCCACTGTCCACCTGTACATTTCTTACACACCTTTCATGCTGTTCTACTCTGTTTTCCAATGTTTTCCAGTTTGACCAATACAAAAGTTACAAGACGTACTTGGAATCTAGTATACACTTACAGTAGGTTAGTATCGTCGGGCGAGATCTTTAGAAGTACATGTTTCATTGTTTTATTGTCCTTAAATGCTATACTAATTCCAAAATTCTAAAGTAGATGGGGAGTATTTTTAGAACTATTGTTATATGCAGTGCAAGCATGTGTTTTGTATCAAAAATTGTTTTTAGTGGATATGAACTAATTTCTTAACTTTATTGCCCCGACCAGAGTAAACGAAATATACAAACTTTTAATTTTTAGGAAGGCACTTGAAAGACGGGGAATAAGCAGTGCTCCCGAGGGGAATGGTAAAATTTGACCTGTCATTAATGAGGGGGGGATTCAGCCAGCAAACACCTGTTAGGTGCAAATACTTGCCTTCTAACCGTTTTTATATTCGCATATACTTAGTGTCTTACTAGCGAATATATATTATGAATTCCTACCACTTTGTATTAGTCATTTGAAGATGACTTAGTGATAAAGCCAACGCCGGCCAGGATCTACAACCGTGCATATATCTGAACATTTAACCGTATCCATCTCATTCGTTCATACGAGCGAATAAACCCTCTCAGATGGGTAACTTGAACTATTCACTTCACGAAGAATTTTCGAACCGTTCATTAATACCATCTCCCTCTCTTTCTCGCTCTCTCCCCAGGTCTTTTTTAGAACAAGTAATAAATCCTGTATACAATGTTCTTCTTCCACCACAAGAGTTGGTATTAGTAAATCTGAAGATGACAAATTTGCATAAAATCTTCTTTCATCATCTGAATGGAGACATCTAGCGACGACGGGTTCTGCGGAAGAAAAGATGAGCTCTTGGTCTGAAACAGTTACTTCGTCGTAATACACAAAGAGCAGGAATTGAGCAGCTCGTCCGGAACGACTATTTCCTTACTTCCGTTACGTAGTTCTAAGTTTGTTAGGTTCTTCGAATTAGAATTGAATTGCGCTATAATCTTGATGTAAGAGAAAACTTCTTGTTGTTGTAAATCGATGAAGATCCATGGTTCTACCATATTTACTACTAGAAGACACTGTGAAAGAGAGCGAAACTCATAGACACCATAAAGTATGTTAGTTACGTTACGTTTTGGGTAATTGGGATGGGGCTTTGAAATCTTAATAATGGATGTTGGGATCAGCTCTCTTGTGGGACGTGTGTAGCAAGTGAGAACATCTGTTTTGTTTAACTCTCCTTTGTACCCAGGGATGATGGCAATGTTGGAAAATATGCACTGATTGTATAGGGGCTCCTGACACCAGACACGACACCAACTGACGGGGACACAGACGTTAGGCACAATAAAAGTTGTGGTCTGTGTAGGGTGACATGTTACGAATCTCCACCTTACGATACCTTACGTCGTTGTAAACCAAAGGTTTCGACACAGTAACCTCCCTAAACAGAGATTGGTTGGCATTGATTATAAAAAAGCAAAGTGACATGACAGCAAGCACCAACACAGTGGATGAATATCTTGTTGCAATCATTTTCTCTTTGTGTGCTGATAAGTTTATCCTTTCGCATCAGACCGTATTAGTTCCTGATTTTTGCTATATAAGTCACTTAATTTCTAAAAAAGGAGCTAAATTTGTGGCAAAGAAATTTTCTTTGAATATTAATTCATCTTAAACTTTTGTTCACACTTATGTGTTTTCATAGTCTTTTTTTCCGTTTTCTCACGCAATGCCAACAACTTATTTGCAAAAAAATATTCTCTATCTCCAGGCCCCATGAACGCTCTCTGTAATGTACTGGCTACCAGAAGAATTAAAAATGCCTTCACACAGGCTGCGATTTTATTGATATTCCATTCGAAACTGGTGTAAATGTGTGCGTGTAGGTACAAATGTAGTGCTTTAATTTCTCCGCTAATGCAAACGAACACATAAGAATTTTAAAGTCCAATATTTTAAACTCGGAGACTGCCGTGAAATCTTCGTTAATATTTGGTAATAATGAGATACTTTTCGTCCTTTCTTAAACAAGCAACACGCACCAAGTATACATACAGACACAGACAGACAGACACACATTTCCTTTATAAGAAGCGCCTCCAGATAAAAATGAGTATAAATGTATTGATTACAGTCGTACTTAAACCGCAGAATCGTTGTCGTTGAGAATGCTCTCTAAACATCAGCCAGCTCTTACTCCTAATCATAAGGCTCATTAACAACTTGACATCCCTCCATACGTGCGTCTTGCCTTATAACTTTTAACGACCACTCTTGCAAACAAACTGAAACTTAACTGAACCAAATATAGTAATAATAGCAAGAAAAAATAATTAAGCTACTGAAGTTCAACTGATAAATACCGTATTGGATATTAATGATGAGCACACTACGGAAGACTAAGGAACCAAGGCAATATAAAAACAAGTAACAAATGCGCTGAAGTTTCTTCGGCGCAATTGAGTTATCTGTACAGCGTATAATGCTGTATGATACTCTCAGCCACGGCACATAAAACTTTCAGCCACGGCCCGGTGGTGGCCTGTATTGTTGGCACCTATAGCGGTGCCAGACGCACGATCAAGGCTAACCTTAACCTTAAATAAAATGAAAACTACTGGAGCTAGAGGGCTACAATTTGGTGTTGGAGGGTGGGTGATCAACATACCAGTTTGCAGCCCTCTAGCCTCAGTAGCTTTTAAGATCTGAGGGCGGACAGAAAAAGTGCGGACGGGCAGACAAATAGGTATCTCAATAGTTTTCTTTTACAGAAAACTAAAAAGCATTTCTTGAGACGATGATGAAGATTAGAGATAAATAAAAATTAGCCTGCACCTTAATGTCTTCCCTAAAGAATATTTCAGATTTCCAGAGTTCCCAGACTTAAAATGACAGTTCCTCATGTAGATATCACGGAGAATCAAGGCACATTTATCGAAGATAAAATTTCTGGAATTACCAGACACGCTTCATTCTCACGGGATGTTCACACATGTAGAATGTCAACGTTTCTCCGACGGAAATAAATTCGTCAACCATCCAACAACTAGGCCAAAAAGACAAACGAGAGGCTTTCCTTCCCACGCTAATATGCCTCTGTCTTATCCCCCATGTGATATGCACTGTCCAACCTCATCTTATCTTACGTATTGGCAAAGCGTAAACGAAAATGTTAATAAGTTCCCCTTCTTGGCAATAAATCAGGAACGAATATTATGTACTTTAAAGTTAAATAAAGGGATAAGTATTCTTCTTGTAATTCAAGGAAAAATAAACTGGAGGGAGAAAGAGAGAGAGAGTCTCCGATATGAGCATTAAACTAAACTTACTATTTTCATTGCGCAATGAGATTACAGGTATACATGTAGATAAAAAGAAAAAAAATAACAGTAAGGGTGATTTGGGAGACATAAATTGCAATAACGGAATGTTATTGAAAATATACGGCTTTAAAAGTATAATTTTGGTGAAGGGAGATAACATACTTATCTTTAGAGAGCAGCTAATAAAAATAACATCTCTTTCGTAAAACCAGTAAAAGAGACGTTAAAAAATTTTTTTGAAATGAATGCAGAATATAGATGAATGGAAATGACCGACCTATTTTATACTTCCTACACAACACGTTTCAGTTTAAAAATACAGTCGTAATTTTGCAAAAAATTTACTAAAATACCACACTAAATTACATACGTTTTACAAGGTGAGCAAAAATCTTTTAGCAATAATGTATAAACGTAATTACACCTTTGTTTCGTTAGAGACTCTTAAGATAAAGCCACAAGTTCGAAGACTGAAATATTAATACCACTCGTATTTAGCTTCGAAAACCCCGCGCGTGATCTGAACAGGGGACGCAATATTAGGAAAATCCTTGTAAATTAAATCATAATCTCTGGCTCGGTTTTGTGGTGTTATTTCATTCTTTACAGCTTGATATTGAGTTTTTAAAATCGTTATCGGTAATATAAAAAAAAATACACGAAATCACATTGTCTTTATGGTATCAACATCGACCAAAATTGACAATTTGATCAAAACTAATAGTTTTCTTTGTAGCTTTAATTGCACAGTATGACTGAATCTGGCAAAATTGCTCAAATCAAATGAAATTATATTTGGCATTTGAGTATTCCATTATAATTATAGGGTCATAACAGTCAACCATTAGGGTTGCATGTAAAACTTTTCCAGGTTCAAGGCTAATGTTAAGCTCTAACCTTTTAGTAAGACATTCTCTCCTTTGTAATTTTAATGTATTTCGATAGGTTACCAGATCACAGTACAGGCAGTACAGTATGTTTACAAATTTCAGCTGATAAATAAATGTTTAAAGAGGATTCAAAAGAACATTTCTTCAATATCCAGTCTGATGGTGGTCCAATTAGTTGACTTCTTTAGTATGTTACTGATCATACAATTGTTTTATGAAGAATCAAAAGTGATGTAATAGTATTCCAAACAATAGTAAATTGTTCTTATGAACTTAAAGTTGCTCTGCATTTTACCTTATAAAAGATAGACAGGGTTTCCAGTTCATGAGCGTACCAATTTTAAGCCTAAATATATCATTTCATATTTGAGTGGTTTCTCATAATTTTTCGTTATCACTTCTTCATCTCGTTATATGTGCATTTTCTGTGTAAATACATATAGGAATTGTGCACATTTTACGATGAATGTTATATACATTTCTTCTTCTTTCTTTATGAATAACGTATGTTAATTTCTCTGAAGTCCACTTGTGTTTTTTTTTTGTCTTAGATTACTACTCAGTTCTTTTATAGTTACAATGTTAATGCACTTGATAATTTGTTCTGTCATGTTAATGTCTTGTTTCATTGCTTGTTACTGAACGTTGCCAGTAAATTTTAAGCTTATTTATGTATACTCACTACACAGTGTGAATTTTATTCCTAAAGCTTTGGCATAGTAAATAAATTTATAATTACATGTACTGTACAGGGTATGAATTGCAAACCTCATAGCACCAACCATTTGGTAATTTTTAGCTTCAAGCTGAATGGCCAAAAGTATATAATTTTCCTTTCCCGAATTCCATTAGAGGAAAACCTTAATTAATTACTGTTGACCTCTAGTGAAGAGATTCACCAGCCTACACCTTTGGATCTTGGCAGCAGTGTGTAGGTTATGCCGTTTAATATAGCATCGTGACATATTGCTAATCCATAATTTAAAGGGTCTATATATTCACAGACCTTAGACTTCACAATAGCTGGAACACTTGTGAATATGAGGTCTAATCCATTACCAGAAATGTGCGTGGGTTCCTCAATTAACTGAACAAAATCGGATGATGCACAGGACTCAAGAGCCGACCAGCCATGTTGATATGTGGCATTTAAATTTAGCCATTCACTGTGCTTTGCATTACAGTCTCCACAAACAACGAATGAAGCTTTTGAATCCTGTGACTGAGCCATACTAATCCTTTCCAAAAGACAGTCTTATATAGAATCGTCGATATCTGGATTGCGGTAAACAGAAAATACTTAAACATTGTAGAACTTACTAGAAATTTTAAAGCAAACAACTGTATGGCAACTACACTCCAAATTTTTCTGACGATAAATACGTCGTCTGGATTTAGTGTATACAGCCATGCCTTGCACTTGTGGGATGTTACGACGATAAATAAAATCAGGGCCATCAAAACCCCTGATTAAAAACTCAACCTTTGACTTGTTACTACTTACAAGAGTCTCAGATAAAAACATCAAATCGTAGTTACGGGCACAACTCTGGAGATCAAGAAAATTTGACCTTAAGTCCCTAATATTTGATTAAGTACTTTGCAATTTTTCTTACAGCTCAATGTCTCCCGAAAGAATTAAAATTAACAACATAAAATCGGTATCAAAACTAATAAATAGACTCAGAACAACAGTAACATTATAAAACTCAACAATGCCATCAACAACAACAATATTTGCATTATTTACAAAAATTCTGTTGAGAATATAAATAGTCGTCAACATGTGTCATTGATAAAAACGCCGGAAGCAACTGGTCGATAAGGTGGGGCCGATACACCTTGTAAAGCAGAAGAAATTCACCAGGTTTGCCACAATAACTTGGTGAGAACAGTCAGGATGGATTTAGAAATAAAACACTCAGAAGGTAAAAATTAGGTAAAGACGAAGGCACTTTCCTGATAATCCACCAAGCAATTTTTGCTTTCTCATTTTCTCATCAGCCTGTCCTACACACTTTACGAAAAAACAGGAAAGAGAACGAAAAAGAAGATAAATGCTTGATTGTGCCCTCAGGCAAAGGAACTCAACCCCAAAACCATAGAGGGCCACGGTACAACGGCTATAGCACAGTCCAAGGTTGAAGAACAAGGTGTGTATTCAGAGTATCCTTCTCTTTAAAGGGTTGCCTACCAAGGCTAAAGAGTCCCTTCTACCCACTGGTTTGATTTCGGAGTGTCTTCCTAAAAGAGTTGCCTGCCAAGGCTAAAGAGTAATCAAAAACTCCTCATCACCAGTCGTCCCTCACTATAAAGACGCCAAAACTTTGATAACGTCCTGCTAATGAAAAGACATGTGACACCCATCAGAAGTTAATTGAGATATTTAAGCTTATGATTTATACACACGCCTGGAAAGCTTCTATAGCACTTATAAAGTTAAATTTAAAGCCGCTTTTAAATCAGTAAGGAACAATTTAGTAATGCTTGGATGCTAGTACACCTAATCTTTTGAATATATATATATATATATATATATATATATATATATATATATATATATATATATATATATATATATATATATATATATATATATATATATATATATATATATATATATATATATATATATATATCTATCTATATATATATATATATATATATATATATATATATATATATATATATATATATATATATATATATATATATATATATATATATATATATATATATAGGGACTGGATGATCAGTAATAGACTATAGAAATCAACTATAATACTGGCCATTAAGGGCTTAAAATCTGCTCTGGTGCTTTTAAATCCTCTTTAAAAATATTTTCATCACTTTAAAGCAGCGAACCTAGTTTCTGTGCCATGACTTCGTGACCGTGACGAGAAGTGCAGTAAAATTACAAAGGAGTAAATATTCAACTAAAAGGTAAGAGATTGACATTAGCCTTGTCTTGGCTGCAGAAATTTTATTTTTAATTGGAAAAATTTTACTGGCATTCAGCAAGGTTGGCGCGTAATTCTCATGAATTTAATGGATATGAACATGCAAGCTGCATATATCTAACTGGCCACCTTGATATAATGGATATGAACATGCAAGCTGCATATATCTAATTGACCACCTTGATGTAATGGATATGAACATGCAAGCTGCATATATCTAATTGACCACCTTGATATACTAAGTGGTTCGAACATTTAACAGTAATAATAGTAGCTTATTGGAGATGGAGTTCATGATAAACTCTAATGCACATCTACCCAATTCTGATGGTGCCTGGCAAATTAAGCTGATCGATTGTCAAAAATGTAGTTCCTAGATGGACTTGATAACCCTACTACTTTGAATTTACTTTGACTTCTCAAGTATGACTTTGATTAAATACTGGTAGAAGGGAAGCATTTACTTTAATTCCAAATGAGATATACGTTTCAACTTTTACTTTTTTCAGGTGTTGAGGGTTCGGTTAACACGCTTCCATTTCTCTGAGAGGGAATTGTTTCTTTTCCTACTGCTTTTGCCTTTAAGACTTTGATACTTCCAAGTTTTCCCTTTTTAACTTAAAGAATGCAAAGTGTTATAATTTGCTATATCAATGAAACAGGGCAAAATTTTTATTTTCTTTCACTTTTATTAAAGCTTTCTGCTGTGTGCTACAAATAAAGAAATAATTTAGTTCTGTTGAAAATAGAAACAGAGTAAAGTTTTAATGACAATTTTTTAAAAACTCTTTTCCTTTTTGAAATGCTAAATTTATCACATTTGCAAAATTCACCAGAGGGTCCATAAGTACAGGTAATGAAAAAAACAAAGCCTCTTTTCGAAGGCTGCCAGTTATACTGTTCCATATGGCCCAGCGTGAGATATTTCATCTAGGCCCAGTACTTACTAGATAGGGAGTGCTTCCCTAATTGCAAGGGTCAGTTGGTATAAACACCCCTACATCCTTCAGTGCAAGTGCATGACCCTCTCCTTAACAACAAGTTCTAAGCAAACGTATAAATAGATTTCTGCTAAGGTATCAAAATTTCAAGAAAATTATATCAAACCATAAATACTAACGTAAACTATGTATACAGCCCCACAGACAGTAACCATTAGATAAATTTCGTCGGATAAAGAAGTGAAAAATGAGCAAATAAAAAAAATGGCCAATCAATTTAGTTTGGAAAGCAAAAAAAAACCCCAAGGAAAAAAATCAGACTCAATTACCTACTCATGGGAAAGGGTCAGGAGTATGGCAGGAACCCATTGTGAATGATTATTTATGTAATTTTAAGGTCCTCAGGGCCAATGACAATAAGAATATGTAAATATGTAATCATTCTTTCCTTAGACAATAATACCAAAAGCGTAATGATTAAAGTATTTTTACATATTTTTTCGTGACCAAGTCTTCTATCCTGAGGAGACATGAAATCTCAAACTTACTGTAAATTATTATCGGTTCTTCCAACTTTTAGTGTGAGTGTGCATGACGTGATACTTCCCTTCTTACATTGGAAAAATTTTTCTGCACATTTTTGTGTATTCTTTTTATACTGCAAAAATGAACACCGAAATAAGGGCACGTTGTAACTGCATGTTTTAATACTGAAGTTAATTGCACTTCACAAGACGCGAAACATCATTCTCAGAGGTTTACAGTCCATTGTATTCATAGAAGAATTAACGTTTGTATTCAGTGGTTAAATGCAAAAACCTTTCGTAGGAAATTCAACTATCGCCAACCAGAAGCAAATTAAATATCAGTCTTACACTTCAATTTTTTCCTTACCGTTCCGTGGCACCTCACGACGAATAACAAGAGCCGAAATGTGAAAGTTCTCCAAACTCACATACATAAATCCATTTTTTATTAGTTTTTTCTTCGGTTCGAAATGAGGACCGAATGAGATGGGCTCTGGATAATATTCAGTTTCATTTTTTTTTTTTTTTTTACGTTCTTCGTTGCCTTTCAAGCGAACAATAAAACGAGGTGATTTTGCTTTAACATTCCCTGTGTTTTTCTTCCTACTTTTGTTACCTGAAAATGCGAGTCAATGTATGTGTATATGTATATGTATGTATATATATATATATATATATATATATATATATATATATATATATATATATATTTATATATATATATATATATATATATATATATATTTTTTTTTTTTTCTTTATTTCTAAGGTTACTGTTTCTTACTGAGACCCCGAATACACACACACGCACACAAACACACACATACACATATATATATATATATGTGTGTGTGTTTGTGTGTATATATAGTATATATGTGTGTGTTTGTGTGTATATGTACAAAACACCCACACAGATGTTAAACTACAAATACACGTTAATAAGTAATTCACTCTGCCTGGGTAAAAATTTACAAAGAATGGAATTGTGAAGGACAAAGCAGCTTCCTCATTGATATATATATTTATATATATATATATATATATATATATATATATATATATATATATATATATATATATATATATATATATATATATATATATATATATATATATATATATATATATATATATATATATATATATATATATATATATATATATATTATTGTTACGTGGGTCATTCAGCTAATGAGTTTAAGAATTAGTTAATTGGATTTGTATAGCCTTGCTTTACCTAAGACCCACGTAATTCTGTCAATTAAGGCTAAAATTAACTGTAAAGGACAGATATTGAATAGATCAGGTCGCCAGTTAACACTAATTAACAAAGAATAGAGGTTTATTCATAACCACATGAATGAATTCATTAAAGTTACTGGAACACTAGTTTCAACAAAAGTAAAATAAAATGAAATAGATTATTTACAGGATCTAACAGCACCTCAGCATATTAGTCCCACTTAGGACAGACCTCAGTGCTACATAGAATAAACGCAACAGATTTATGTGCCTCTCAGATGCTTTATCAGGTATTTACTGCAAGGTCGAGTTGAGGCTTCTTGGTACTGAGGAACCTGATTCTTCTCCAAGAAAGAGGATTTTTGTTCAGGCCCAAGGCGTGCACAATTCTGGAAAAAGACGTATCCAGATAACAATCTTGCATTACAGAAACTCTCACTTGTCATTACTTAATCACAAGGGGATGATTTCTCAAGTTAAGAATAATACTTTTAACACCATGGAGAATAAGTTATGTGACTTCACTAGACAACAATAATTGTACTTGATAGATCACTTCATAAATGGGATATGTTTTACTAGGCTTTCTTAGTCAGTGACTGTTTAAGAGAATGACAATAGTCTCGCCAGTACACAGAATAGAGGAAATTGGGTTTTAAGAACAGCATAACTAAGGTCTAACCTAGCAAAACTGTATCCATCTATGACCCTCTGCTAAAAGTCTCGCCCGTGGGCGAATTTAATTTGAAAGCACTGCTTCCCGCTCGCTTCTTGGCATGCTATCAGCCTAGATTGTCTGCCCTCTTATTTTAACAAAGGTAAATTTTTCTTATTCGATTTAGAAGTAAGGAAGAGAGGCCGAACAGTGAATATTTATAAATGCATATATATAT
This sequence comes from Macrobrachium rosenbergii, assembly GCF_040412425.1. Lineage (NCBI taxonomy): Eukaryota > Metazoa > Arthropoda > Malacostraca > Decapoda > Palaemonidae > Macrobrachium > Macrobrachium rosenbergii. The sequence goes on from NC_089758.1 coordinate 19,341,830, forward strand.
ATATATATATATATATATATATATATATATATATATATATATATATACTGTATATATTATATACGAATGATAATGATGACAGTGATTACAATCTGTTACTCAGGCAGTATTCATTATTTTACAAACGAGATTCCAAGCATAAACTGGAGTAATAACGATCGCTTGCTTCTCAGGCTATCATGAAATATGTTAATCTTTGCGTTAGAATGGTTAAATACAAAAATGATATGATTCAACATTTGTAAATCCAAAATAATGGTGTATTTCAGTAACTTGAAAACAGCTTTCAGTACTATTAGAATACCGTATTTTCATCAAAGCACGAATATGTGATATGAAATTTGTCGTCAATTCCTATTGTGACCGGTAAGTAAAGATAAGTAGAACATACATTAAGATCAAGAACAATCATAAGCAACAATTCACTTCAGCCCTACCCTTAAGCTGCAGATTATATGTTTCTTCCTCTCTCTCTGCAAGGTTTTACATTCAGGGTCTCGCATTTCCTTCTGTATAATGCAGATGCTCAGAATAACATTGTCAAATGTAAGTGAATGTTTCGTACCATTCAGTCCCAATTTGTGGACTTCGCGTTAAGCTGCATTGCCTAATTATTTAGCCCATCTCAAATGTACACATAATGACCGAACATGTTTTGGGATACCATATCTGCCTCGGCCTCTTAACGAATAGAAAATATCCACTTTCTTGCACTAATACCTCATTCTGTTATTTCATCATCGTCGAAAAGGCCAAGCCTGAGGATCCACTGACTCTCAAAGTAGTTTCGCCAGAGCAGAGTCCGTATGGGTAAAAGAACTGGACAATCAATGAAGAGGGTAGGAAATAACTAGATTTTAATTAACCTACAATTAATATTCACTGACAAAAACGGCTACGTAAGTAATAAAAACTAAAGAAATTGTACATGACACTTGAAGCATTAACATCCAGAACTATACAACTGGTATGAGTTGTTGATAATGCGTGTTTTATATTTTACTATATTAGCATATTGTTTATTTTATTGAGTTGTGATTTTGCTTCGAGAAGACACTATAACTATGCTTTTCCGGTTGCTCTCATGCCTCATTTGGACCCATAGTGTTGCTCGACACACATTCCTTGGGCCTAAGCACAAGGTTCATCAACTTCCCCAAGGTGGGATCGTTAACCTTCCAAGCTTTTTGCCCACTCCCACACACACAGGGGATGGTGAAGACTACGAAACTGGTTTCAGAATCCACAGATATCATCTTAGCTTTTGGAGGCTACGATAGCTGTTATATTATATTATATTATATTATATTATATTATATTATATTATATTATATTATATTATATTATATTATATTATATCATACTATATTATATTATATTATATTAATTTTGGTTAATTTTCAATGAACTAAACATTAACTGCCCATTTGAATCTTATCTCTTCATTAGTAAAAACACGTGAAAGTGGCTTGCAGTGTTGTTTCAGTTATTTAAGTCATGAGTTATGCGATTGTTTCACCGAGAGGAGTGTTGCCGTCCTTCAAAGGAATGTGGACCGTAATTTGATTTGATAGGTAGATAACGTCTTGGAACCAGATCCTGGAGAGATGATATGAAATTAACAAAACTAAAATGAAGTAAGGACGATAGAATACCTGCAGATAGTTCACATGCAAATGAATTAACACGCGTACAGTCACTTTAGTGAAGGACGTGTAATGCTAGCATATGGACGTCCATTCATTTTCAAGATGATACAGGAAAGCTTAAGTATTTTTCAGTAGCTAATTTCTGGCGTCAGTTCGATGAAAAGTACCTATGATTGCATTCGGATCCTAACTAAATTCTCTGCAGCGCTCAGTGATTGTAAAAAGTAATAGTGAAGCAGCAAACAGATACTTTCGAATGATACACTTTATCGGTTAGGATTGCCTTAATGATAAGAGACTTCAAGCTAACGGAACTTGAAAATGACTCTTCATCTTCAACATGATCTATAATAGAGGTACATTGCATTTCTAAAGAATAAGGAAATGCATAATAACCAAAGAACTGAAAAATTACATGACATTAGTATTATGGGTATTCCTACAAAATCAATCTATTTATAAGGCGCTATTAGATTGCTCATATTTTAATAGTAATATTGCACTATAAAAGCCGATATCTGCGGGACCAAATAATTAAGAGGAAATAGAACTTTCTTTCCAAGAACACAAGTTCATTAGAAAGTCTAATTTTGATTTTAAATCGCACTTAACTGTAAAACCTTTCGTGCAATCGATGAATTTGCTATTAATGAAATGCAACAATTATTAATGGATTTTTTTATTGGAAGCTAATGTTTGAGATCTAAATTAAATTCGTTCCGTTGCGTTCGACCCTTCTTGTTTACAATGGGCAAAGTAATATCAGAAGGGAACCACTAGTTTGCTTAGCAAACATAGGAACGTTTGCTAGGATGCCCGACACAATTTTGTAAAATGACATAACCAGTAGACGCCCAAGGAAGCATTAGCAATATTGTACTACTACCATCATTAGTTATCACCGCAAGAACGACTCCAGAAGCCCCGTTTGTTGCAAAATGGCCGGACCGGCAGGAGTGTCAGTCAAGCTGGTGCGGGTATGGGCAGCTCTGATGCAGATTTCAGGTGGCTTTACCTACTCCTTGGTTGCTGATGTCTTGAAAAAAGGCTTCAGGCCTCGAGTGCAGGTTGGTGAGGCGACACCACCCGGTATTTCTTGGTTAGAGAACTACTCAAGTAAGGGGAAGATATCTGCTGGCAAATACCAGGACTTCTGCAACGATCCTAAAAAACAGTACTTCATCTTTTGGTCTTACTTTCTCATACCTCTTTACTTTATTCTCTTTGTCCTCAACGTCATTGTGTCGGTGGATGAAATCTATACAGGTTTCAAGGCTACTGACAGCACTGTCAGTAAAACGACGGCAATAGTGAACCTCTACAGGCCCACCACACTCCTGATATTATTTTTACATGTTATTTTCTCCAGCGAAAAACTTTCGTGCTTACTCAGTCAGCTAAATCTGGTAACGCCAGATTCCGTCACACCCACTAAATGGTGGTCATACAAACTCTTTTTCGTCGGTTTGGTCACATTTTGCAGCTGTGAAGCCTACGTAGTTATATCTCTCTTTGACAGTGGTGATGCAAATTCAACAATGGTTAGTAAAGGGTATTTCAAAACCTACTCAACAGGACTTGCCAACCTGGTCAACAGTTTCATCAGCTTCGATTTTGCCTTTGGATATTACTCTGTCGGGTGCCACCTCGCAGTGCTCATCAGCGACCTCAGAAACAAAATCGAAGATCAAATTTGCTTTGGCGACAGTTGCGAAAAAGACGTGACAAAGAAGAAAGTGGAAATAACCTTCGTCAAGGTTAATGGAAAATACGAAGACGGAGACCAGTTTAGAAAAAGAGCAGCTGATTTAGCAGCGATTACATCTAATATTCAAGAACTCCACACTTGTCAAGAACTCACCAACGAGTATTTTTCCCCGCCTCTTTTGGGAATCTTCACGCAGACGATGATATATATGACGGTGTCCTTCTTCAGTGCAACCGTGGAAGGTCTGATGCACGTCCTCATTGATTTCATCTTCTGGTTCAGCTTCAACACTTCCTTGTTAATCTTCCTGTGCTGCACGCCGGACTTTGCAAGTTCTCAAGTAAGCGTATAGAAATTATATATACATAAAAATATATATACATAGATATGTACAGCATGCACGTATTTGTGTATGTTTATACTACAAACTAAAAATGTTCTGTGAAATCCAGAAGGTCCATGAAAACACTTTTTACCCTTCAAAACCATATATTTCGATTGACAATACTTCAATTCTGTTCTGTGGTGAATATAAATGACCTTTAAATCATCATAATCGATTGTGCACGCAGGAAATGATACCTTCCTGGAATATACTAGAACCATGTCCTGCCTAAACGTAGCGCCTGATATCAAGCATATGTAATAATAGAATAATGTCCTTACTTACGCACGCCCTCTACATTGCGTTTTTAGAGTTTGACATACAAAGAAAATCGCTGCCATGTTTCAGTCGGTGAAAATATCGTGATTTTTCTGTAGTATCTATTCTATTTTCATATCATTCACCATTACCTTTCACGAAACAGCATGGATAGATGTGACACAAAATAAAAGAGGTTTTTATTCTCTCGAAAGTTAGTTAATATGATTATCCAAAGCGTTAGGCGAAAATCTGTAGGAATTTATTAAAACAAAATATATTATGCAGGTGCGGTAGGTAAATCATGCACTATTTGTAGACTAAATATTATTTTTATTTTCAATCGTAAAAACTTTTCTCCTATTTTTCGTTTATAATATAAAGCAGATTATTTTATAGTATTTTGATTCCGGATGTTACCCTAGCAGCCAGTAGCAACCTCGTTAAAGACATTGAAACGCAAGGGCTAAACGACTCTGGGCCACCTTAACTTTGCAATAAAGGCGAGCTCCTTCTCCGAAACAAAAATGGCAGTAAACCGAGGTCCCGTAACAACGACCCAAAATGTTGCACATTTATCTGAAGTTAGTTATCTAAGTTGCGTTTACTCCTTGATACAGGAAAAGTAGAACTGCTCATGGAGTTCAGATAGTTAGTCTTTGTCCTGACTGAAAACCTGAGTGCAAAGGTTTGCTTTTTCACAAAACAAGAAAGTTTTTAAGTACGCTTATCCCGCTGCAATACCGGTTGAACACCCATTTCCAATAAGTTTTCTTTTTATTCATTGCAGCTGGACGAGCTCAGGTTTTCTGCGAATCAGTGGCGGATGAAGGTGTCAGACCCCATCCTCGAGACCAAGGTGAGTTCACTTCTCTGAACTGAAAAACCTTTCATTTAACTCTTCACAAAATTTTTACGTGATATTTCCAGTCTACTGAAGTATGCAATGCATGTTAATTTTTTATAAATAATCTCTCATATCTCATTGCTGCCCAGATCTTTTGATGGAAGTACTTGAGAAAATTTAAAGAACATTTTAGACTGCTAAATGTATTTTAACCAGTGTACACTATAATCCATATACGTGAAAATAGTCACGTTTTAAAACGTCGAGAGGAATGCAAAGCTTTACGAAGTATTGTCATTTAAGTTTTCCTTATCCTTCTCTTACTTTTTTTTTTAAGCTGACATACCTCCTGGATCTAGTTGATAACTTCCCACCTTTTAGTATTGGAAGGTTCTTCGTTGCTGCAAAAGCTAGGCTTATTGACGTGAGTTTTCCAAGGTTTAAAATGTCATGCACTCTGTGCATGCAAAAATTCTAATGAACAAAACCAAGCACGCACACCTTTATCATGTATCCATTGTTTATTTTACTGTTGTGTTTTGCATCATTAATATTTCATTGTCGTTGTTGCCAATGTATGCACCGAAGATTAATCCAAGGTCATCACTGTACATTGTTAATCCAAGGCTGAGAAATTCCAAGAACCCTTAATAGAAATATAATGTTTTTTTTTTTTTTTTTAGAACTAAGGGTAGGGTAGATCGTAACAGTGGGTGTAACCCTGAAGTCCTCGGGTGAGTGCCCTATAGCATAGAAATACTAATAAAATACAGAATGGTCAAGCTAGTTACAACTTCCATTAAGTGTTGTTACCTTTGAAATAATGATTTTGTATTCCAAACTTTGTCCTTACACGGTATAACCTTATACTCCCGTACTTCAGAAATACTAGCTTTCATGGTGTATGTTATCTTTGATATTACCGTATTAGTCCCCTAATTATGATTTACCTTGAAGTTTATAAGCTTTCTGTTTCCTGTTCATTCAACGAATTATTCATTACTATATGCATTGCATTGCGTAATTAGGTTAATGTATCTTCATTATAAACTTTTTTTTTTTGTAAATCAGCAGTTTGTAAATAAGCTGCCTTCGTAGTGTACGTGATAATTATTCTACAGTTATAAAAGGACAAGAGTAGTATCCTTTTCTTAGGTCAGAGACACAAAGCTATGCAGCTGCAGCTTCAAATAACATAAAGCACATAATATCTGAAGCTGGTTCTGAATCAGTCTGATTCCAATGCTCCAGTATTTAGGAAAAGTACAGGTATCTCTTACCACAGCGACAATTGCACTGAAACACTTGATTGTTTCTCTGTTTATCAGCATTTTACTCCCTTACAGATCGCCAGTTTCATCGCCACATACCTGATTATCTTGTTGCAATTCCGTGCAGGTGAGTCTGTCGATAAAGGGAATAACTCCACGTCAAACGCTGGCCTTGACAACGCGTCTTTATTCAGCAATGATTCATAAGTTTTCAGAACACGTCTTCAGTTAACTTAGACTCTTAGATTTTCAGTGTATCAGTGCGTCGTGAGACTGCAGTATTTGTTTTGAAGATTTCTTGTTCGAAATATTAAGCTTACTGCAACATTTATATAATATAGTTTTCGCGAATACATAAAAATGTAATTAGTAAAGGATTTCCTTTTGGATTTCCTCTTACATGATTACAGCGCAAATAATATCACCCTAATTACGACTCTGGAAGTTGATGAAAACCAAAAATATTTTGGTTCCTCTTTTCTTGCTTCTTTTATTTGCACATTCAAGCTTTGTTATCTATGGAAAATACAGTTACCTTCCCTAAAATTATGAGGGGCCACCATTTCCATATTTATTTTAATATCTATGAAAAAGACAACCCGCTGAAATCTGTAACTGTTTCTTGCATCCTAAAGGCAAGCTCTAGAATTTTCTTTTTAGTTTGCGTTTTCCTTATATTCTATCATATTTTTAGGAGCTGTTCAATCTTTCGTGTATGATTGGTCCTCTCCTCTGCTTTTCTTTCTCTTTTTGTTGCACAATGTGACAGTCATAGAGAACTATAAAGATTCGAATTATTCACATCGAACTTCCATTCACCTTATTGTACGCGGTATGAACTAGACTGTTTCATTTATACCTTGTGCAAAACGTAGAATAAGTATAAGTGGATGTAAATTAATAAAATTGCAGAGCAGTATTCATTTCCTTTCTTGGACCTTGGAAGAGTCTTGACGTTACTAAGAGCTGTGTATGCTGAATGTAATGAATTTTTAGCTATTTTCACTCTGGGTCCTTTGGGGACCCGGTTCGGTTCTTACCACAGAATGTGAGATGAAGAGTCAATTCCTTTAAAAGTCACTCCTTAGATTAGATTCAGTTGAACTGCTGCACGTTCTGATGATAATAAACAGATTTTAACACCGAATCTGACATTATATAGTGTAATTGCGCTTCAATTCAATCATTATTGCGTATAAAGTATTATAGAATTTTCAGGGTCTTAGACTGTGATATTTTTTTATTGTTGATGTACTAAATGGTCATAGCGGAGACAGCAATAATTATAATGTTTTGAAGTAATTGAGGAGCAAAGGGTTTTTACAATCAGATCCTGAACGCAGAGGTGAAAATTACTTATTTGGTCTCTAAAAGTACCTGCCACATTGAAAAACAGGTCAAGGTGAAATATGTTGGAAAAATTAACCACCATACCCAAAAATACCTACGTAGCAAGTTTCATCGAAATCAGAACAAGAAAATCTTCGGCCTTAAAATTGATCTTTGACCCTGAAAAACAAGTCAAGGTCTAAAACTATCTGCAAATATACGCTAACCTCCGAGGCTTTTCCTCGCTTATCCTTATTCAAATTTAATTATTTCTACTTAATGATGACGGTTTTCGGAGAAGCAAATATTATTGCTCCTTGCTTCTCATCTTACCTCATGACGGCAGTAAGAGCTTTCAAAAATACTGGCTGCCAACTGCACTACTTACAACAAGCAACTTTCCCGGTTAAGCATCAGCTCCTCAATCCCAGTTCACCATGGTTTTCATATTCCATTTAGCGAACGTACAATTATCAAAGTTCTCGTTTTGTTATTGCTGCTTGGGTGGGCAGGTAAACAGACTGAATACCTAAAGACAAAATGCCTACGGACGAATCGCCTACAGATAGAATGCCTAATTGATAAATTGCCTAACAAAAAGAAGTGCCAAATAGACAAATAGCGTAACGAGCATGATACCTAATAGCCAAAATGCCTATTTTGAGATATATCTACTTTTGTTCGCAGGATAATTTTCTCCCTCAATTAGATAGAGTTTTGTGAGGAAGCCTTTTAGTCCAAAATGGAGTTCGTTACTGATAATAAAGGTGGAAGAAGCTGTTATATGAAGGCTTCGCATACTTTGTCAACAGGAAAAAAGAGGAACGTATATACCGGAGGCGTGAGTATAGTTACAAATGATAATTATTTTAGAAAAGTTTCCAAAAGTCTTTCGCATCCGCCCGATGAAGCTCGTATCGGTGCTTTGAAAGCAATAGAAAATATAAAACAACGCTCGAGAAAATCTGATGAAGCCATATATTCAGTCTTCAGCTTAACGAAAATGATGGTCCTTGTTTACTATGTTCTCATTATTCATTTATTTACTCAGGTAAAATAAAAAAAAATTCCTTTAGAAGTTAATAATCAGAAAAACCAAAAATTTTGAAAATTTTGTAACAAAAACTTCTGTAACTAACTGATTTGTCTTAAAAACTTCACATTCGCTTTTGCTTGAGCTTTGAAAAATATTTGATCCTGTGTCGATCTTGATTCCCTGCATAAAGGGGCTATTCATCAAGTATCATTGGTCAACCGAGTATTCCCTATTCATCTGAGCTTTCCCTTTGACCTAGAAAGGTATTTGTATATTGCAAGTTCATATGACTCATTATTTTCATTTATTTTTGAGGTGACGATTTTGTGAACATAGGTGTAATGTTATAGTCAAAGGTATGCCTTGCATATGCCTTGTGCTAATATTAAGTTAGTGTATATTATCTCAGTTGTTATCCTCAGTATATTCATTTTTGTTTCTTTTTGATTTTCTGGGGTATTCTTTTACGCTACGGTACAATTTCTTTCCTTGTTTTACAATTTGTTTTAAATGTATATAGTAATATCTATTCCGAAGTCGTTTCTTTTGTTTGCAGAACGATAGAGAGTAATTGACTGATTTGTTATTAAAACTGGCGTCACAACATCTAGGTTATTGACGCCGTAAAACAATTAAATAGGAAATTAAAAAGATGAATAAATAAATAAGTTTAAAGGGGATTTCATGTAAGAAATAACTTAAAGTGTAAATATTAATAATATCTGTGAAACATGTATAATATACATACATATCCACATACTGTATATCATTTAAATTTTGTTGAGGAGGCCCTCCTCCCTATCAAAGATATATAGCTGCTCTAAATTACAGCCCTCCCCGAGAATCGTTGCAAAGATGAAATGTCTGTCTCTATCACGTCCCCATGAAATGAACCCATGCCTTAGATTCCCAAGACTGGGACATTCAACCAGCAAATGTCTCACAGTCAAGGGCACAATACAGTCATCGCAGAATGGAAGGTTTATGCCGGACATCAAGAACCCATGAATGAGTCTTGTATATCTAATCCTAAGCCTGCACAACACCTTTTCTTGTCTCCTTGGAACATAAGGATACGTCCAAGGAGACACTGATGACGTAATAATGTGCATTGTTTGATTCGTTAAAATATTTTCCCAGAGGGACTGCCTAACCTTTTTAATTTTCTGATCTACTAGAGGATATGCATCCAGATATGGTAGTAGACATCTTCTGGGTTCTGTGGAGGTGACTACTCACTTAGCAAGTTGATCAGCTTCCTCGTTCCCAACCACCCCAACATGGGAAGGCACACAGCAAAAATTTATTTCTTTGCCTTTTCTTTTCACTAAAAGCAATCATTCCAGTATTTCTAAGATCAGAGGGTTTAAAGAGGTGAAAGACTACAACGACTGAAGAACACATCTCAAGTCACAATATATAGGAAAACTATTTCCATTCTGAGTTAAACTTTCCTTTAAGGCCTATAAAATTGTATGCAGTTCTGCTGTAAAAATAGGTGCAACACATGATATCTCCCGCTTCTTTCTGTATCTGTATCGCAACGAAGTTATCATGTTACGAGGAATGATCTAAACATATTGACAGCATTTCCGCCTTCAACATTTCTGCCTTGGTAAAATTAAAATAACTACAAAATTTTACCTCTGGAAGGTTCAAGGGAGTGCTAATGGAATACCTTGCTGGTGAAATCTCCATCCATGGCATGTTTAATTGCTTGGTTATACATTGACTCTAAAGCAAATGGTTGGGGTTGCTTGGAGTGATTTTCATAAAATTGCCAATGCCTTTCATTTCTGATATAAATGCTGGTTAAAGACTTAGTGAGCCTCTGAAATCTGTACCAGCTCCGAACCAGCAGATGCTGGTAATGAAGATCCATAGGCATCTCACCAGCATCTACAAGCATGCTCTCCGTGGGAGAGGATTTGAATGCCTGTTGACAATCTTACTTTCCCATGATGAATTAAACTGAGCATTTTAGGCTATTACGCTTTGCTGAAGTGTACACTTCACACCCATAAGTTAATTCTGAAAAGACCAAGGCTTTGCATAGTCTCAACATTTGAGTTCGGTCTACATCCCACGAAGTGTGAGACAGAACTTTCAGGACATTCATTGCTTTCAAGCATTTGGTCTTAATGTATTTCAGATGTGGAAGTCAAGTCAGCCTGCTATCAAAAGTCAACCCAAGAAACCTTGTTTCACAAACACATGGAATTCTGTGCCCATGGTTGAACAGATCTGGATCAGGATGGGATCCTCTTATACGTCAAAGGGACATGCTTACCGTTTTACTAACTGAAAACCTAAACCCATTCATCTCAGCCCACTTTACGGTTATCCATGTAGAGCTGAAACCCGCATCAGCCACTGCCATCCTTGTTGCTGCAAAAGATATCGAAATGTCGTCAACAAAAAGAGTATAAGCTACACCTGAAGGAATTATTTTGGATGCCCCATTGATTGCTAAGGCGAGCAAGGTTACACTTAAGACACTTCCTTGTGGCACTCCTTCTTGGTTGAATACATCTGACATTGTTGCTCCAACCTGAACCTGAAATAACCTATTTTTTAAGAATGCATTGATAAAAAAAGAGGCAAATTGCCTCTCGGGTTACATTCACAAAAAACCCTCAGAATGCCATATTTCCATGTCGTATCATAAGCCATCTCAAGACCAAAGAAAACTGACGAAATGCTGCTTGTTAGCAAAAGCTTCACATATTGACGATTCTATTCGAACCAATACATCAGTTACGGAGTGCATACTTCGAAAATGACACTGAGCCCGCGACAGATATTTGCGACATCTCACGCACCGCATCAAACGTGTGTTCACCATTTTTCCATGATTGACACAGACATGATGTCAGTGCAACAGGACGATAATTCTCTGTCTTGAATGGGTCTTTCCCTGGTTTCATGAATAAATGTAGTTTTAACATCTCCCAAAGCTTAGGGAAGATATGTTCTCGGAAAATTCAGTTAATAAGGTTTAATATGAAAAGTCTGGCATTTTCGCGGGTATGCTTAATCATTGAGTATGTTATATCATGCAGTCCAGGAGCTGATTCACTACATTTATTTAAAGCTGATTCAAATTCTCTCATAGTAAAAGTTACATTGTATTGTTCTTTCCTTAAAGTATTAAAATTAATTTCTACCTGTTCCATTAGCAATCTTTGAGCTGAATGGGGTCTGTCATCATTTTTCTTTTCAACGTTTGCAAAATGATTAGCAAACTCATTTGCCACTAACTGGGGATCTGCTACTTCACAACTGTTGATATTGATAACTGGAGTTGACAGGGAGTGAATTTACCTATTATGTTTCTAACTGTCTTTCCAACTAAAGTCAGAGGTGTTTTTGAATTTAGTGAAGATACGAAAATTATCCAAGATCCCTTTCGTGCCTTTTTAATTTCCTAGAGAACTGGTCGGTGGATAAATATCCCCGAAGTCCTAGGTATTGATTGAAGACCAGCCGAGAATATAATTGAATTCAAAACGTCAAGAGCCTCATCTAAAGAGGGAAAGTCATCAGCTGAGTCATCTGTGTTCCATTTAGAAGATGCATGCATTATTATTGGAAAATGATCGCTGGTAAATCTGTCATTTATTACTTTCCGATTAAAATTAATAAGGCAATCATCACTGCATATAGATAAATCAATTGCTGATAATGTGCCTGTTTGAATGTGAAAATGTGTAGATCCCCCGCGTTTAGGATTCCACATTTTCACTTTCTGTGATGGAACACAGGCAATCTCCTCTTTGATTGGTAATGATGTCACCCTAAAGAGGGTTTCTACTATTCACATCTCCCAGAATAACAAAGGGACGTGGTAGCTGCTGAATGAGGGGTTTAAATTCATCAATGGGGAAGACTTCACTAGATGGTAGATAGAGAGAGTATGCTGTATATCTTCTTTGCAAATAGATCTGCACACCTGTCACTTGTAGTATAGACTGGATACTAATAGGATTTTGTGGAGTGCCTACGAATATATAAAGCTTCATTCCCACGGCTTCCTATATTTACATCATAAGGGGAATGATAGGATGTATACTCTCGTGGGCTGGAACATGTATTACTACCAATCATAGTCTCCTGCTAAGCTATACATACAGGAGACGCTTCTGATATGAGCAGCCTTAATTCTTCCCATTTAGCTCTTAATCCCTGACAGGTCCACCAGAGAAAATGAATGAATTCTACTTTGCTTTTGAGGTCGTTAAACTGGAGCCTCTTTTGAGTGCTTTCAGCTTATTGCCCTGCTCCTGATTTTTTCCGGAAGGAGACTGATTGTTGATGGCTACCGTCTGTTTTAATATCGATGATGATGGTGCTGCTTCCACAGTGGAGGAAAATGCCACAGGTGGCAAAGTTTCTCGAGTATTATGGGTGTTGGGCACCTTTGATGGCATCTTCATCAGTGGAATTTCAAGCTCAGGACCACCATATAAAGCTGGTGCTGCCTGAAGAGGACTGGTAGGAGAGTCAGAAACAAATGGTGCATCCTCCAAAGCATCAGGGGCAACAGTCATGGTTGGTGTAGGCTCTAGAGAGACACTTACACCGGACATAGAAATTAGTCTCTAAAGAGGCCAGAGTGCCAGCTACAGCTGGCACAGCCTCCAAAGAGACCGACACACCGGGTATAACTGGTGCAGCCTCCAGAGAGGTGGGAGTGCCAGGCATATCTGGCATGGCCTCCAAAAAGGCAGGAGCGCCACAGACAACTGGTGCAGCCTCCGAAGGGGCAGGAGTACCAGAAATCACTGGTGCTGCCTCCGCAGAGGCAGGAGCGCCAAAAATCATTGGTGCTGTGTCCGAAGAGTCAGGAGCACCAGAAATTACTGGTGTAGCCTCCGAAGAGGCAGGAGTGTCAGAAATTTCTGGTGCAGCCTCCAAAGAGGCAGAAGTACATGTTACATGTTGCTACTTATTTTCCCTTTCTATTACCAAAGGAAGCACTCCTGGTAGCATTAGCATTTCTCCTACAATTCACAGCAATACTTGAAAAGGATATTTCGGGTCAAACTTATTAGCTCAAAACTTTACGTTTAGCCACTGCAAATGTGGTGTGTTCCAGTATCCTTAGGGTCTGTATCTCCTTTCCCATGATGGACGCATCACAGTTTTGTGAAGAAGATGGATGGTTCTCTCTGCAATATGTACACTGCTTCTTTATGATGTACACCATGTTCTGGTTCACTACACTTGATACAAATTGGCAGACTTGCCTTATAGCTTCTTCCTACAAGACCCTACCGCATGACCATATTCTTGACAATAAAAGCATCTCCTTTATTCTTGAGATATATTGTTTAATCTTAAAATGTAACCATGCTGATTTATTCAATTTGGTAAGCAGGTTGAATCATATGTAATTATTAAATCTGGCAGTGGAACTAAGGCTCCATTGATCTTCTTCATCCTTTAAATTCTAATGACACCTTGATCTTTAAATTCGTCTACAAGTTTCTCCTCTGAATACGTCATCAGCTGGGGTGCATATATCATTCCCTTGGAGTGATTCCAAAATGCATGTACTGAGCAGTCCACTTTAACTCCTCCGAGATCCAATAACACTTAGTTTTTCATTTTCTTTGGCTGAGGCCAATTCTACTGTCAGTTTTCCCCAATCTTCAGATGATATCTTAGGCTCTCAGCCACAACACTTTACAATGTCTCTGTACACTGTAAAAATATCACAACTAGAATTTTCCAGATTAAAGGTCAAATACTTACTATAAGAGGTTTCAAATATTCCTGGTCCTATTTCACATACATTTCTGGCCAATTTCCCGTTGCTCTGTGCTGGAGGATAGGGTTCCAGTGTAATTACACTAGGTTTCCTAGCCTTTCCCAAACGCAGGTTGTCAGAGGAAGGTCCAGTAGTCACCATCTGTGCCAAAAGGGTATCATCAGAGGGTCCAGGGGTACTCAATTCTTTATTCTTACTATTGGTAAAGATCGAATAGAAAAAAATTAAACCTGAAAATCTTAAATTGATATCAACCTTTCATGGAGTTATTCTTCCACCAATGACACAAGTGAGAGCCGACTCCCAAATGTCTGCCCCCTACCGTACCTCACAGGGGATGGCACAACACAATTAGAGTGGCCCAAGTGTAAACCAAACTCGATTACTGGGACTGAGAATATTACAAGAATGGAATCATCCCCACCCTAATCATATTATGGGCAAACTGGATAGACTGCCGAGAGTCCTCTCTCCAGAACCAGACCACTCCTGGAATCCATGGCCCAGCCCTGCAGAATAATTCCGCCCTTGAGCTATCAATGTGATATCTCTGAGGTCCAAACATTATTAGGTAGTTGATGATCCTACCACAGTTCCCACCATTTAGCTTCAGATGTAAACCCAGTCCCAGCTATGATGCCTTTTCCTATTTATCAGGTCCAATAAATTTTACCAAAAGTGGAAAATTCCGCAAATTTGACCCACATTAATATGCAAAATTATACAGGACTTTTGGACTCAAACCCAGGAACAAATTCCAGGGGTTCAAGAGCCCCCCTCACCACGTCCAGGTGGTCCCACTTCGAGGGGATAGAGAGTAAGCAAAGTCTCTGGAAAATTAATATATATGAAGTACATTAGTCAATAAAATCTTGATAAGCAATGATGAAATACAACATATGTTTTGTAACTGATTGCAATTAACCAATTTCAATCGGATCCCAGAATTTTCAGATATATCCTGGAACCTTGATCCTGAAATATTATGAGACTGTAAAATGTCCTTCACTAAAATTTTATACTTGCTATCAGCTTTCGTGTATAATAATTACAAATTATAATTATTTCATTACATTAACTAGAGTTTCCTGGCCGCATAATTTCAGAAGAAATTGGTGACACTAAATGTATTTCTATAAATTTATGATTAAAAGTTAAAGAAAACGTAAAATCAAACGGAGATTACCGAAGAAGATGGAGCCATCAGCTCTAGAATCAAAGATAATTGTTATTTGAAACTCTCATGTCTTTAGGAAAATTAGAACTATTTTCTTTTTTAAACGTTCTAAACCTTTTCAAAGTGCGGAATTTCCATTTCAATCCTACAACTAGAAAGTCTCCTACTCTCACAGATTAACCTTGGTCATCAAATCGTCAAATGTCTAACAGTGTGCGGCATAATGCAGGCTTCATAAGAGGGTTGAGGGCCACTGCTCTATAAATGAGATGTGTTGCTTTAGCGTGATCAATTCCTACTCTTTAAAGAAATTGTTTTCCCTACAGCGTTATATGTAAGTATTTCCAAGGATATGAAGAAATAGATATTCCATCCATTTTTTATTTTACTAGTTACTAATAAAGTGAATGATTAGCTATTTACCTTTCTTGGGGAGAGAGAAGTTATTTCTGTTGGTGAAACCCACTGCTCTCTCAGGTACAGTCTGCAATTTTCTATCTCAGTCCACACCAAGACGAGCATTAACCCCCCCAAAAATTATATTTGGACACATATTTTTAATCAGATATAACCCTTCGAGTATCTTTCATACTGATGGATGTACCTGAACTGTCCAAAGGCCTGCAAAATACTCGCAGTCGTATAGATGGTTACATAATTTCACTCAGTGCTTTTACAGTCATAAAGTAATCCGGAGTTAAAGTGAAATTTGGAAATGTTTTTCCAAATTCTTTGCCTGTAATTACTTTAGAACAGTTGGGAAGAATGTCTATTCTAATTTGTCTTACACATGTTACACAACATTACCGCCAGTGGCAAAAATAAAACATGTAATACAGGTGTGTGGTGAAATGCAGAATGCAGATTCTTTTAGTGAAAGTTACACAGGAAGACAACAGGAAGAGTGAAATAAAGACAGTCATATTCGATTGGTATTCTTGTGATTCCTTTTGGGGGAATTGGTTTATAAGTGTACTACACTGAAGCTATACATGTTGCAGTTTTAATACTCATCTGAGTTTGGGACTATATACACAGGATGAATTAACAGTAAAACATAAGAGTAGCAGTAATTTCTGGGCGCTTACTTGATAGCGAACCCTACCAGTGATAGAAAAACTTAATTTGTCATTTATGCACTATCGTACATGGCTCTATTATAGACATTCCTTTTGTTTTATTCATTTGGAAGATTATCTGGTAAACAATAACAGATCTTGTTCAAGGTAATTCGTAGCGTTTATAATGCGTTTAACAATTTTGCTATTATATGCGGTACGTATTTACCGTAATAAACAAAAATATCATCAACAACACCTGATTCAGCCCTATTTAAAATCCATGATGACCAATAGACTTGAGTTTCTGTTTTATTTTCCATTTGTGCTTATGTAGAAAATCAAAGTCCCATGTTTTCAAGTAGGGCACCAACCAATGATTCCGAAGTCTTGTCTTTTATCTTATGACTTATTAGGGGGTTCTGCTGCCTGGAATTGTAGCAAGATGACCAGATAAGTGGCGGTGAAACTGGCGATCTGCAACAAGAGTATAGGATGAACACTAGTTGTTACTGCTGAAAAGGATATCAGCGGAAAAATTTTTCTCGAGTATGTTCTTGCTTGCGCTAGGTCATGGGATGTTTAATTTGAAATATTGTGAAACCTTTGCTAAACCAGGCCCCTCCCTCTTGTTACTGTAGAACTGTGCTGGAGAACTTACTGAATGAGGGACAGTTGACATGTAGAATATAAATATCAGCTAGCCAAGGAAGGGCAGAGAGAGAGAGAGAGCTACTTTTATGGGGATTAATGTTAAATTTTAATAATAATCAAACAGGCAGAAATTAAACATGCATAACACCCACCATTGAGAGTCAGAATTCTACTGATCTTCATATTGGCATCAAACTAATAAAAAAAATGCTATGGTCACTAAGAATATGTAATTGACAAGAACGGGACCAGATGTTCTATAGGCAAATCTCAGTCACATTATTTACATCCATTCACATGAGTCTGAACATTACGCAGCCAAAAATCTGCCTCTAAACATCACTTACATCGATAAACTTGACTCTGGAAGTTATCCGTGTCAATAAACATAACTTAATTATAATCATATCAAGTCTTGCTGCAGACATTATTCTTACCAGTAAATCTGATCTGGGGATTCCACACACCAGTAAACCTAGCTCAAAACAATATTCACTGCCGTCATTCTGGCCCTAAATATTAGAAAAATGCGGGATTTGGATATTAATCACATCAGTATACCCGGTTCACAACATTACAGATATCAGTCATTCTAGCTCTGGACATTATCCACATCCATAAATCTCATTGTAGGCTAATACTCTCACGAAAAACACTACCTCTTAACTACACCCACATCAATAACTCTGCATCTGGACATCACTCACATCATTAATGTCTGACTCCGAATACTACTTACATCAATAAGCCTGGCTCTGGCAGCCACGAAGAACCCACCAATGCTGAAGGGCGGAAACCCGTCTATTAGATCCAGCAGGTATGTCAACTATGGGTATAAAAGCAGTCATTATAATATCAGGTAATTTCTATCACAACTCATAATTAAAGGTCGTGTTAATTTGTGCTTTATATTAGAATACCAACTACCATTGCATAATTAAAATATATAATGATATTTGATCTGTATCCATTCGCCACTTACCGGGCGCAGCTAATATTTTCTGCTGTTGGATTGGATTGTTTAGGGAATTTAATCATTTACACAAAAGAATACATAAGAGTAATGGATTTGTGGTGATTTAAAATACATTCTTATTGGTATCAGACTTTAATATCTAGTATTAAGAAGCGCTGTACTTTCCTAAGTTTTAGCATGAATAGAAACCTCTCTTCTGATCATCTATTCTTTGTTTAAGTTTCAGTTTAATCATCATATTTTCCAGAGTGAAAAGTTTATTACCAGTTGTGATTAAATTGAACTGTTTAGCATTATGGGATATGGAACGCTTCAACAGACAGCTTATAAAAATTACAATTTAATCCTAATACCAGTTACTTTTCATTCTTTGTGCTAAAATGTTTTGAACTTCGAACACTGTGAATGCATAACTAAAGGGAAGACTAACAATGCAGATGCCAGATAACTTTTTCTTGAAGTAAAACCCAGTTCACTCACCTTACTTTCAAGTTCTGGATCTGAAGCTGCAATCCTCCACTTGGCCACAGTAAACCGTAGTTTCTTCAGCTGCGGGTAATAAAGAAGAAAAATAACTGCAAATTTTAGGATTCTGATGTTTACATGGAAAAATTTCAACACAGATTAAATAAATCTTTTCAAATTCTCAAACATGGCTACAAAACAATGAATAACGCGTGAATGATTTTCCAAGGCTAAAGAGTGAACATAGAAAGAACCGTAAAGATGGTATTGTCAGTATTCTTGTAATACACGTTCGTATAACCTTTTATGAACAAGCATTATGTTATTTTCATATCTCTCGCCTGGAAACATGCTTCATTTAAAAATAAAAGAACATCGAATGAATAAAAAAGCTGGTTGTCTGGGATTTTTAATGGTACTGGAATGAAAAGGCAAATTTAACGAGAATATGATATACGTAATAGATATCACGTAAATTATTTTCCATCAGTAGTTAGTGAAGTTTCTCTTATAGTGTGGTTTTACATTAATGATGAACAGCCTCTGAATTATATTCATGACCAAATGATCTTGAGGAAAATTGTAATATTTTGGTTTAGAATGAACATTTTTTTACCATATGCTGTCGAAAAGTTTATAAATCCTTGAGGTCCTTTGATTTAGTTCCTTATCAGAAGAAGGACAACAGACACGTCTATAAATTCACCACAGTGGTGGAACAATTCTATATTTCTGATTACATTTCAAGTGACACAGGAAGATGTGTAAGCCACTTAATAGTGTCAGAATTTCAAAGTACACCTGATATGATTACCACAGATAATTTCGTTCAAGAAATTGGGGCAAACATATTCTCTCTTGCAGCAGATCATAATTTTTCATTTTCACATTTATGACGAGTTTCAAATGTAAATGAATCATACACCGTATTTAGCAAAAATAATGATATGGTTTCAAGACAGTCCTTTCCATAATAACATTATTTTGGAAAATGACAAAATGCAGTGTTCTTTCACAAACAATTATACATTGTACATGTGGGAATGCTGTATTAGTAAATAAATTCAGCCTCATCGAAGCTTGCAATGAAGCACTCACGTTAGATACCCAGATACATGAATTGGGTCATAGTAAAATTCTTTACTTTGGAGGTCGATAAAACTTATTTCAATCCATAAACTTTTGACGAACATGCATTCTAGTTAATTATACTGTCAGGATTTGCAACGAAGAGTAATGAAGCTATGAAATAGGGTATTTTTCAGATACCAGGATATACTCAACGAACGAGCGAAAACTGAAATTCAACTGCAACGGTATCATTAAGTTTAAAATCGAGCCACAACTGTTTACAGAATAAATTTATGAAAATATGAAAATAGAGTGAACACCTAATACAAAAGAGCATTCCAAGATTACTACATCAGCTGGGCGAGGGCAATGAGTGTGAATTTAAAGTTTAAGATTAGTAAATGAAGAACAAACAAAATTTAAGGCAATGGTTAATCATTTTCATGATGATCCACCAAGCAACCTATCTCTCTTCTTAGTTCGTTTAATGCACCTTTCCATAGTAAGATAAATAATAAGGTAATATAACTAGAATAGATATGAGTTAAAATTATTTGATAACAGAACTGGCAAAAGATTCATTCACTGCTTACCTGAGCTTTGACAAAGTCAGGTGTACAGCACATAATTATTAATGTGATAGAGTCATAGAAAAAGTTCACAGAGATCACAGTTGTGAGAGACAGGAATAGTTCGAATGATTCTTGGAAGAAATTTACCAATGAATACAACACCATTGAGGAAAAGATTAGAAGGATGGGTATGAAGAAGTATTCGTTAATCATTTCTTGGCAAGTTTTCAATTCTGTGATTTTTAGAAATATCTCTGTGGCAGTGTTACTGCTCCTTTTCCTTTCATATTCATCTTCAATACCTAATTCCATGCTTGCTATCTGTCCTTTTTTCCAGTCCTTATGTAATGGAAGATGATTTTTATTTCTTTTACCGCATAATGCCAACTCTGTTTCAACAGTTTTGGTGAAGGTAGCAATAAGAGCAGAAAAGTTACAGCCAACAGCATAATACCCAAAAGCATATGTGGACACGAGAATAAATGACATCAAATCAGTAGGAATTTGAGAATTAGCCTGACACCAGTATTCCGTACACGACGTTTTGAAATAAATCCACATTTTTACCAACGAAATTTCCTCGAATCCAAGAGCAAAGAAACCCAAGAAAAATAACTTGTATTCTGTCCATCTTGATTTTGTTGCTATATTTTTCAAACACAAATGAAGCAGAATGATGAGGTGACTAAGCTGCCCACTGTTAAAAACTAGATGGAATAACAATATTATGAATATAAATCCAGGTAAGAATGTTGCGACGGATATCAGACCTTTATAAGATTTTTCGAGAGAAATGTGTCCCTTAAGAAACGATAAATTTTCGTTGATGATCGTGACAGCGAGGATGAGGTATAAAAGAAGCACAAGAAGAGACCACAGGCCCAAACACTTCTTTGCAAAGGAGTACCGGATATCAAACTGAGGATTTGTCTTCACTTCGGTCCTGAAACGACAGAAAGGAAACGTAGACCTCTCTTCGACATTAGCACTTAGTTTCTCCACTTTTCGAAAATAATCGAGGACTGGCGTAATAGAGAAAGCACCTAACATCCTCATGATTAATATCCATAGTCTGAGTAGCTTGAGAGGTATTCCATTGCCTTGAGACATCGAAAGGTGACTGCAGCAATTCTACCCCAAAGAAAGAAGCTGTGACTCTTAAGCTAGAACTGCACTAAGCAATAAACTACTTGTGGATCATTACAAAGTATTTTGTGGTGAAAAGAGGACCTTGATTGATTAAATTTGAGAACAAACAAAGGCAAGAGGGTGAAGTTTGTTTGCGATGGCATAAAATATCAAGTAATCCTTATAACATTTTTTGCTAAGTAAACAGCTCAGTTGATGGCATGTTTACATTCGGATCGTCCTGAAATAGGGAAAAGTATCCGGTACCCAGAAACATTAGTCTCTCTCTCTCTCTCTCTCTCTCTCTCTCTCTCTCTTGTGGAACTCACACTTAACAAAACTGAAGGCAAATATAACTTAGAGGGTGGAGTTTGTTAGCAATGACGTCATATATCATGCAAATATTTACTCGACTCTCTTTAGGCGAGAATTTGATCGATTTTGTGCTGGCCTTAGATCCATAAGTAGCGGAAAGAAGCAATTTAACAAACTCTCTCTCTCTCTCTCTCTCTCTCTCTCTCTCTCTCTCTCTCTCTCTCTCTCTACCGTTTAGTTTTACAGCATGAAGGATATAGTATAAATGTAGTGCAGAAAATAAAATAAAATGGCCAAGAAATTTACTGCAGTCTTTTGTGGTTCACCAACTGGTACATCTAGGTTCTAAAAACGGGATAGTGAACTGGAAGTACTTTTACTGAATTATAAAAGACTCAGCAATTGCTTTATATTCTGGCTGGGAGAATATTTTTATTCAATTGTTATTAAATTTTATGAAACTTTAAAAATCTTTCATATGTCTTTTTTTGTAATATATCCGAGGTTATCATCCAAAGGGAAAGGAAGACTTGGGTCCACCAATATTCATATGCATTCCTATAAATAGTATTTTATGATCCATCAAAATTCTTTAAGATTTCAAGTTGCATTACAAAAAACATGGTACAATTGTTATGTATAAAAAATTAAAAATTTATATTTAAATTGTAAATTTAAAGAATAATTGTTTATTATCACAAAGGAATAAGTATGCAAAAAGAGGGCAAAGATAAAAAAATTAATTAGGAATCTTTTCTTGATCATGGTTCTTGTTTTACTAAAATTTTGAAAGGTTTCCTGACGTTATCTTTAAAGCTAAAGTTTACAGTTGTTTATGGAAATTAGACGAACTTACAAATTTGTTTTAAAAAATGTGGATTTAGTATATCGAAAAGACATTTTGCCAATTTTCATTAATTGACAATAGATACTGACATTACTTACCTGACTTGTGACGAAGTCAGGTGTGAAGCGCAGCTCTATTAAAGTGGCAAAGATATAAAAATAGTAAAAATATACAACAATACATAACAATCTTGGGAAAGTTTGCCAAGCTGAAGAAATTCATGAAAATGTAGCGGACAGTTACTGAAAAGACGACCGAAAGAGTTATGGAAAAGTGTTCACTGACCATTTCCTGGCAGTTCTTCAAGCAAGTGATTCTCAAAAAGAGTTTATGAGCCACATCAAATTTCAGCTGATTCTTATTGATTATTTTCACTTCTCTAATGCAAACTTGACGTCTTGACGTGCATTTTTTTTACGCCTTCTTCCCATGATAATAACTCCATTTCCATATTACCGTTAAGATAACTGATCGTGGCAGAAAAATTACAGCCAATAGGATAGTATCGAAGAGAATATGTGAAATAAGTATTAGAGAATATGTGAAATAAGCATTACAGAAAGGGTATCAACAACAGCCAACGAGTAAGCCTTGCACCAGTACTGCTCACAGGACAAAATGTAACCAATCCACGTCCATAATAGTAACAACTCAATGCATCCAAGAGCTACGATCATAAAGAAAAAGAGCTTATATTTGGACGATCTTCCTTTTAGCATAAAAATTTTGGCAATGACTTGAAGCTTGAAAAAAAGAGACGCCAGTTTCCTACTGCTTAGCACAAGATGAATCAAAAGCGCTATGTAGGTCAGTGACTGAAATACTATTATGAGGGAGAGGAAGGCATCTTTGGTCTTTCTGAAGTCAAATTCACCTCTGAAAAACATATGCCAAAGCCCTTTGGTGAGAGTAGCAACAAAAAGTAGATAAAAGGGGAGCACAACGATTGACCACATCCTAAGAACGTTCTATTAAATACGTTTTGAGAGGCGGTCAAAGCATTTTCCTCATTTTCTTCCACTATGAAACAGTTATCATGAAAACCAAGGACGTGAAGACCAAACTTGGTTTTTCGATCAGCCTTTGGTCTCATGAATTTACTGAGGGAATCTCGA
Source organism: Macrobrachium rosenbergii (assembly GCF_040412425.1). Taxonomy (NCBI): domain Eukaryota; kingdom Metazoa; phylum Arthropoda; class Malacostraca; order Decapoda; family Palaemonidae; genus Macrobrachium; species Macrobrachium rosenbergii. The sequence goes on from NC_089758.1 coordinate 19,365,464, forward strand.
AGCCAGGATAAAGTCATACCGCCTAACATCTTCATAACTGTCACCCACAAAGTCAGCAACTTAAAGCAAACCTCAGTTTCTCCAGACATTTCTCGATAATCGGAAAGATTCCCTTTGACGAATGAGAAGAAAGAGAATATGAGACGTCCTCGTCTCTGTGTTAGATGGGAAGTTACAAGGAAATGAACGCGCCACAACGGAGCTTTGGATTTCAGGAGCAATGTCAGCAACAGCATGTGGGCGTGGTTTATCATCAACGATTTCAAATGGAAATAAGTGGGGCGACCTGCATTTTCAATTACATAGGGTTATTATATTGCTTATGCACATTAACTTTGTGAAAACTCCGAAGTATATAATACCCAGAAAGTTGAGTTTATGACTGTTTATTCTCTCTCTCTCTCTCTCTCTCTCTCTCTCTCTCTCTCTCTCTCTCTCTCTCTCTCTCTCTCTCTCGCTAGTTGCTGTGTAAGATTTTCTGTAGATTGTGTGATATGCACTTTTCTTCAATAGGGAGACTGGCGTGTGAATGATATGCTTATTACAACAGCACTTGCAAGCACGAACAATATGTTCCAGTCAGGTAGAGGGCTATGAAAACTTTGGTGCCCGTGATTAAGTCTTGTAGTTGTCGCCATCTGTATGTAGCTGAACTTTAAAAAAATACATGAAGGACCTCTGCAAACCTGAATTATTGTAATTCCAGAATGGGTGTTGATGCCAAGGGGATAGAATCGGAAATGGAAAAAGAAAGTTGGGCAAGTTCATCTAGGCATTCGTCAACTTTTCATTACAAGCAATGATAAGTATGAGGATGAGTGTATGTGCAAGCTTGAATCGGTGCCATTTATTTGTTTGTTTGAAAAATGAAAACACCCTGAACCGAATCGTTAATTTAAATATGTAATAGAATGTGACATGATTATCAGAATTTGTCAATCAAAGTGGTACCCAATGCCTTATGTAAGCAGCTTTGATTTTAAAGTTATACGTAAAAAGAAAGACTTAGAGAGAGAGAGAGAGAGAGATATCCACTAACCGAGGTATTAAAAATTGTTCAGAGCAGTCATGTTTTTGAGACACTAATTACGTCATCAACGGAATGAAATCATTATATGAAGAGAAGATTTAGACATCTTTAGAATTTTATCATTACAAGTCAAGTAAAATCAGTAAGATCCACTAAAGAGGCAATAATTAAAGTAGCTGCTAACACAATTAATACTGCTTACCTGACATGTAACGAAATCAGGGGAACAGCACAAAGCGACCAAGGCGACAAAGTTATGTAAACAGTGGAATGGTGTGTAGATATACATCTCCTCTCTAAGAAGTCTTCCCATATTGAAGAAGTTCACTAATAAATAGACGATTATATCTGTAAATACCACCAAAAGAGGCAGGGCAAAGTATTCATTGACCATTTCTTGATAGATTTTCAAGGCTGTCATCCTCGAAAATATTTCATGAGCAGTGTCTGATTTCCTGTGCTTCGCATCATTCTTGTCCATTCCGATGATTGTTTTGCGTTTTCTGTCACAAACTGAATATCCTAATGGATTAATTTCCCTTCCTTTTTCATAACTCAATAACTCCAACTTTATAGCACTGTTCAAGTGACTGATAAAAGCCGAAAAAATACATCCAGTAGTATAATAACCAAGGGAATACACAGAAATAAACATTACAGTCAGCATATCAAGAAACCACACAAGAATAACCTTACACCAATACTCCTCACAGAACATGGCGTAACTAATGAATTCATTCATTATAAAAACCTCTGAACACAACAGAGTGAGAACCAGTAGGTAGAAAAGTTTAAATTCCGCCCATCTTGCGCCCTGTTTGGAAGCTTGAGTCATGACACGAAGCTTAAAGGTAATTATCTCCAGTTTCTTGCTATTGAAAACTAGATGCAACAGTAGCACCAAACACATCAGTGCAGGAATTATTAATATAATTGAAACTAAGACGTCATAGGCTTTTTTAAATGAAAAATTGCCTCCTATAAACATTTTCGTAAAACTGTTGAGGAGCAGGTAAACATACACAGAATAAGAAAGAAGCACAAAGTATGACCATAAGACAGAACCCTTCCTTTTAAGAGCGCTCGTAAGTTTGGTACTAGAATTTTGCTCTTTCTCTTCCTTCGCAATATACTCCTCTTTACAGCATTGTAACTGAAGGATGGAATTGGTTTCATTCTCAGACTTTGGTCTCCTGAATTTATGGAGACCATCTAAAAGCGTGGGTAAGGCCGTGCCTCCGAGCACCTTCATTAGTGTCATCCAGAAGCTCAGTAATTTCATACGCACTTCGGTATCTCCAGACATTTTCCTTGGAAGAATCTCGTTTTATAAATTGGAAGTCAAGCCTTCACTTGTCTGTTAGAAACATGATGGAGGTAGAATGATTTAGATCGATTTATGCCTGAAGCCCAAAGTGTTTTAAACTAATGAGTACTGTGTAAACTAACATGGGTGCGGTGCATTATCATGCATGCGAAGGGTTAAGAAATAAATTACCAAGGGAGGAATTTGACTCATCATTGATTGTTACTGTTCTCTCTCTCTCTCTCTCTCTCTCTCTCTCTCTCTCTCTCTCTCTCTCTCTCTCTCTCTCTCTCTCTCTCTCTCTCTCTCTCTCTCTCACACACGCCCGCGCCAAATAATTTCCAAACTTCCAAAATTCAAAAGTGGAGAATCCGAAGTATGAATGGTCCTTTTGAGCACTGAATATACAGACTAATGAAATGGACTCATACAAACAATGTGGTAACTCCCCTTGTTTTGCTTATTACACGCACATTAATCGTGAAATATTTCCATGGGTAATAAGAAGAAATAGATCACTATTTATATGAAAAACCTGACCCCTTTCAGTTGGAGAGCTATTTCCTTACCTGAATATTGACGAAGTCAGGTTGACGGAATAAAACTAATGGTGAATGTGTAAGATAATGCCACATGTAAGTCGATTTTTGCCACTTCGTAGAAACCCTTTATTATGAAAATAGTAATTGCTGCAAAGATTACAGGCAAAGTTCCTAGCTGATTTTAAGTTCTGTCATATTCAAAAATATTTCTGTGGCATTATTAAACCTTCTGTTTAGATGGCCTTTATTTTCATGTTGCAAACTGTACATTTTATGAACACGTTCAAAGTGTTTATGTCTTGTTGAACAATTTACAGCTTCTATATCATATGGTAACATTTAAATTTCTGCAGTGACATTGAAAATTCCGATGAGAACAAAAATGTTGCAAATGATGACATAATACCCAAGCCAGTGCAATGTTATAAGAATGAAAGAAATCTCATTCAGAATAAATAGAGAATACCCCAGACAACAGCAACAGGTACAATTTGACAAAAACCAACTCCATAAATACGAATGCAAATAGGCACAAGAAAAACAGCTTGTAATCTCTCCGCCCATTGTCACAACAAATGTTGCGTGACGTTGCCTACTTAGAGAAAGCAAGAGTTCTCTAAATTGGTGTCAAAAGTTTTAATGTATAATAATGAAGTATGCTTTGAGAAATATTTCCAACGGAATAGAAAATTTTTTCAGGTATCCCTGGACAACCTCTGGTAACCTTGACAATTCTCCCCTTGAACTTGACTATCACTTTGTTGTCACTATACAGGAAAGAGGCTGTTTTCAAATCAAACAACACAATATACATGCCTGTTATGGAATTCACCCTTAACAAAACTGAAGGCAAATGTAAGCTGTAGGGTGGAGTTTGTTAGCAGTGGACGTCATGTATCTTGTAAATATTTACTCGACTTTCGTTAGGTGACAATTTGACCGATTTTGCGCTGGCCCTGTATCCATCAATGGCGGAAGTTAGCTCTCTCTCTCTCTCTCTCTCTCTCTCTCTCTCTCTCTCTCTCTCTCTCTCTCTCTCTCTCTCTCTCCTGCTTGAAAGGAACCTTGTAAAACCCTGTAATTGTGCTTTGCAGAAAAATAAATGTGCAAAAACACTGTTACGGTTGTTCATGAAAAAAGTAAAAATTGCACAGGAGGGCGGAACATTCCCTTAACTGACTCATTCCTCTATATAAAAACTGATATTGATTGTTTTTCTTAGAAAAATTATCTTGGGAATATTTTATTTCTGTGGGGGAGAAACCAACCGTCTGCTGCAGACAATCTAAACTCATTTTTACTTGGGTGAATAGGACGTTATTCAAGGTTCTTTGCGGCGTGCCTTCTGCCCCTAGCTGCAACCCCTTTCGTTCCTTTTACTGTACCTCCTTTCGTATTCTCTTTCTTCCATTTTACTTTCCACCCTCTCCTAACAAATGATTCATAGTGTAACTGCGAGGTTTTCCCCCTCTTACAAAAATTAGTCTTTGGCCTAAAATCTATATTCAATTCATAATGATCTTGTGGATTTAATTTTTCATCAAACCTTCTGTGATATTTTGTTTCTGGGAACAGAAAAGAACTGGATACTACAACACTCAGGTGAAAATGGTTTTGCTTTTATGAGGGACATCTTACGACTGCACGCCAGAAAAATGAGATTCATTTCCCTTTCTTACTAAAATCTAATCTAATTCACTTTATCTTTCTCAGACCTCTACCCCACTGGAATTGAGAATCACCCTTGATAGCCGAATGAGAATCTAAAAATTGTATGATTTGCCAGACTAAAGTAGTCTGTTATAATCATATTGTGCCAATCAATTAAAGAGGAATCGAAGAGAATGTTCCGTGAACACTTTATAGATTAATTTATAAAGTTAAATTTTAAAACAGTAACATATAAAACCACTTTCAAGTTGCACTAACAGAACAAGGAGAACACTTCTCGTCAGCTTAGCATGGTTAGCATTGCTGAAATGATACGGAGTGGGTAACCATTCACATATTATTAGTAATGTGAAGAACAATAAGATGCGTTTTAGAATTAATTAATATAGAGTATCAACAAATGAGACTTACCTGATTTGAGACGAAGTCAGGAGTGAAACAGAACCCTATCAAGGTGACTAAGTAGTACATACTGAAGAATATTATGTAAACATACGTATTGTTCACAATATGTTTTTTTATATGGAAGAAATACAGTAACAGATAAAAGACTGCTGCTGTAAATATGACCAAAACAGGTAAGGTAAAATATTCATTAGTCATTTCCTGGCAGTTCTTCAGGCCAGTCATCATGGAGAAACATTCATGAGCCAATTCGGATATCCTCTGCTTTCCACCATCACCGTAAATTCTTTTGATTCTTCTCATGGAAATCTGACGTCTCATAGGAACATAATTAAGTTCATTGTCATAAGTTAGTAACTCCTGCTCTATCATGTTGTTAAAGCGACCGATTATAGAATAAAAAGTACATCCAATGGTATAATAACCAAGTGAACAAGCAGATATAGATATGGAAGAAAATATATCTACAAAAACCTGTGAGTAAGACTGACACCAGCACTGATCACAGGATTTAATTAGATTAATCCACGCCTTTATCCCTGCAACCAGATTGCATCCGAAAGCAAATACCATCAAGAAAAATAATTTAAATTCGAACCATCTCCCTCTTAGTATCAAAGATCTGGCAATGATTTGTAGCTTCCAAATGAGTGACGTCATTCTCTTGCTACTGAAAACAATGTGAATCAAAAGCACCATGTAAATCAGTGACTGGATAAAAATTACAGAGGAAAATAGCACTTCTTCAGTGTTTGTGAAGGAAAAATGGCCTCCTACATACAATTCCAAAAACTCTTTGATATGAATAACAACAAAGATTGAGTAAAAGAGAAGCACAAAACATGACCATATCATAAAACAGTAGTTTTTAATTAAATTTAGCAGAGTAATATAAAGCTTTTTCTGATATTCTTCCTTTTTGGGGCAGTTGTCGTTGACCTTATTGGCATGATGGGCAAGCTTTGTGTCGCCAGCAAATTTTGGTTTCCTGTGTTCTTCAAGGTACTTTGAGAATGTGGATAGACTCATCCCGCCAAGCGCTTTCATTATTGTCAACCACAATGTCAGCAACTGGACGCACACTGCAGCGTCTCCAGACATACCGAGCTAGTCTGAGGTATTCTCTTTATTGAATAAAGAAAATAGAAATCCTCGTCTCTTTGCTAGGAGGAAAACTACAGCAAAGTTCTCCTATCGGCAATATTTGCATGAACGCAAGATGGCAGTCGACTGTCAAGAGTAATATCAAATGCAGAAAGTGGGTGTGTTGTGAAATCAATAACGTGGAAGGATGATTAACCGATCGAACTCGCTCTTGATAAGTACGAAGGGCTCTTGCGTTAAGTACGTAAACAACTTTAATGAAAAGAAAACTACGTTGTTGTTTGCTAGAGATATTAGACAAATAATCATAAAATTGAAGATTCCACCCGAAATATATGGTTGAAATGCGTAAACAGTGTTTATAAGTGCTTTCTATGTTCACTGTACACCGTTAGATTTGGGGTGCTTTAACTCGTCCAAGATGCAATAATGCTATTAATTTTTCATTTTATTTTGCTGAGGGCGATTTTACTGTTAATTTTCCTTGGTCTTCAGATGGTATCATAGGCTCTCGACGACAACACTTCAAAGTATCTCTGTGCGCATCTAGAATCTTCCAGATTAAAGGTTAAATACTTATCATAAGTGGTTCCAAATATTCCTGGTCCTATTTCACATCCATTTCTGGTCAATTGCCCTTTGATCCGTGCTGGAGCTTCGGAGGTTTCCTAGCCTTTTCCAAATACGGGTTGTCAGAAGAGGGTGCAGAAATCTGTGCCAAAAGGGTATCATCAAGGAACCCAAGGGCACATAATACTTAATTGCTACTCATTCAGACTGAATTACAAAAAAAAAAAAAAAAAAAATTGAATAAACCTTGAAAATCTTAAAAAAGATATCATCAGCCTTTCATAGAGTTTATTCTTCCACCAATGGTACCAGTAACGATAGGTTTTGCTGGGTGCGATTATCGCTCAACGATGACCGTTCATGGCTTAACGATGATCGTCAAACGATTTTTAGAGCACTAATTTGCTTGTTTTTTAATCGGGCTGTTTTGCTTTGAACGACTGACGTTTGACGATCATCATTAATCCATGAACGATCATCGTTGAGCGATAATCGCACGAGCAAAACCTACCTTAATAGCCGATTCTCAAATGCCCGCCCTCTAGCCCGTCCCACAGGGGATGGTACAGCTATGCTCAAATCTGACGCGACATGATTCTTTTTGTATCGTCCAGAATCTCAGACGCAACATAACGTTGCCAAGCAGTGTTAAACTTTTTTTTTTTTTCATTTCTAATGTCATACAACTGTACTGTACATGTCGACAAGCTTGCGAATTCGCAGCTAGCAATATCTTCGTTATGGTTATATAAAGATGATCCATTTTCTGCATTGGTATAATTCGTAATCTGTGTGATTTGAACAGATTTTCTTTTTTGCATTATTTAGCTCAAAGCGCGGTGTGATAAGGGTAGCAGTGCCGTCAGTGACAGACTGACAGCACGCTTAACATGCTCCTCCGGCTAGTCAATGCAGCATTATAACAGTAGACCTAAAGAACTCGACAGTCATAACAACATTTTCAAAACAGGAATATGAATTACAATAATTTTTTTTTTGAATGTTGAAATTTTAGGCTGTGTTCAAGCTACCTGTATGTTGCAAAATGATTTATAGGCCTAAAAAAAGTAATTTAAGCCTTCTGAAATGTAATCTCTGTTACTAAAGATTTTTTTTTTTTGTAGAGATTACCTGTTCTTTGAGGAATAAAAGATGATGATGATTTTAATTATATGGAGAAGATGGCTGTTAATCGAAATACCTATTAGTATTTATGTCAAGGCCTATGGAACACTTGTTTTTTAAATAGCTTAAAATATTTTCTTAAAAGTCCTTCTGCTCGCTTTTTTATATAGTGCAAGAATGTGGAGATAACTTCATTTGCTTTCTGGCCAGAAATTGTTAATATAGAGATGTGAATGCTGAGTGGAAAGAAATCTAACACACCTAGGCCTAGGAACAAAATCTTGACTTTAACAAAAGAATAACTGCATAGGCAGATATTTGCCAGTAAGCCATAATTTTTGAAGTGGTTAAGAAGTATAATTTAAATAATTCTATTTTTATGAAGATCCAAATATTCCTCTAACAAATATGAAATAAGTGATTTGAAGATTATTTCATTGTCGCTACTAATTGTAGACCTATGTTACACCAGGTGGTTCATACGTAATGGTTGCGTCACACACGCTCTGCTCACCCGTTGATATCAGTGAAAGCATTCTACTTTTGTATTTACTTATTTACATTTTTTCAGCACTGAGGCGTAAAAACAATCAAATAGGACTATTTCAAATTTTATGGGTGCACTGGAAGCAATATTAATGTTATAATGACAAATTTTTCCGTTTTTTTATTTAACATTTGATCTGAGGTTTGAGGATGACTTAGTTCCTCATTTTACGGATTGGTATCGTTCTCAGCGAGCACTCTGCTGGTCCGGCGTTCGATTCTCCGACCGGCCAATGAAGAATTAGAGGAATTTATTTCTGGCCATAGAAATTCATTTCTCGGTATAATGTGGTTCGGATCCCACAATAAGCTGTAGGTCCCGTTGCTAGGTAACCAATTGGTTCTTAGCCACGTAAAATAAATCTAATCCTTCGGGTCAGCCCTAGGAGAGCTGTTAATCAGCTCAGTGGTCTGGTTAAACTAAGGTATACTTTTGAGGATGACTTTTATTTTGTCAAATACATCGGCGATGAGTGAACGAAAGTTTTGAAAATGTTTTGTAACTGTTTTTCCGAAATTTGGCTACACGTGATATTTTCTTACAGTTTTGAAATATATGACAGATTTCATTCTTATGAGACATATTATGACCTTATTGTATGCAATAATCATGTTTTCGCGTTGAAATAATAGATAAATATGGAGCATGTTGGGTTGCCAGTTAGTGAATTTTGAACGAAATCCTATGCAGTCAAGTAGCGAAGCCATGAGCATAGCTGTACAACACAATTAAAGTGGCCAAGTGTAAGCCAACCCCGCTTGTTGGGAATGAGAATATTCCAAGAATACAATCATCCTCACCCCAATCACATTGTGGACAAACTCGACAGAATGCCGAGAGTACTATCCCCAGAACCAGACCACCATTGGAATCCATGGCCCAGCTCGTAGAACAGTTCCGCCCTTGAGCAATCAATGTGATATCTTTCAGGTCCAAACATCACCGGGACGTTTATGATCCTATTTATCAGTTCCTACTATTAGCTTCGGATATAAACCTGAGTCCCATCTCTTATACCTTTTCCTATTTATCGGGTCATGTAAAGTGGAAAATCCCTCAAGACAATCCGAATTAATATGTAGTGATAAATAGAACTCTTGCACTCGAACCCGTGAACTAACTCCAAGGGTTCAAGTGGCCCCTCACCACGTCAAGGTGATCCCAAGTTGAGGGAGTGCACTGTTAGACCACAGTAAAAGATACATACCCACGTATGTATAACTTTAGTGACTTTGACATTTACGCACTACGAGAGAGACCGCAAAGACTTGAAATAGGAGGTAATTAGCAGTAAGGAACAATCAAGAGCTGCCAACGAAGAGAAGTGTTATTCATACTAACCACAAGATAGTAGAATGTTCTGGATACAAGCTTCAGGAATCTTTCTAGACGAGAACCTATTGGAATTATCAGCACTGTGAGACACCATAAGTTTATTTATAACTGCAAGTTACCCCGAAGATTACAAACTACGTAAGATACTACAGGAAATTTATATAGTCTTTATTGCAGTTCTGTTTATATTTGTAAGGGTTTTCATATGAACTCAACTATCAGACATTCAGTATGAGAATTGCTTCTGATATTCTAAAATTCAGAGTAATGGTAATAAGATAACAAGAACAATATGGCGTGTGTTCCTAACTGGTGTGTTGCATGATACGCCGTTCTCAACGGTTATTCAGACTTTATAAATAGAATTGAATATTTCTTACCTGAATCATGACGAAGTCAGGTGTACAGCACAGGAGTATCGTAGTAAACAAATTATAAAAACAACTGGCGAACAAAAGCGATAATGTCAAATATACGTCTTTTATTGCCGCTTCGTACAAATTCTTAATTATATAAATCACATTTGCTGTGAAGATTGCTACCAGAGGGATAAAGAAATATTCATTGATAAGTTCTTGGCTGATTTTCAGTTCTGTCATTTTAATAAAAACCTCTTTGACTTTATTTAATCTTCTCGTATTTAGATTACTTCCACTTGCAAGTTGTACACCGAACATTATCTGTCTACTTTGAAGGAGTTTGCGTCTCGTGAACCCTTTTCTGTTATATGCATCACACGATGTCAGTTCCGTTTCTGCAGTAACATTGAGGTTTTCCATGAGCACAGCAATGTTGCAGCCAATGATATAATACCCAGTGGAGTACAGTGACACGAAAATCATGGAAAGCACATCAAGAATTAATAAAGAATACTTTTGACACCAGTAATAATTATAAACTGACATGCAACGACTCCACATAAATATAACTGCTGCTTCTATGGTTCCGAAGGCGAAGAGAGACAAAAAAAACAGCTTGAATTCTCTCCATCCAGATTTTGATACCAAATGCTCTGTGATGTTGCTCAGCTGAAAGATGAGGTCCACAAGTTTCTTGCTTTTAAAAAGAAAATAAAACAGCAGTGCAGGAAACACCAGTACAGGAACTAATATCGTGAGGGTACAAAGTGTTTCTGTAGCTGATCTATATGAGAAGTTGCCATTTGCAAACATTGATGCAGTGTCTGTGATGAGAGAAACCAAGAATACTGAATACAGAAGCAACACAAGAAGTTTCCATAAAATGAAACATTTCTTTTTGAGCAAATACCAAAAGGAAGGGGAAGAATTCGACTCAGTTTCATCCTTACTGATCAAGTTAGTCTTAAGGCATGGGACCTTAGCTTGCAATGCTCCTCTTTTTTTAACATTTGATCTCCTGAGCTTTTTGGTGTAACCTGACACTAGGAAGAAGGTCATACCACCAAATACCTTCATTGCCATTATCCATAACGTTAGTATAAGGATACATACTCCTTTTCCTCTAGACATTGTATGCTTTATGTAGGCAATATTAGCAAAAATTAAAGACCCTGTTTTTCCTTGAATGGAAAGAAGAACTGATCCAAATTTATCTTCAAACAATCGACGTATAACCGAATTTGTTTTGAGAAATGGCACCCACGGTCACCTGCATCGAAATCTGAAATGTTTTCAGGTGACTTTGGGTAACTTCTAATCGCTATAGCAGTTCTACCCGTGACTGTGCCTTTTCCTTTTGGAACTAATTTGTTTTGCAGTTAATCAGCACTTTCTGGTGATGGGAAGGAAGTTTCAAAGACCAAAACTCAAAGCAAATATAAACAAGAGGGTGGAGCACTTAAGCGGTGCCATTAGATATTATGAAAAATGTTTAATCGAATCTCAATGTCAACACAGTGATGGCATACTGGCTCTGTACTCGAATGGCGTAATAAAATGAAACACGGTGACGCCCTCTCTCTCTCTCTCTCTCTCTCTCTCTCTCTCTCTCTTCTTTTATTGCTTAAAGGAAATGTAGTAGATGTTGATTATTTTTTATACTAATTAGTGAAAGATAATAGTGCTGTTGTTTTTCATGAAATGGACAAGAATTGTACAAATAAAAAAATCTAGAAAAAATTAACTCGCTTTCATTAAAATGCACTAAAAATTAAAAAATATTTTTTTAATACACACCAGGATTTTCTTACAATTAATCATGGTTACAAAAATAAAACCGTGGGCCAGAAACATGGAAGGAAATGCTACAAGAAAAGAAATATATTTTTTTTATTTCTAATACCATTTCTTTCCATGCTTGGCACCAACACTTTAATTTTTGTAGACATGATCAGTTGTAAGAAAATCCTGTCGTGTCTGAAAAAAAATATTTTTTACTTTCTAGGGCATTTTAATAAAAGCGTGTTTTAAAAAAATTATATTTATTTTATTATATACTTTTTAGTTTTGATAGAAATTGCAACCGATTTATGATTGTATCTAACGAAATTGAACGTGATATCCTGTCGAGCCAAAGAAGGTTTGAAAAATCCGTAGAGTTATTAACGTATTCTACCGAGTCAAAGAGGGTATGAAAAATATGAAGAGTTTCGTACAAATCCTGAGATACTGGGAGATGTCATTGTGGGGTCACTAGAGGTCACTGCTGACCTACTGATCATGTAAAGTTGTATTGTCACCGGGACTGAGTAACCATACAAACTTTTAAGTCCATCATACGAAGGGAACAGGTCGAAAATTGAGTTGCAAGTTTTGAACCAAACAGACAGACAGACAAATGCAGAAGTCAATTTAAATAAAAGCATGTAAATAAAGGAAAATGTCCGCCACTTGCTCTTTAGTCTTGAACAGCTGATATGAGCTAAAGTAAAGTTTTGTATCATAAAGATTCTAGCCATATAATACTTAGTTTACACAAATTTTCTACATTATAATTGATTGGTTACAAACAGCAGCGAAAAGGGGTGGAACATCGTTTTTTGGCGTAACTTGTAACAAACTCAGAAAAGGTTTCAGGAAGAACATGTTTTTCATTTAAGAGAGAGAGAGAGAAAATGAAATGAAAAATTATTGCGCAAATTCTAAAACCAGCTTCAGTGCCTACATATATTTGAGGCTATGCAGCAAGCATGAACAAATCAAAATCATTATATTGAACACAAGTTAAAGATCATGACATTGTCAGCGTCATAAGTAAAGTGGAACAAGAGATAGATATTAAAAATATTCTGAACAATGAATATTAATAGTTATGACTTACCTGACTCATGACGAAATCAGGACTACAGCACAAAACCACCAAAATGACAAAGTCATAGAAGCAGTAGATTGATATGTATACATACATCTCCTTCCTGACGAATTTTCCCACGTTGAAGAAATTCGTTATCATGTACACAATCATTTCTGCAAATACTACAAAAAGGGGAAGAGAGAAATACTCATTGACCATTTCTTGACATGTCTTCAGGTCTGTTGTTCTCGATCGAATGTCTACTGCCATTTTGAGCCTCCTATGACTTTCATCATTCTTGTTCATTCCTCTGATTATTTCTCGCTCTCTTTTGCAATTTTTGTATCTCAGTGGATAAGTTATTCCTTTTTCATAAGAGGACAACTCCATCTGAACACTGCTGTTGAGGTTAACAATTAGAGCAGAAAAATTGCATCCAACGGTATAATAGCCAAAGGAATATGTAGATATAAGTATCAAAGAAACGACATTGAGAGCACCCATAGGGAACGCTCGACAATACAGCTCCTTGCAAGATGCAAAATATCCATTGTGGTGTACTATCACCAATGCCTCTGCACAGCCCAGAGTCAAGACCATCAGGTAAAATAGCTTAAATTCTGCCCATCCTGCTTCGTGTATCGAATCTCGTGTCATGATACGAAGCTTTAAAGCGATTGCTGTCAGTTGCTTGTTGTTGGAAATAAGATGGAATACTAGCGAAACGAATATCAGCACAGGAACTAAAAACGTGATAGAAAATAGACCATCACGAGCCTTTTTGAAGGAAAAAATACCTTTCATAAACATTTTCGAGAGCTTGGTAAGAAGAAAGACAACATAGGATAGATAGAGAAGAAGCACAAAGAATGACCATAAGATCAAACTGTTCTTTTTAAAAATGTTTGTGAGACTGGCAGTAGCCTTTTTCACATTCGCTTCCATCAGCGTACTTTCAGCTTTATAGCCATGTGCTTGAAGGGCGAAATTAGCTTCACCCTCAAACTTTGGTTTCCTGAATCGACCGAGAAATTCCGTAAGCGTGGTTAATGTCGCGCATCCCAGCACCTTCATTATAGTCACCCAGAACTTCAGTAACTTCAGACACACTTCACTGTTTCTGGCCATTTTCTTGGGAGGGAACGTCTTTTATGAGTATATAGACTGGATTAATACCAGTGACAAACTGACTTGTATCGATGTAATGTTCCAGGAGTTGGAAGCGGTTTTGACTATTAAAATTTATGTAAGCAAGGGTGGGTGTGGCATATTACCAAATGATTTAATTGGCAATAATTTACTGAACCCTTTTGTTATAATCACGAAGGCATATTACTTTTCTCATGCTGTGCTAACAATGATTATGAAAAGCCAAGACTTACCTGCTTATGAACAATCTCTCTCTCTCTCTCTCTCTCTCTCTCTCTCTCTCTCTCTCTCTCTCTCTCTCTCTCTCTCTCTCTCTCATTTTTCTTATGAAATTAAATTTCTGTCTGGTCTGGGTTATATTAGATTATTAAACTGCAAGTTCCATTGGTTCTAGTATTAAAAATTATGACGTTAATCTAAAATGCAAATTTTATAGGAACGGTTGCGCGATTATGCAATCCATGAAATGTGTTCTTGGGTACTTGTTTATCGAAGTGTGTCAGCGTTAACCACTATATGCGGAGCAATTGATCGTGATATAACCTGTTTAAGAAACGAATGTAAGGATAACATTTTATAAATGAGTGTTTTTGTCTCGACATTTCCATTGGTTGAGAAAAACACACGGGATTGTTCAAACTCTTCAACGGCGCAGTCACTCGGATGTATGTCGTAATTCTTATTATCTAATGGATCACCAAAGATGAACATGAAAATATTAAATTTGGTCATAACTTATCCTCAAGGGCAGATGAAGAAATATTGGGTACGTTAGTTTTGTTTAGAATCATCCTGTTAAGTTTACCTTAACTCGAGTGTCATTCACTAAACAACACCTGCTCACTTTCTAAGCATTTAAGTCTTTTAGGCCGGTTTGCAAAATTGGCCTCCCACAATAGCAATTCAGTTTCTACCACAACATTAAAGTTTACGATGAGAGCAGCAATATTGCATTTAAAAGTATAATGTCCAAGCGAGTGCGTAGACATAAGAATAAAAAAAAAAAGTATATGTAGAATGAGTTTTTAAATATCTGAAAAAAGAATGCTGAGAGGAAATGTGAGCAAGATAAAGATTACAAAGGTAAACAAAAACCGGGAAGATAAGAACAGAAATACTGTAGATGGTTGAAAAATTGGGGTGGTTGATTTAGAAATCCTTTCATCTATAAATAAAAGGTATAGCAATCAAACAAAATATGCGCTGAGTCAAAGAACAGGTGACGTTAATGGGAATGAATGGCAAGGTTAAAGCTTGACTCTTTTCACGGTATATCTGGCGTAAGAAGAACTGAAATGTTCAGAAACGTGAAAAAAGGCAAATGAAGTTTTTATCATGTTAATCTAGGTGAAGGGATGAACCACAGTGTTTCGAGATCGTTGGTCATGTTAAATGAATGGACGACAGTAGGTTGATGGGAGTGCTAGCTGGGACGAAGTGAGGAAGACTTTATAAGGATGGAGAGTTACCGTTTAGGAACCGGTACTAGCAAATGCTCCAGTGCTTGTGTGAGTGTGTGTGTGTGTGTGTGTGTCTGTGTCTGTGTCTGTGTCTCTGTCTAAAACAGTTTGACATCTAATAATGAACTTTAAATGCAGAAGCATGAAGCTGCTAATGTTGCATCATCCAAAACTCAGCCATTAAAGTATAAATGTGGCAGTGACTGTTGTGTTCTTTTCCTGTGAGGCCACCTCTGTTTGAGAAAACTTCTTGATGTATAATAGATAAGTGAGATATATATATATATATATATATATATATATATATATATATATATATATATATATATATATATATATATATATATATATATATATATATATATATATATATATATATATATATATATATATATATATATATATATATATATATATATATATATATTAAGACTTTTAGCGAACCATGTGCTGGCCTGTGAAAAGGGTGTATCCAGTGCAGGTGGGCGTCATGTTGATGTTGGTGGTTTCTGCAGTTAGATACAGTGGGTATCTGACGCGTTCATTTGTGCCTTCTGATCATGGCCAAAATGCATGGAGACAACGTGACAGATTGATGGAAGCGTTGTGATATCGGTGGAGTCCTTCGAACACTGAACCTAACTGTGTCATCACGCTTCTGGGGAGGGGTTATTAAGTGAGCACGTGCATATGTGCACTCTCTAATGGTATATTATGAGAGGAACCATACAATGGCTATTCACTTCGATTTGCGGCTGGTGTGATTCGCTCTCTGAGCTGTGTGAGTGTATAGGAACAGCCACTGTGAGGAAC
>NC_089758.1:19384233-19391733 GCF_040412425.1 Macrobrachium rosenbergii
AGACCAGTAGGAGCAATGTTCTCATTTTCTTTCCCTGTGTAACCCTCTTCGTAACAGCCATGGTTTTCTATTTGTCTTCTATTCGCATTTGGTGTCCTGCAGTGATCAAGGAAATCGTGGATTTTGGATAAGGCCATTCCACCTGGAATCTTCATTTTTGTCGTCCATAACTTTAGTAACTTCCAACGAATTTTTATGCCTCCACACATATCCAGTTGACCTATACTATCCTCTATAGGAAATAAGGATAGTCTTTACTTCGTCACTGGAATGGCTGTGTTAACAATATGGGTTACCACGAAACAGTCTATTCACTGTGACATCTGATTGATTATCAAAGTGCAATGTAAGCAAAAGATATTGGGTGTATAATTTGTCATCAAGAGACTGAAATGTTCCATTATTGACATTCCCTTATGTAAGGGCAAGACCAAAGAACAGCAATTGCTACGTTTCCCCACGTTATTTAGACCACAGTCTCTCTCTCTCTCTCCGTTTTACTTTTTTCTTTCCACCTAACCTGGTTAGTTGATAGAATTTGGTTTTACATCCTTTATTCTTTTAGATTGACAAACCTAAGAACGCGGTCATAACTCTTGGGTTCCTTGCAAATTTTTGCGGACTTTTGAGTCTCATTTTCCGTATTTTCCCTTGGTCCTCTACCTTTTTGTATATTCTTATTTTTCACTTAATTTTCAACTTACGGTCATTTATATGCATCTCTTATCCTAACGGCGAGTTGCCGTGTAAGATAGGGATTAACATCTTTATATCCCTTCCTTATTGTCCAAAGATGAAAGCTAATGAAGGTTCTCCGGGGCAAAGGCTGTTTCAGAAGTCCAATTTTTAGCCCTTAATACCAAAGGGAAGAGTTTTTGTCACTTTCCTTATTACAGATGAATGGTCATGAAGAAGATCTATACTCTCCCTCAGTTATGTATAACATGATGGCATAATCATGTCCTAGTCCCTGGCTTCACGGATTCAGTGCAGCATAAACCACCATTCAGTCAAGCCATTCATTGCATTGTCAGCAAATATTTAACAAAGAAATATCAAACTTTTTCACAAGCATTTTGTCAAATCTATCAAATAATTTTTGACTTGGCTGGAACTGCTTTGTTGCATACAGCCCAAGTTGCCATCCAGTCTTTCTTTAATTATTAGATTTGTGGTGATAGAAATATAATTCTTTGATCTGATCTCCCGCCTACCCCACAGCATTATTTCAGCTGGATCAGACACGCAAGAATGATCCACTTAACTATCAAATAAATAAGGAACTAAAAGCATATAATTCAACTTGCTTGACCCACTGGATCTTTGCCATTATTTCTAACAAGTTGATGGACGTGTCTGGGATTGCGTGATGCACAAGTGGGTGGGGTTTCTTAAAGTAATATGGGCATTAAAAATATTATTTTGTTTTAATAAAGAATTATATTTGGCTGAATATCCCCTACACGGAAACAAACATTCAGTCGTATTAACAGATGCATGTCAAAGTCATAACAACGGTTCCCCCTGTTGACCTATATTACTCACCTGAATCGAGATTAAATAAATAAAAAAAAATATCCACCTAATTCCCAGGAATCAGGATAAAATTTCCTTACCTGAACCGTTACAAAATCAGGTGTGGCACACAGTAGAACTAGAGTGATAGAAGTATACAAGAAGCTGATTAAAATGTGAAATAACGGAATGTCCAAGTCCATTATTGCCATTTGATACAAACTCATCTCTGTATATATCAAAAGCTCCGTAAAGATTACTAACAATGGTAAAAAGAAATATCCATTGACATGTCCCAGGAAGATTTTCACATCTGTTACTTTCAAAAACATATGATTAGCTATGTCTAAACTCTCGCTGCTTAAAAGATCTCCTTTATTATGTCTGGAAATGTACACATCTTGTTCGTTTTCTAAGTCTTTGCAGCCTGACGATCCATATATGCCTTGTAAATCACATTGTGACAATATAGTTTCCATTTCAAAACTATAGTCTCCTATAAGAGCCGAAATACTGCAGCCAATAACGTAATACCCAAATGAGTATGCGGATATAAGGACGAAAGAAATCACGCTGAGAAGAATCATAGAATACTTTTGGCACCAGAAAAGAGTACAGGATGCCATAGAAAGATCCCAGGTTCTGATCGATGAAAACACCATGCAACCGTAAGCAACGACAAACAAGAAAAACAACTTGTACTCACTCCATCCAGATTTTGATATCAAACTCTGCGTGGCATTGCTTAGCCAGGAAGTGAGATGACTCAGTATGTCACTTTTGAAAACTAGATGTAAAAGTAATACATTAAACATAAATACAGGAACTACTATAGTAATGGTCAGAAGCACTTCTATAGAGGTTTTAAAAGAGAATTCACCCCTCGTAAACATTCCTGAAGTGTCGATGACGAGTAAAACAATGGAGAACAGGTAGAAAAGAAGCACCAGGGATGACCATAGAATAAAACAGATTTTTTTAAGCAAATGCCACACATTACTAAAGAGCTTCATCTCGGCTTCATGTTCAGATGAATTTTTAAATGGAGAATCTGGGTTCCTGAGATGCCTGAAGTACGCTGACACTTGGCTGAAGGTCATGGCGCCAAGCACTTTCATTACCACGATCCATAACTTCAGCATAATATTGCATACTCCTTTCCCCTCAGACATCCTCGAATAACCTAGACGATTCACGACTCTGAATAAGATAGAGGCTGTCATGAGTAAGAACACTTTAAACTTCAAATGTAGACTGTTAATAGAAGCAAGAGGGCGCGGTATTATTGCAGTAAAGGCAAGGTTCATCCTAATTGATCAACAGACCATCGATTGGAGGCTCTCTTTGGTCTCCTGTCCAGGAAAGACAAATATTGGTAGACTTCCTTTGGTCAAGAAATTGGGTTATTGGCCGACAACTCTCTCTCTCTCTCTCTCTCTCTCTCTCTCTCTCTGCATTTATTGTTCCATTTGTGCAATAGTCTGTCTTTGGGACGTATAAGATGAAGCATGGCAAATGTTAATTCGACGAAGATGGAATTTATTAAGTTAA
Source organism: Macrobrachium rosenbergii (assembly GCF_040412425.1). NCBI lineage: Eukaryota > Metazoa > Arthropoda > Malacostraca > Decapoda > Palaemonidae > Macrobrachium > Macrobrachium rosenbergii. The sequence goes on from NC_089758.1 coordinate 19,387,300, forward strand.
TGAACCTATGAGCTAACAATGTTTCCTAAAGGTACAACACAAACGACAAAAGCAGAAGACACTCTCAAAACAGGGAATGGTTCCTGATTGCCAGAAACTCTTCAGGATAAAGAAGGCTAATTAGACGAAGGTTTACAAAACAGATTGAAAAAAATAACTTTAACAAAAGGTGAAGGACTCAGATCATTACAGAGGAAGCATAACTGAGCTATGAAAGTAGAGACCAGTGTTACCAATATTAAATGTGGAGGCCAAATGGGTATGAAATGAACTGAACGTTTGTTTATGTTCGCAGATTCTTTGATAAATTTCAAGTTCGTAGTTTTATAACACTTCGACTTTTCTCCATAATTCATACTTCACTCTAAAGAAAACAGTTTTAAGGAAGAAACTCTTAACTTCTTAATCTCTCTTAGTAATAGGAAATTAATTTCATCATTTCTCCTTTCCTATGCCAAGGTTCGAATCCAGTTTGGAGGCAAAAATGTGTTCAGCAAATGACCACTGCACCACCATGATTAATGGTGTATGTAGAATCAATTACATATTAACGAACTGCCTATGGGCACCTTCTATAGGTTAACAGAGGTTAAGGCAAGCATAATAAAAGCAAATAATGTATGCTCTCAGTAGTCAAAGAAGATCGTTGCTGTTCTTTTTGTATTGCATCATGCAAAACACTGTGCGTAAGGAAATAAATTTACCAGTATAATATAACTCCTCTCTCGCTTCCCCCATCTCTCTCTCTCTCATTTTATTCTCGCCAGCAAATAAAGTTTCATGATTGGTGATTTAAATTTGCAGTGGAACTAAAATAAAAGAATGAATAGAGAAACTAAACAAATCACTCTAGACCCTATGTCACAATCTATTTAACCCATTGATTGAGTTAAAAAAAAATCAAAATCATTGCGTCAGCACTAAATTTTGTTTTCAAACTTTACAATCATAAGAGATATTGACTCAGTGGAACATGGCGATAAATATGAATAAAACATAATTGTGGGAAGTTTAAGCCTATTATGTAGGTTCACTAGCATAACTTGAGATCGCGAATTATGCTTATGAAGTTTAGGATTTTGATACTAATATTTTGTACTTTAAATGAGAGTCCGAGATAATTGTTTGCCCTTTGCATCTCTTGTATTTTCCACACTTTTCATACGAAAGAACACTCGAGATATATTATCACTGAATCGATTGTAAAACAGAAGGAACATTCTGGCAACACTTTTTAAACAAAAATCGAAATATGACCTCATATTACTTACATGGCTCATGACGAAGTCAGGAGTGAAGCTTAGAATTACCAAGGTGACAAAGTTATGTATACAGTAGAAAGAGACATAAATGTCGATGTCCTCCCAGTAAAGCTCAAACACATTGAATAACATTGCTAATGAATGAAGGACTGTTTCCGTAAATATTACCAAAAGAGGTAGGGAGAAGTATTCATTGACAATTCCCTGGCAGTTCTTCAGGTCAGTAATTTTCATGAAGATTTCCGTAGCCAATGCCATTTCTATCTTTCTCTGGTTTTTATCTTTCTTGTCCATTTCGCAAATTCCATTCCACTCACTGCTGCAAACTTCACGTCTGAATGGATCAGCCCTTGTGTTCTGTTTGTACAATAACAACTCCATTTCCAAGGTGCTGTTAAAATGACTGATAACAGCAAAAAAATTGCATCCAATTACATAGTATCCGAAGGAATACACGGATATAAATATCGGGGATAGTATATCACTGATAGCCAGTGCGTATGAATCGCACCAATATTGCTCACACGCCAAACTGTACCCAATCCACTCACTTATCACTAAAGCTTGCACGCTCCCCAGAGTGAAGATTCTAAAGAAAAGCAGTTTGAATTCGGACCATCTTCTTTTTGACAACAAAGTTTGTGTAATATCGTGAAGCTTAAAGATAAGAGACATCAAAGTCTTGCTGCCAAAAATAAGATGAATTAAAAGTGCCAAGATTATTGATGACTGAACTAATATCCCGAAGGAAAGCAATGCCTGGTCAGCCACCTCAAAACTATAATCGCCTCTCACAAACATTTCAGAAACATCGGATACAAGCATAATAATGAAGGCTGAGTAAAAAACCAGCACTAAGAATGACCACAAAATAAAACCATTCTTTTGAAACATGTTTCGAAAACTGACTCTATACTTTTTCTTAGTCTCTTCCTTGGTGTAACATTCATTTTCACAGCAATGGACGTGAAGAGCAAACCTCGTTTCATTCTGAATACTTGGTCTACTGTTTTGGTCGAGACCTGCCAGAAGCTTGGGTAAGGCCATGCCACCTATCATCTTCATTATTGCCACCCATAACTTCAGTAACTTTAGACACACTTGAGATCCTCCTGACATTTTCTGGGGACTATTCTTCTTTCATGGAGAACGAAAGTCCTCGGTCCTTAGATGTAATGTCAACATCGACAGAATGGCTTTTATCAACACGATGTACGTTTACACAAGAGCAAGAGGGTGTGGTGTGTTGCCAGTAACTCATATTAAGAAGGAATTTATTGTATTAGCTTTCTTTACTAGGCAAACATATTGGGAAGATATTGCATTAGTATAACTAGTTTATGTAGGAAATTAAACTGTTTTTCAACTATTTTAACAGAGGAGTAATACATATTATTAGTTTTGTTGACTAATGGATCGCACATGGTGCGTTTCATAAGGGACACCCAGAAAAGGAGCAGTCGATGAAAATATCGTGCAGGAATCCTTAATAGCGGACAGCCAGATCAATTTCACTTTGGAAACAGGTGAATAGTCCTCTAACTCAAGTGGTTTTTCTTCTTGTTATTTTTGTTATTTAACATTCTCAATAGCGTGTAAATGAAATGGTCCCTGTTATATATGATGCAAGTAATACTCACTACAAGAATGAATAAGTCGCCCAGAAATCTGGATTTTTTTTAAAAGAGATACGTCAGACAAAAAAATATCTATACTCAGCATTTTAATAGCAGGCTAAGCAAACTCATAATGTGATCCTTCCAAGACATGCTGCTATATCGGTATGTAAACAGTTTGTGTGATGGATCATTGTCTGACAGTCTGCATTCGAATAAAGGAATTAATTGGTCATCCGCAATTATACATGCTTTCTCTCTCTCTCTCTCTCTCTCTCTCTCTCTCTCTCTCTCTCTCTCTCTCTCTCTCTCTCGTTTAGATCGTGACAGATGCAATTTATAGTTTGAGCAATAGCTGGAAAGAAGCACAGAAAAAATTAGTGGAGGCAAAACGTAGGCGGGAACAGAATCCTGAGGAACATCAACAGAGATGGGGTAGTTAGCAGATATTGTCAAGTCGACAATGGTAGATATAAAGCAGTAAAAAGAAAAAAAAAAAAACTGAAATTAGGTTATGGAGAAGAATACGCAATAATAAGGAAGTTCAACCAAATGGGTCTTTCGAGACTGCGCCAGAATGAACACTTTACAGCTATTAAGAGAAATGGCAAGAGATTCTCCGAGGTCCAGCGGAAAAGAAAAAAAAAAATTCAAACAGCAAAGAGATAAGAAAGAATATCCTCATTAGATCTTCCGTTTCGAAGGTAACTCGGGATTCTAAGAGAAAAAGTTGGGTGGAAAGAGTTTCAGAAAGAGTGAATAGAGTGAAGTTTCAATTACTTATGTGACGGTTAAAGATTTTGGGTTATAAGTTGAAAATATTTCTAGCTGTAAGTTTTAACGTAACGTATTTAAAATTATAAATTAATTCTCCTACCAATATTACACATATTTTTCATGTAAATGGTTTGTTAGAAAACTAACATTGTTGGATATGACTCTTCCCTGTTACAGAATTGTTATATTATAATACCCATTGATCCATATGTTATCAAATAGAAACATTCCTTTCTTTTAGAAATCATTTCAAAATATAGGTTACTCTAGGGCTTTCTGTATCAAAAAGAGAAGTTCTATAAATTGGAGGCTCAAATTTGCAACTGAACTCGAGGGAATCTGAACGGCCAACAGTTTCTCGATAGGATTTAAACCTTAAACTTTATTTAGTTAATATCTTAGATAAGAAATGTTTTCTCTCTCATGGTTCCACTTTTTAGACATTTTTATGCTATTTCTTTCCTTCCGCCAAAAGATTAAAATAAAAAAAAAGTTATTTCATATTTCAGCCCAAATAAATTTTCAATGTGTTTTAACCGTGCTCTCTTTTGGAGGAAACCGTCTAGAGGCTTTTGAGAATCAAATATAAAGGTTAAAGACATAGATAAAGAATTTGAAATGAGTTAATAAATTTAGAACCAATAACGTAACCTAGATAAGCAAAGGCTTTGAGCAGAATTTTCAAATGCATGCAGATGAATTTTAAGTATCAGTATGTATCTTTCAAACGTCACCCCATAAATAGATAGTTTATATGGTCTTGTCTTTAGCCAAACGTC
>NC_089758.1:19394233-19421733 GCF_040412425.1 Macrobrachium rosenbergii
ACAAATTCTAAGGGCTCTAAGATACATACAGGAAAATGTTGACACCTTAATTTGTTTAGCATGGTTAGAGTAAAAATGAATATATGACAAATTATTCGTGGATTTCCTATATACTTTAAAACAAAAATTGGTGTTATTTCTAGTAACTAAGACATCCAAAAATGGTATACAGTTATTTTCTTCATATTCTATTGCGAATTTTATGGATGGTACAAGATTATTAATTGTTTGCAAGAAATCAGGAATATTTACATTTTCCTTTACTATACACAAACAATCATCTACATATCTAACCCAAAACACTTTAGAGAATAGATTTCTTGAAATGAATCTAGACTCAAAGAATGCCATGTAAATATTAGACAAAAGTGGCGAAAGAGGGTTTCCCATAGCCATACCAAATATTTCTTCATAAAAATTACCATTGAGAGTGAATTTACAATTTTATAGAAAGGGATATCAAATTAATAATAACATTGGTAGGTAATTCTAGATTATACAAGTCCAAATGTTGTGATAAATTTTGAAGTAAGTCATCAATAGGAACTTTAGTAAAAAAAGATGTCACATCAAAACTGGTTAATTTGTCAGTACTGGATGATTCAATATGGTAAAGTCTAGCACAGAAATCAACTGAGTTTTGTAAATGGGAATTTGAAATAGTACCCAGAATAGGTGATAGTAATTTAGCTAAATATTTAGAAAGTTTATAACTAATAGAACCGGTTGAACTGATATGGACCGAATGGGAAAATCTCTTTTATGGATTTTGATTAATCTGTACATGTTAGGTAACGATGGGCCAGTCGTTGACACTTTCTCTTTTCTTGAGCCGAATTCCTTTAGTATAGTTTTTATTTTAGAATTGAAACTGTTTATGACATCAACTAAGCGGTATTTCCGTAGTTTTTTGTAAGTACTAGAATCAGATAATAAGTTTTCCATTTTTTCAACATAGCTAATTTTGTCCGTTATTACAAAACAATTGAATTTGTGGGTTTTAGTAATGTGCAAACTTTTATATTTCTTCGTTTCGTGAATTGCACCTATAAACCTTTTTGGGAAATTCACTATTTTATTAGGTATTTGAAGTAAGCCGAAGAAAAGACCTTTACCTAAATTCATTGAATGTGATACAATTGTGTTTTTCTTTTCCAGTTTGGATATCTCTGAGATGATGTTTGTGCACGAAATGTCATCACTAATAGAATATGATAAGTCATAGCTTAAAGCACATTTAAGAGTCTGTCCAGTCGTTTGTTCGAGAGGCTTATTGCATTATCGTCCTTATTTTTGTTATTCCAATCACTTATCTCAATGAGAATTTTTAATTCATGATCCAGGGGATGAACTAGCTTGTTTAGGTTGAATCTAAGTCGATTATAAATTCTGTTCAGTAGCACTGTTATCCAATCGGGGGGAATCCTGTTCATTAAATGAAGTCTATCCGTTCTCAGTTTCTTGAAAATATAGAATTAGAGCCTTCTTGTCTTTTCTATATGTTTCTTGGCAAACTGTAACCCCGCCCCCTTCTGTTTTTGTATATAAGACTCTGTCAACTTCTTTTGTATTCAGTGTGAACTTGAAAATGTAGAATAAACTACGAAAGTACTTGTTCAAAGTCCCGGTTTTCACTCACCTTCCGACGTGGATTTTATGATATATATATATATATATATATATATATATATATATATATATATATATATATGTGTGTGTATGTATATATATATATATATATATATATATATATATATGTATGTATGTATATGTATGTATATATATATATATATATATATATATATATATATATATATAGAGAGAGAGAGAGAGAGAGAGAGAGAGAGAGAGACAGAGAGACAGAGAGAGAGAGAGAGCTGGGTGTATTGTAGTATGTATTAGTGTATGGCTAATAGTAAATACAGATATATCTTACCTGGCTTGTGACGAAATCAGGAGAGACACACAGAGTTACCAGGGTGACGAAATAGAACAAAGAGTACAATAAAAGGTTAACATGCTTTCCTCTCCATTTACTGACTCCCACATTAAAGAAAAGATTTATTGTATAGAGAATTATTGTCGTAAAGGCAACACACAGAGGTAGGGAGAAGTATTCATTAACCATATTCAGGCAGGTCTTCATATCGGCAATTCCCAAAAACACTTCGTGAATCATTGCTGGTTTCCTTTGATCCTCTTCGTTTCGTGGTGTTTCTCCGATTTCTTCCAGTTTTATGTAATGATTTGTACCTCCAGATGGATCATCTGCATATTTTTTTAAGTAAGTTGACAATAGTTTCTCCATTTCGCGGTTATAGTGACTGATAATAGCAGATAAACTGCATCCAATGGAGTAATATCCAAAAGAATAAGTTGAAATAAGCATTACAGACATCATATCAAGGATAACAAAAGTGTAATACTTGCACCAGTAATGTTGACAGGATGACAAGAATCTAATCCACCACTTAGCAGATATAATCACGATGCACCCGAAAGCAAAGGCCATCAGAAAACACAGTTTGAATTTTGTCCATCTTGAATTAAGCCTCAGTCTTCCTGCCATTTCGAGAAGCTTGGAGACGAGAGACGTCAGTTTCTTGCTGGCGAGAATAAGATGAATCAGTAACGCCATGATTATCAGTGGCGGAACCAACATCACAAGGGAATGAAGACTCTGCCCAGTCTTTTCGAAGGAAAGATAACCGTTTACAAGGATTTCTGAAACATGGACGATGAGCCTTAGAACAAAGGCCATATAAGAAGCAAGTAAAAGAACAGACCACACGATAAAGCTATTATTTCTCATCGATTTCCGAAGACCAGTACAAGCACTTTTCTCCTTATGCTTCGTGAAACGGTCATCAAAATTGCCTTGGACTTGAATGGCAAACTTGTTTCTACCATCAGCTTTCAGTATCTTGTAATTGTCAAAGTAATCTTGAAACTTGACTAAGGTCATGCCACCTAGCAGCTTCATTACTGTGACCCATAACTTCAGTAATTTCAGGCACACTTCGGTGTCTCCAGACATTTCCAGGTGGTGTAATCAATCCTTTATGGCGAAAGAGAAGAAAGGCCTTCGTCTCTTTGTGGGAGCAACGGCAGTAGCAGAAGGACTAACCCATATACGGGAGTGATTGTCAATTTATAATGTAAACATATGCGAGTGTTGTGGTGTGCTGCCAGTGAGACAATAACAATATTAAGTTTACTGATCTATTATATAATTTCAAACCATGGACAAAGATATGACTTTTCTTATAATGGCAAGGATTATGAAAACTACGAGCTACATTTTCGGATGAAAATAACACAGTAATCGTCTCTCTCTCTCTCTCTCTCTCTCTCTCTCTCTCTCGTTTGCCAGTGAGGAATGATTCCAGATTTGAAATTTACTAGGTAAGGGAATAGTTATATTTTTACATGCTTTTATTTAACTTGACTTCTGCATCTGTCTGTCTGTCGTCAAATCTTGTAACTCAATTTTCGACCTGTTCCCTTCGTCCGATGTGACTTGAAATTTTGCAGATTACTCAATCTCAGTGACAATACAACCTTACATGATCGGTAGGTCAGCAGTGACCTCTAGTGACCCTACAGTGACCTCTCCCGGTACCTGAGGATTTGTATGAAACTCTTCTTATTTTTCACAACTTTGACTCGGTAAATAACCCTTGTGATTTTTCAAACCTTCTCTGGCTCGACAGGATACAAATTTCGTTAGCTACAATCATAAATCGGTAACAGTTTCTGTCAAAAATATTATAAAAAATATATAAAAAAAATTTTTTTTAAACAAGCTTTTATTAAAATGCACTAAAAAGTGAAACAAAACTTTTGAGACACACCAGGATTTTCTTACAATTAATCATGTCTACAAAAATAAAAGCGTTGGCGCCAAACATGGAAGGAAATGCTACAAGAAATGAAAAAGATTTATTTCATTTCTTAATCGATGAAAACACCATCCATCCGCAGGAAAAAACACATAAAAAAAACAACTTGTATTCTCTCCAGTCAGATTCGGATACCAAATGCTGCATGGCATTGCTCAGTTGGGAAGTAAGATGCTCACGTTTCTCACTTACGAAAACAAGATGGAACAATAAAGTGATGAATATGATTACAGGAACAACAATGATAATAGTTATCATTGTCCGACTAGCTGTTTTAAACGAGAAATCTCCGCTTGCAAACAATCTTAAAGTTACGGTGATGATGAAAACAACGAAGGTTAAATATAGACAAGAAGCACAAGAAGTGAACACAAAATGAAACATTGTTTAATATGTCCATTCCAAAACTTCGCACAATGACTAGTCCGAGTTTCAGTTTCATTGGCCCTCTCAGCTTCCAGCCACGTGGGAAACTCCTTGCAGTTAACATTCACTCTCCTGAACGTTTTGCAATAAGCTGATACATGGTATAATTTCATGCCCCCCAAAAATAGCATTAATAGCATCCAGAACTTCATTATGCTGATACACACTCCATGCCCCCCCCCCACCATTTTTTATGTTTATTCAAGGCACTCCCTGATGAGCACGAGGAAGACTATCCTGAAATAATATTCCGCGGGTTTTAGAATGCACACTGCTAACTAAGGCAAGAATGCATGTAGTATTGCAGTCTTTAGATCATCGAGCCAGTCTGGAGCCTTTACATTAACATAGTTGAAACATGATTGGAGGCAATATTTTAAATGTTGATTCCACGAATGTCGGTAGGAAATTCTGAGGGATTTTTGTTTGCAAAATGTACAAGGAAAAAACACAAGATGAGGATAAAAAGGAAGACTCATTCAAAACGGGGAATATCCTCCCTTACCAGAAACTCAATAAGTTAATAAGGTAAAATTAGTAAAACAAGAAATGTGAATGAAAACAGGTATAAGGTGAATTAATAATTCAGAAACTTTTCGTGTTTTGCTTGGACGTAAATAAGCGAACATAAAAGATAAGATTAGACGGAGAGTGATAGTGCAAAAATCCAACTAAATAGTTATGGTGTTCATAGAATAGTAGTTATTGAATGAATTTGGAGACTGTTAATCAAACAGTTCTTCATTATGACAAAACTAAAATGTAAGAAAAGACAAAATTTAAACATATTCTGATTTATATAATTACAAGTCAATTAAAACCAGTAAGACATACTGAATAAATAACAATTAAAGTAACAGCGAATATAAATAGTATTTTTACCTTACATGTAACGAAATTAGGGGAACAGCACAAAGTTACCAAGATGACAAAGTCATATGCACATTAAAATGGTAAGTAGATATACATCTCTTCTGTGAAAATTTTTTCCAAATGGATGAAGTTCATTAACAAATCGACAGTAATGTCTGTAAATACCAATAGGGGTGCATTGCAATATCAATTACGTTGAGTGTCAAGAAAATGACTGATAAATTACTATAGGGGTGCGGTGCAATATTAAATATGTGAAAGATCAAGAACAGTCCAATGTAGAAATTAATAGAGGTCCTTTTGTGCAATAAACATAAAGATTAATGGTAAGAAACAATGAGGAAAATGTAGTTTCTCTCCCTGCAATGCCTGTTGCGCACTTATTCTGAAATATATGACAGGCAATAGAAAAAAAAAGATATCGTTATTTATATGATGAAACAAACCTCTTTCAATTGGGAGAGCACATTCCTTACCTGAATCTTGACGAAGTCAGGCGTATAGCACAGAAGTACAAGAGTGACAAAGTTATATAAACAGCTGAAGAACATAAAAGACAATGCCATATGTAGATCGATTTTTAACACTTCGTAGAGACCCTTCACTGTGTAAATGATAATAGTTGCAAAGATTATCAGCAAAGGTACGAAGAAGTATTCATTGATAAGTTTCTGGCTGGTTTTCAGTTCTGTCATTTTCATAAATATTTCTGTGGCATTACTAAACTTCATCCTTCGAAGGTTGCCTGTATAACCATGTTGCGAACCGAATGCATTCTCATCACGTCCAAAGTAATTGTGTCTTGTACGACAATTTGCAGCTTTTTTATAATGTGAAAACAGTTCAATTTCAGCAGTGACATTGAAGTTTCCAATGAGGGCAGAAATGTTGCAGCTGATGGCATAATATCCAAAAGAGTACGATGTCATAAGAATTAAGGAAAGCACATCTAGGATAAATAAAGAATAACCCTGACACCAGTAATATGTACAGTTTGACAATAAAGGACTCCACATCCGTATCATTAATAATTCCATATATAGGAATGCGAAGAGGCTCAAGAAAAACAGCTTGTATTCTCTCCACCCAGATTGTGACACCAAATGTTGCGTGACGTTGTCCAATTGAAAAATGAGAACCGAAAGTTTCTTGCTTTCAAAAGAGAGATGGCACAGCAACGTAGGAAACACAAATGCAGGAACTAATATTATAAACGTACTTAGCGTTTCATCAGCAGTACTGAATGAGAAACTGCCATTTGCAAACATTGCTAAAATTTCTCTAATAAGAAAAATAACGAAGACTAAGTAGAAGAGAAACACAAGGAAAGACCATAAAATGAAACAAATCTTTCTGAGGAACTTCCAAAGAATAACGCAAGCATTCTCTCTAAATTCATTCATCATGATATCGTCAGCTTGTAAGTAAGGACACTGGGCGTGCAAACCTCCTTCGTTTGCAGGAAATGGTATCCTGAGCGTTTTCAAGTAAGCTGGCGCTTGGAATAAGGTCGTACCTCCTAACGTCTTCATTATTGTTATCCATAACTTCAGTATGATGATACACGCTCCTTTTCCTCCAGATACTCTAGAGGTATATTTTTCTTGACTGTTAGTGGGCAGCATTTACAAAACAAGAGGATGTTTGTTTTAATCTTAGTGGAAACAAGAGTTCTCTAAATTAATATCAAAGATTTTGGTTTATAATGAAGTATACAGTGAGGAACGTTTCCTACGGAATAGCAAATATTGCCAGGTACCTATGGACAACTTCTGGTAACCTTTGCGTTTCTCCCTTTGAATTTGACTATCACTATGTTGGCCGTGTACGAGAGATAGACTGCTTTTAGATCAACCAACACAATAAGCGTTGCTGTTGTGGAACCCAAACTTAACAAAACTGAAGGCAAATATAACTTAGAGGGTGGAGTTTGTTAGCATTGACGTCTTATATTATACAAATGTTTACTCGACTCTCGTTAGGTGAGAATTTGATCGATTTTGTGCTGGCCGTAGATCCATAAGTAGCGGAAAGAAGCAAGTTAACAAAATTCTCTCTCTCTCTCTCTCTCTCTCTCTCTCTCTCTCTCTCTCTCTCTCTCTCTCTCTCTCTCTCTCTCTCTCTTCTTAAAACCTGTACTGATTCTACAAACTAGAAAAATTATCTTGGGAATTTTTCACTGATGGGGTGGGGGTGGGGGCGTTCTGTACTGAAGAAACCGTTAGCTGTAAACTACTGTATTTTCCCAAAGGGACTGCCAAAGGTTTTTCATTTTCTGACCTACTTGAAAGTTCTGGAGAGGTGATTGCTGACCTATTGTGTTGATCAGCTTGCTTGTTCCCAACCACTCCAACATGGGAAGGCACCCAGCAAAAATGTATTTCTTTACCTCTTCTTTTCACTATCAACAGTTATTCCAATATCCCTTAAATCAATGGATGTGAAGAGTTAAAAGATTCTAAAGACTGAAGAGTACTTCTTGAGTCACAATGTATAGTAAAACTATTTTCATTCAGAGTTAAAATCTTTAAGGCCTTTAAAATCGCATGCAGTTCTGCTGTAAAAATACATGCAACAGATGATAATCTCTTGCTTCTTTCTAAATCAGGAAAGATCACTCCAAAGTCGACGCTAGCATCTGAGTTTGAGGTGCCATTCGTGAAAACTGCAACGAAGTTATTGTGCTGGGAGGAATAATCTAAAAACATTGATCTCGTTGACTCACTGAACATTTCTGCTTTTGTTGAATTAAAATATCTACAGAATTTTACCTCTGGAAAGTTCCGGGGTTGTTAAAAACATATGTAGCTGGTAAAATCTCCATCTTTGGCATGTTTAATTGCCTGGTTATACATTCCAGTCTAAAAGCAAATGTTGGGGTTGCTTGTGGTGATTTTCATAGAATTGCCAATGCCTTTCATTTCTTAAACATATGCTCTGAAATCTGTACCAGCTCAGAACCAGCAGACATTGGTAGTGAAGAGCCAGAGGCATCTCACCAGCATCTACAAGCATGCTCTTAGTGGGAGACGATTTAAATGCTCCTGTAACTAATTTTACTCCTCCATGAGTAACTGAGTTAAGCAATTTAAGGCTATTAGGCTTTGCTGTGGTGTACACTTCACACCTATAAGTTAATTCTGAAGAGACCAAAGCCTTGCATAGTCTCAATATCTGAGTTTGGTCAGCACCCTAGGAAGTGCGGGACAGAACTTTCAGGACATTCATTACAGTCAAGAATTCTGTCTTCATATATTTCAGATGAGGAATTCAAGTTAGAGTGCAATAAAAAATTAATTCTTGAAGCATTGTATGAACAGATCTGGATCAGGATGGAATCCTCTTATGCGGCAATAGGGCATGTTTACCATTTTCCTAGCTCAAAACCTAAAACCATTCATCTCAGCTCACTTTACTATGTTATCAATGCAGAGCTGAAGGCGCCGTTCAGGCACTGCCATCCTAGATGCTGCAAAACATGTGGAAAGGTTATCAACAAAAAGAGTATAAGCTATATCTGGGAATTATTTTGGATACTCCATTGGTTGCGCAGGTGGATAAAGTTACTTAGAACACTTCCTTGTGGCACACCTTGGTAGGATACATCTGACATTGTTGTTTCAACCTGAACCTGAAATAACCTATTTTTAATAATGCCTTGATAAAAAGAGGTAGATTTCCTCTCAGGTTACATTCATAAAGAACCCTTAGAATATGTATTATGAGCCTTATCAAGATCTAAGGAAAAAGTGACATGGTACTGTTTGTTAGCAAAAGCTACACATACACTGAAAATCCTATTTGAACCAACACATCAGTTGTGGAACGCATACTTCGAAAACCTAATTGAGCGGGTGACAGATATTTACCATGTTCGAAGTACCACATCACACATGTATTCACCATTTCTTCCATGATCTTACACCGACATGATATCAGTGCAATGTGATGATAATTCTTTGTCTTGAAAGAGTCTTCCCCTGCTTTTACAAATTGAAGTAATTTTAACATCTCCCAAAGCTTAGGGAAGATATGTTATTGAAAAATTCTGTTTGATATGAAAAATCTTGTATTTTAGGGGGTATGTTTAATCACTAAATGTTATATCATCCAGTCCAGGAGTTGGTTCACTATATTTACTTAAGGCTGATTCAAATTCCCTCATGGTATAAGGTGTGTTGTATTACTCATTCCTTGTTGTATTAAGTCAACATCTACCTGTTGCACTAGCCATCTTTGAGCTGAATAGGGTAGGTCATCATTTTTCTTTGCAACATTAGCAAAATGATTAGCAAACTCATTTGCCACTAACCAAAGATCTGCTAATTCACAACCGTTGATCTTGATAATTGAAGGTTAACAAGGAGTAAATTTTCCTGCTATTTTTCTAACAATCTTCCAAACTAAAGTCAGAGGTGTTTTTGAATTTAGTGAAGATATAAAAATTGTCCAAGATTCCATTTGTGCCTTTTTAATTTCCATGCGGAAATGATATCGTGTTTTTTGAAATTCAACATAGTAATACTCATATTTTTGTCTGCAATATCTGGTGAAAGCTGAGCCCATAGTTCTATGAGTTTCCTGGCATTTACGAGTCCACCAGGGGAACTGGTTGGCGGATAAATATGCCTTTAGTCCCAGGTATTGATTGAAGACCGTCCAAAAATATAATTGTATAGAAAAAATCTAGAGCATCACCTACAGAGGGAGTCATCAACCGAGTCATCCATTGAGCTGTGTTCCTGGAATGTTGCCCAATCATTTTTACCGATGTTACATTTAGGTAACCTTGAAGTTGGAGGATTTGAAGGTACATTCATTACTACTGGAAAATGATCGCTAGTAAATCTAGCATTTATCACTCTCCATATAGATAATTCAGTTGCTAACAATGTGTCTGTTTGAACATGAAAATGTGTCGACCGCCTGTGTTTAAGATTCCCACATTTTCATTTTCTGTGATGGAGCACAGGTAATTTCCTCTTTGATTGGTAATGATATCTCCCCAAAGAGGGTTTCTGCTATTCATGTCTCCCAGAATAACAAAGAGACGTGGTAGCTGTTGAATGAGGGATTTAAATTCATCACTGAGAAGACTTTGCTAGATGGTAGGTAGAGAGAGCATACTGTGTGTGTGTGTGTATGTGGGTTTGACATTCTGCTGATGAGCCATAAATGATTGAGCATGAAGCGGCTAATGCTGCATCATTCTAAACTCAGCCATGTTATAATTGTCGATGGTTGATCTTGACTCTCCACCCCAACGCTTTACACTGGTTTTAATTACGGCTACTTCCATGCCTGCTGCTGAAGCGCCATGAGAATGCTCGTTTATTTCCTTTATTACTTCATTGTTTTTAGAGTGTATACGGGCTTTGCACTCGTTCTTCCTTTCACATCTCCAAAACTTCATTAAAGGGTCGTTTTTGGTCTCTTTGTCGGACACATAAAGATATCCATCGTGAGAAAATTTTGGTTTCAGCCATTTCTGCAGCCAGGTTCGACTCAACTACTTTTAATTTTTTTAAAGAGAATCAGTAAAGTAAAATTCAAATAGTATGTTGCACTACATAACTACTGTGCATTTCAGGGCCGTGTCTAATTGATTTTCGTCGATAAAATCTTACCAAAGCATCGGATATGGATCGTATTTTGGAAATAGCTATTTGAGGCCACAGCCTAATTGGTAAAAATATGCAGTGATGTCTAATGTTGATAATAAGGGCACTTATCAGAGTAAATCAAAGGAATTTAATGGAAAACTTAGCTAAATCTAGCAGGCTCATAGATAGAGGCTAGTAAAACGTCATTACTGCAAGCCCTCCTACTCATTGATACTGTAGCATAACGTGCTAGACACCCTGCCCATATACTTTATGAATGAAGACTCGAATGTTGGTAGTGGTAATTGTTATATGAGTGGCGATACAAATGTAATTCTTTGACCTGATCTTACACCTACCGACCCATATATGCCTTGTAAATCACATTAAGACAATATAGTTTCCATTTAAAAAATATAGTTTCCAATAACAGCCGAAATATTGCAGCCAATAACGGAATACCCAAGTGAGTATGCAGATATTTTGGTGAAAGAAATCACGCTGAGAAGAATCATAGAATACTTTTGGCACCAGAAAAGCCATATAAACATCCCAGCTTCTGGTCGGTTAAAACACCATGCAACTGTAAGCAACGACAAACAAGAAAAACAGCTTGTACTCACTCCATCCAGATTTTGATATCGAACTCTGCGTGGCATTGCTTAGCCAGGAAGTGAGGTGTATCAGTTTATCACTTTTGAAAACTAGATTGCAAAGTAAAATATTAAACGTAGATACAGAAACTATTATAATAAATGGTCAGAAGAACTTCTTTAGAGGTTTTAAAAGAGAATTCACCCCTTCGTAAACATTCCTATAGAGTCGATGACGAATAAAACAAGGAGAACAGGTAGAAAAGAAGCACCAGGGATGACCATGAAATAAAACGGATTCTTCTAAGCAAATACCAAGTTAAGTATATCTTAGTTTAACCAGACCACTGAGCTGATTAACAGCTCTCCTAGGGCTGGCCCGAAGGATTAGATTTATTTTACGTGGCTAAGAACCAATTGGTTACCTAGCAAAGGGGCCTACAGCTTATTGTGAAATCCGAACCACATTATACCGAGAAATGAATTTCTATAAGCAGAAATAAATTCCTCTTATTCTTCATTGGTCGGTCGGAGATTCGAACTCGCGGCCAGCAGAGTGTTAACTGAGAACAGAACCCACTCTCCCAACGAGGAACTAAGCAGATACCAAACAGTGCTACAAAACTTCGTCTCAGTTTCACCTTCAGATGAGTATTTAAACATAGAACTTGGGACCCTGATTTGCTTGAAGTGAGCTGACACTTGGCAGGTCATGCCGCCAATCACCTTCATTACCACGATCCATGACTTCAGTGTAATAATGCACATTCCTTGTCACTCAGACATCCTTGAATAACTTAGACGGTTCTCGATTCTGAATAAGATCAAGGTTGCCATGAGCAAGAACACTACGCCTTAAATGTAGACTATTAATAGAAGCAAGAGGGTCAGGTGTTACTGTAGTGAAGGCAAAGTCATCCTAATTGATCGACCGACCATCGATTGGAAGTCCTATTTGGTCTTCTTGCCTGGAATGACAAATATTGGTAGACGTCCTTTTGTCAAGAAATTAAGTCACTGGCCAGCAATTCCCTCTTCTTCTTTCTCTCTCTGTCTCTGTACGTATTAGGCTATTTACCTACCAGTCTCTTTGCTAGCATACAACAAAGCTTGACAAATGTTAATTTTACGAAGGTGGAATTATCATGCAAATAAACCTTTGAGATAAAAATGTTACCTTAAGGTACAAACACAAAGAAAACAAACAGCAAATACAGAAGACACTCTCAAATGAGAGAATCGACCCTGATTGCCAAAAACTCATCAGAATAAAGAAGGCTAATTAGGTGAAGGTTTGCAAAGCAAATAGAAAAGGCAGCGTTAACAAAAGTTGAAGTAATCAGATCATTACAGAGGAAGTACCACTGAAGTATGGAAGTAGAGTCCAGTGTTACAATACCAAATCTGGAGACCAAATGGATATGAACTGAACAGAACGTTTGTTTATGTTCACAAGTTCCTTTTTAGATTTCAGTTTCTTTGTTTTAAAACACATCGGCTTTTTTTTTCAGCAAGTCATATTTCATCCCAAAGGAAACATTGTTGGGAAGGAACTCTTAATTTACTATTCTTTCTTAGCAACATGGAAAGAATTTCGTTATTTCTCCCTTCCTACGTAGAGGGAGGCTCGAATTCATTTTGGAGGCAAAAATGCGTTCAGCACTTGACCACTGCAACACTGCGATTGATAGTGTACGTAGAATCAATTACATCTTTACGAACTACCTATGGGCAGCCTGTACAGGTAAAAAAAAAATAAAGGCAAACGAAAAAAATCTATACATATATTGAGTCAGAAATCAAAGAAGTTGGTTGTTGTTTTTCCTTCGTTAAATCTTAGAAATTAAAGCTATGTTCAAAAATGCTCTCTCTCTCTCTCTCTCTCTCTCTCTCTCTCTCTCTCTCTCTCTCTCTCTCTCTCTCTCTCTCTCATTCAGCCTACTGATTAAGTACTAGATAATCAAAATCATTGCATCAGAACTCCATTTACAGATATTCAAACCTTACTTTTATAAGACATATTGAAAAAGAAAAACAATGATGAATATGAATAATTCGTACTTGTGTGGAGTTGAACCCGATTATGTAGGTGTATGGAACTACAGATGATGCAGAAATTTTTGAACAGAGCTCATTCCTGCACTAAACAGTTACAATATAAAAGTGAACGTAACCATTGTTTTTTTTTTCTGGGGCCACCCATGATATGTGATATGGATGGATGAATATAAAAAAATCATTTGTCTTAAGATTCGTGAAATTTCTGTGTTCCTAAGAACTACCAGGTGGAGTCTTACTAGCATAACATCAGATTGTGAATCAAGCATATGGATTTTCTGATTTGCTACTAACTGATATTTTATAGTTTAAATTTCAGTTCGAAACATTTATTTGCCTTTAGCATCTCTTGTTTTTTCAGGAGTTTTACATGAAAGAATACTCAAGATATATCATCTCTCTGAATAGAAAATGAAACGTAAGGGACGCAGTCTTGAAACACTCATTATACTAAAACCCAAAGATTACTTGATATTACTCACCTGACTCATGACGAAGTCAGGAGTGAAGCTCAGAATTACCACAGTAACAAAGTTATATACACAGTAGAAAGACACATCAACGTAGATGTCCTTCCAATCAAGCACAAAAACATAGTAAAACATCATTAATGAATGAAGGACTACTGCCGGAAATATTACCAAAAGAGGCAGGGAGAAGTATTCACTGGCAATTCCATGGCAGTTCTTCAGGTCAGTAATTTTCATGAACATATCTCGAGCCAAAGCCATTTCTATCTCCCTCAGGCTTTTATCGTTCTTGTGTAATTTGCGGATTCCATTCCACTCACTGCTGTAAACTTCACTTCTTACTGTGATCTGTTTGTACAATAACAACTCCATTTCCAAGATGCTGTTAAAATGACTGATAACTGCAAAGAAATAGCATCCAATTGCATAATATCCGTAGGAATAGACAGATATAAAAATCGTACATAGTATATCACTGATAGCCATTGCATATGAATCGCACCAATATTGCTCACACGCCAAACCGTGCCCAATCCACTCGATTATCACTAAAGCTAAAACGCTGCCGAAAGTGAAAATTCTAAAGAAAAACAGTTTAAATTCGAACCATCTTCCTTTTAGCAACAAAGTTTGTGGAATAACATTAAGATGAAAGATAAGAGACATCAAAGTCTTGCTACTGAAAATGAGATGAATTAAAATTACCAGGATTATTTGCGACTGAATTAGGATTGCGAAGGAAAGCAATGCCTGGTCAGTCACCTCAAAACTATAATCGCCTCTCACAAACATTTCGGAAACATCGGATACAAGCATAACAATGAAAGCTAAGTAAGAAACCAGTACTAAGAATGACCACAAGATAAAACCATTCTGTTGGAACATGTTTCGAAAACTGACCCAACTATTTTTCTCAATCTCTTCCTTTGTGTAACATTCATCCTTACAGCTATGGACGTCAGGAACAAACCCCGTTTCATTCTGAGTACTTGGTCTACTGTTTTGGTCAACACTTTCCAGAAGCGTGGACAAGGTCATGCCGCCTAGTATCTTCATTATTGCCACCCACAACTTCAATAACTTTAGATACGCTTGAGGTCCTCCTGACATTTCTTTGAGATTAATCTTCTTTCATGGATAACTGAGGAAGTCTTCGGCTCTTTGTTGTAATGTTAGCAACAACAGAATGGCTTATATGAACTCGATGTACGTTTGGCTAAAAGCAAGTGGGTGTGGTCTATTACTCAAAATAAGGAATTTATTGAATCGCCTTTCTTTACTGAGAAAACATACCGGAAAGATATTGAATTAGTATAGACTAGTTCGTATAGGAATTAAAATTTTTTAACCATTCCAACGATGAGTAATATGTATCATTAGTCTTAATGGGTTTCATAAGAGTCTCCCAGAAAAGGTGCAGGCTATGAAAACATCATGCGGGAATCCTTAATGGCGGACAGCCAGCTTGATTTAATATCTGAAATGGGTAATTATTCCTCTAACTCATGTGGTTTTTCTTCCTGCTATTTACGGTATTTAGTATTCTTAATGCCATGTAAATAAAAAGGTCCCTGTTATACATGATGCAAATAATACTCACTACAAGAGTTAATAAGTCGCACAGATTGTCAGGAGAGGTGCTGTACATCAGAAAAAGAAATATTTATACTCAGCATTTGAAAGCAGACTTAGCCAGGCCCATAATGTGATCCTTCCAAGTCACGCTGCTTTACCATGCAGTTTATTTAATTCCCTCAGTATGTAAGCATTTTGTGAGATGGAGCACTAGCTGACAGCTTTCGGATGAAGGAAACAACCACTCATCCCTAATCATCTATATGCTCTCTCTCTCTCTCTCTCTCTCTCTCTCTCTCTCTCTCTCTCTCTCTCTCTCTCTCTCTCTCTCTCTCTCTCTCTCGCTCTCGTGTTTACAGTGTGAAGGATGTAATTTATATTGTAAACAATTGGTGGAAGGAATCACAGCAAAAGTTAGCAAAGGAGGCGAAAAGTAGATGAAAACAGAACTCCAAGGAACGTCAGCAAAGATGGAAAGGTTAGCAGATATCATTAAGTCGACAATAGCAGATATAAACCAGTAAAAATAAAAGCTGAAAATAGATTACGGAGAAGAATACGCATTGATCAGGAAGCTCAACCAAATGAGGCTTATTCCAGACTCTGCCAGAATTAGTGCAAGAAATTGCAAAAGATTTCCCGAAGTTCCACAGAAAACAAGAATTTAAACAACAGGCCACTCGGGGTTCTAAGAAAGATTTTAAATGCAACGCGTTTAAAAAAGTGTGAATAAAGTGAAGCTTCAAGTACTTATATGACAGTTACAGATAAAATAATGACGCATAAATTGGAAGGTCTACAATGGTCAAGATTTTTGTTATGTCTTTTAAATTTGAGTTTTGAGTTGAAAATATATCTAGATGTAAGTTATAACGTAAAGTATTTGACATCATCAATTAATTTTCCTACTTATATCACACATATTTTTCATGTAAATGGCATATTTTAAAAAACTAACATTGTTGGATAAGACTCTTCCCTATTACAGAATTTTTGTTAATACCCACTGATCCATATGTTATGCATTATGATGAAAAAATAGATATGAGCCTTCAATTTCTCGCTTGATTATTCAATGGTGCAAAACTGTTGCTATTCTATATGGAATACATGCTTATCAAATAGAAATATTCCTTTCATTTAGAAATAATTCAAATTATAAGTTAGCATATAGCTTCCTGCATCCAAAGAGGAAGTTTTTAACAATTTTTTCTCTTTCGTTGCTCCACTTTTTAGACATTTTTATACAATTTCTTCCTTTCCGCCAAAAGATTTTTAAAAAAGCAGTTATTCCATAACTGAGCCCAAATAACATTTTTAATGTTTTAAATGTACTCTCTTCTGGAGGAAATAGGATTATTGACGATGAAACCGTCTAGCGGCTTTAAAGTTTTAATATAAAAGTTAAAGACACATATAGGGAAGTTGAAATAAAAAATAAGTAGGACTAATGAAAGGAAAGGGTACATTAAGTTAATAAATTGAGACCTAGAAATGTAATCTCGATAAGAAAAAGTATTGAACCGAATTTTCAAATGCTCGCAGATGAATTTTTAAAAGTATCATTATGTATCTTTCAAACGTCACCCCATAAATACATAGAATTTATTTGATCTAGTCTATAACCTGGGGGTGACTGGACTTGTAAAACACTAAGAAATCTGGAACGCGATCCTGGAAGGCAATCCTGTGAAAACTGTAATCGGTTTCCTTCGGTATCTTCCCCCTTGACCGTTAAACCTTCACTTTTCTATCTCTAGTTTTCGCTCTGCGCTTAACAAATAACCTGTTTTAGCAGTTATATGAGAAATAATGAGTTGGACACAGAAGTTTAGAGTCAAAATAATGTTGTGTACCGCAAGTGACTTATTTTTTATAATAAAAATGGGATAGATAAATAAATGTCGAGGAATAAGTTCTCTTTATGGCTAATTCTTGACAACCGAAACCTAGGTCCTATAAAAATTATAAACTACAATAAATAATATTATCACACAAGCACACACACACATATAATATATATATATATATATATATATATATATATATATATATAGAGAGAGAGAGAGAGAGAGAGAGAGAGAGAGAGAGAGAGAGAGAGAGAAACAGGAAGCTACGTGTATGTTATGGATAATAAAAAAACACAAAAGTATCTTACTTGACTTGTGACGAAATCAGGAGAGACGCACAGAACTACCAAGGTGCCGAAATAGAACAAAGAGTACACAAAAACATTAACATAATCTTTGTTCCATTCATTGACTCCTATGTTAAAGAAAACACTTATTAAATTGAGAACTGTTGTTGTAAAGACGACGCACAGCGGTAGAGAGAAGTATTCATTAACCGTATTCTGGCAGATCTTCATATCGGCAATTCTCAAAAACATTTCATGAATCACTGCTGATTTCCTTTGACCCTCGTCTTTTCGTGGTGCTTCTCTGATTTCTTCCAGTCGTGTACTACACTTTGTACCTCCAGAAGGATCATATGCGATTCTTTTAAAGTTCGTTGACAATGATTTTTCCATTTCGCCGTTATAGTGACTGATAACAGCAGAAAAACTGCATCCAATGGAGTAATATCCAAAAGTGTAAATTGATACAAGCACTAAAGACATCATATCAAAGATAGCAATAGTGTAATATTTGCACCAGTAAAATTGACAGGATGACAAGGCTGTAATCCACAACTTTACAGATAAAATCTCGGCGCACCCGAAAGCAAAGGCCATCAGAAAACAAAGTTTGAATTCTGTCCATCTTGAATTAAGCCTCAGTCTTCCTGCCATTTCGAGAAGCTTGGAGGCGAGATACGTCAGTTTCTTGCTGGCGAGAATAAGATGAATCAGCAACGCCGTGAATATCAGTGGAGGAACCAACATCAGGAGGGTCAAAACACTCTGTCCAGTATTTTCGAAGGAAACATAACTGTGTACAAACATTTCTGAAACATGGACAATGAGTTTTAGAACAAGGGTTATAGAGGAAACAAGCACAAGGACAGACCAAAGGATAAAGCTACCATTTCTCATCGATTTTCGAAGACCAGTGCAAGCAATTTTCTCCTTCTCCTGCTTCGTGACACGTTCGTCAAAACAGTCTTGGGCTTGACTGGCAAACTTGTTTCTACCATTAGCTTTCAGTATCTTGTGCTGATCAAAGTAATCTTGAAACTTGGCTAAGTTCATGCCACCTAGCAACTTCATTATTGTTACCCATAATTTCAGTAATTTCAGGCACACTTCGGTGTCTCCAAACATTTCCAGGTGACGTAATCAATCCTTTATGGCGAAAGAGAAGAGAGGCCTCGTCTCTGTTAGAGCAATGGCAGTATCGGAAGGACTAACCCCTATACAGGAGTGTTTGTCAATTTATAATGTAAATATATGGGAGTGTTGTGGCGTGCTGCCTATGAGACAATAACAATATCAAGTTTATTGATCCATTCTTGTATAATAGTATCAGACCATGGACGAAGATGTGACGTTGCTTATAAGGGAAGGATAATGACAACTACGAGCCATATTTTCGCATGAAAACAATACAGCGATACTCTCTCTCTCTCTCTCTCTCTCTCTCTCTCTCTCTCTCTCTCTCTCTCTCTCTCTCTCTCTCTCTCTCTCTCTCTCGTTTGGCAGCGAGGAATGATTCCAGATTCGAAATTTACTAGCTAAGGGAATTATCATATTTTTATACATGAAGATTCAAACTAACTGAGGGGGACAGAATTATAATATATTATGCTAATCGTGCCGTGAAAATGTGTAAACTACGTAACTGTTGTGGTATATAACACAAACCCTTAAAAGTAGGATAAAGTTGTCCTTACCTGCAACGTCACAAAATCAGGGGTACAGCACAGAAGTAACAGAGTGATGAAGTTATAAAAGCAGCTGACGAGAAGAAAACTCAATGCGATGCGTGAGTCTTTCACTAGCATTTGGTAGAAATTCATTACTGTGTATGCAACAATTGTCGTGAAAACCACCAACAGGGGCACGCAGAAGTACTCATTGGTAAGTTCCTGGCACAATTTTAGTTCAGACGTTTTCAAAAAAATATCCTGGGCTGTAAGTGATTGTTTTAACCTAATTGCGTTTCTTTCAGGATGTTTCGCTCTGAACACTTTTTGATCCCTACAGTCTTTGCATGTCGACGGACCATTTATGACTTTTGCATCGCATAACGACAGTTCACTTTCAACTATAAAACTGACGTTCCCGATGAGAGCAGAAGTATTGCAGCCGATAGCATAATACCCCAGAGAGTACGCAGACATAATAATGAAAGAAATTATATCGAGCAGCAACAACGGAGATCCATTATTCCACGTCTTGATCGCTGAAAACACCATCCATCCGCAGGAAAAAAAACACAAGAAAAACAACTTGTATTCTCTCCAGCCAGATTCGGATACCAAATGCTGCGTGGCGCTGCTTAGTTGAGAAGTTAGATGCTCAAGTTTTTCACTTTCTAAAACAAGATGGAACAGTAAAGCGATGAATGTAATAACGGGAACAACGATGATAATAGTCATTATGGTTTGACTTGCTGTTTTGAAGGAGAAATCTCCTCTTGCAAACATTCTTAAAGTTTCGGTGATAATGACAACAGCGAAGAATAAATAGAAAAGAAGCATAAGAAGTGACCACAAAATGAAGCAGTGCTTATCTTGTCCATGACAAAACTTCGCACAATGGTTCGTCTGAGTTTTAGTTCCACTAACCCTGCCAACTTCCAGCCACGTGGTAAATTCCTTGTTGTTAACATTCAGTCTCCTGAATGTTTTAGAATAAGCCAACACTTGCCATAAGTTCATGCCTCCAAACAATTTCATTAATAGCACCCAGAACTTCATTATGCGGATACACACTCCTTGTCCCCCAGACATTCTTGACGATTATTCAAGACACTCCCCGATGAACACTAGGAAGACTATCCTAAATAGTATTCCGTGGGTTTTGAATACTCACTGCTGACAAAGGCGAGAAGGTACGAGTGCTTACGGGATTGCCGTCTCTTGGTCATCGATTCGACAATTATGAAGACAAATATTGGTAAAGACCCGTTGTTCAAGATATTTGTCCATTGACTCCCTCTGAGTACCTTCACATTAATTTGCTTGAAACATAACAGGAAGCAATATTTTCAAATGGTAATTCCTCGAATGTTGACATCAGATTTTGAGAGATATTTCCAAACCGTACAAATAAACGTGACAAAGAATAAAACGGTAGACTTATTCAAAATAGAAAACGGGCTCCCCTAAAAGAAAGTTGATAAACTATTTAAAGTCAATAAGTAAAGATAAAACAAGAATTGTGAATTAAAAATGCGCGAAGTGAGCAGATGATTAGAGCAAGAATGATAGTACACATTGGTATAACTAAATAGTGTTAGTGGTTTATGGAATATTTGCTAGTGAAAAACAGTTCCTTGTTATAACGCAATGAAAATAAGAGCAAATTGAAAATATAGAGCAATATGCATAAATAAAGAAAGCCAGATGACAAAAAAGGACGAAGAGAAGCATTTTGTGAGATTAGAAATTTTGAAAAAAGAAGCTATAAAGTCCTCAAGTTATTAAATAGGCAAATATGAAACGGTACATAAAACGAAATGAGAAACTAACAAGTTATGAAGCATGCGAAAACCGAAAAAAATTCATGCATGTTGATAAATATGCCTTTCGGAATATACGAATACCATTCGACTGACGAAGTAGGATGCGTAATGAAGTTCATTAAAGTACATCTATTTTAGGAAACAGAAAAATAATAAGTATTAAATGCGAAATTGAATAAACACAGAATGGAAAGTACATGGCATTGCACAAGATAGGAGGAAGACAAGGTATACTGAGTATAATATTAATCATTTAGAGTAGGTGTGGAGTGGGAAAATGTAGGAGTAATAAGGGAATTAAATCGAAATAAAGAACAGTAATAACAGTTTTCCAAATCACCTTAGATAGTGACTGAATCTTCTTCTCCCATCACAACCCCTAAGACACAATAAGAATTGTTCAAGATTTGTTCTCATGCTTTCCAATTCTGTAACAATCGACCTGGCAACTTGTAGACTTTATTGCCAATTATAAACGCCAGAACGAACCCACCGCGCTTCTTGATCTTATCACGTCGGTAAGAACATACCTGACCTCAGTTTTGTTGCTGGTATTACCTATTCTGTGAAATTTATGGATAAAAGATTCATTCCTGCCTTCATTTTTTTCTGCTAGTATTGGCTGTTCTGTAAAATTTAAGGCTAAAAGATACTGAAAATTTCACGTGCGATACTGCCTTAGGAGACTCTTCGTAGCCTCTGATGACAAAAGTTAATTGTTTACGATCAGAAGTGCTCTGGGCAGACTAGGCTATGCTGCTACGGTTCGCCAAAATGTGCCAATACCCACAATCAGTGTATATTTTAAATACTGTCATTTTCTCAAGAAGGTTTCCTTCTAGAGTTAATGGATTCCATTGTTTACTAAGCAATATGGATCTTCGTGCCAACAATAATCCATCTCCAGATTGTTTACACAAAGAAAATCCTTTTTAAATCACTTTTCTGTACTGCCAGTATGTAGGGGTTTTTAGTGTGCTGGCTGTGGGTTGTCCTCGGTAGCTATAATGTTACTGCCTCGACACTATCTCTGTCTGTATTTCCCTTCATCTAGAGAGCCTCTCCTATTCTTTGTAAGGGCTTATAGAATGAAGGCATTCAACCTAACACAATAAATGTTTGTAAATGGTATTGACGTGTGCTTACTTTTTCAAATCATCAATGTTCAAAACCACTACCTACCGTCTTATTTGCTGACGTTTCAGCAAAATAGCTTTTTAAAATTTTATTTTGATTGCGAATTGCAGCTGATATATGATTCATAGTCACTCTTATTATTATTTAATACAACAAATGTCAAAAATTAATTTGCTTGGGTCATTTACACCGAAAGTTACAGGCAGCGTAATCTTTCAAAGAGTCCCCCCTAGCATAAATTTGTATATTATAGAAAACGAAACTCGAACCTGCAAAAGAAAATTAATTAAATATTTCATGGCTAACTCAATCTAACATTTTTTCACTACACGAATATACACCAACACCTTTGGAACTATACGGGAAACTTGCGTAGCATTTGTACATTGGAAATAAACGGACAACTTGCATAACAGATTACATAGGACTGGCAGAACGATTAAAACTAAAACTAAATTAATCTGGGTTAACAAAAGGAAAACACCACCATTCACAACGGTAAAATCAATAATGAAACCCTGTGAGATGAATTACAACTATATTACTGACGTAACCACAGTTCGATATAGAGTGCTAATTATATTATCAAAATATGCACATTTGATGACTGAAAAATTAGAACTTATGGCATGTGACTGATGGCGGCCCTGACTGGTGAGGGACCATTTGCTCGTAAAGGTGGTTTTCTTGGTTTTTCCAACAATTTAGGCCATCGATGCATTAATCCTCGTTGGCAGCTTTCATAACTATTGGCTAAAAAGGAATAATTTTCCTGGTATTATTTTACTTATGGACATTAATTGCTTTCAACATAAAATATAGGTTTTTCTGTTGTATTATGATGTGATTTGAATGATTTTCAGGTTTATTTCCATCGCAAATGAATACTTATCCTTCCCCGGCAAATGATATACTGTATACATAATTAATAAAATTACGACTTGTCAGAATACTGCACCCCCCTCTCCATAGCTAATACGGCAAAACTGTAATCAGTAAACACAGTTTTGCTGTATTAGCTATGGAGAGGGGGTTGCAGTATTCTGACAAGTCGTAATTTTATTAATTATGTATACAGTATATCATTTGCCGGGGAAGGATAAGTATTCATTTGCGATGGAAATAAACCTGAAAATCATTCAAATCACATCATAATACAACAGAAAAACCTATATTTTATGTTGAAAGCAATTAATGTCCATAAGTAAAATAATACCATTTTCCTTATAGTCTTATGAGTCAGTGTCTCTAGAGTTTTGACACAGCATCAGCATTTATTTCAAGACTGAAATTCATAATGGCACTTTTTGTTGAGGTACCCCTCAGTGTCATATTTCGTTGAGTTGCCCCTAGTCACTGCACTTTTTCTTTGCTATCCCTTATTAAAAGTTCATCATTTGCAAACATCAGCCTCGTCGCACTCTATTCGCGCACATTTTCTCATCTCTATACTTACCATCAACATCCCTTGCCCTTTTATTTGACTACTCTTATCACTTCATACATATCAAACAGCCACAAAAACATAACACACATCTTAGATTTTACTTTATCGTTTACACATTGTAATACTAGCCATAATGAAAACTATTGTTTTGAATAGACGATCCTCTGTAACACACGTCTTAAACACCCTATTAATTACATCTTTAGCAATTCTTTGACAAATTTTTTCAAAGACCATAAATGCCACTTACAGCGTTTCCATAACTCTCAAATGACTCCCACAACTTCTTTACTGTATTGCTTGGTAATCGTACCTTCAACAGTGTTTTGCTTGTTTACTTCTCTTAATCAAATCTTGAAGCGTCTTCCTAAGTAGAATGATAAATGTTAACCTAACATATATCTTGCACTCTCCTCAGTCACTTTAACATTATACAGTTGACCGGGTACTCCTCTCATCCATCTTTTTTTTTACTGTGTCCCTTAGCTAGACATAATTATCTCCCACAGCATGACCAGTCACTGAATAAAATTGTCCAAAGTTCGACTTAAGGGGATGTCTGTGTTTCTAGATTTTATAATTTTTTAGTATATGGAGATGTTAACAGTTCTATATAATATAACTTTTCCTAACAAGGGTATATCATCGGTTCTAGATGTTATAATTTTTCAACTTGTGGAAACATCTGTGGTTATAGATATTATAACGCTTCGTCTTTTGGAGATGTATGCAGGTCTGGATTTTATTATTTTTAACTTAGGGAGATTCCTACAGTTCTATATTTGATAACTTTTCAACTTATGTAGTTACATGAAGTTCTATATTTTATAACTTGCCACCTTATGGAGATGTATGCCTTTCTAACCTGCATCATTTTCATCTTTTGGAGATGTCAGTGCCCTCTAGATTACATAACTTCACCCAATAGGATGATTAATGTAACTGTACCCAAATAGAAATATTCATTCACATTTTAGTTTCAATTCTTTCATAATTTTAAGGGTCTCCCAAAAAACTGCCACGACGTGTTTTGTTAACTTTTCCATAAAGATAAAGCTAAAACACATCGCAACTTGTACTCCAATGGAGATTTGTAATTCCACTGTAATTTCACCTTAATTATGACCAATGACTATTGCCCTTCTGTCAGACAGGCATTCCCTTAATGTACTAGAAGTGGTGTGACGGGATGTCACACTTTGTGATGTGACCCCTGCACAATGCCCTGTAAGAATCAAAGAGTAGGAGTAGATTCTCTCTCTCTCTCTCTCTCTCTCTCTCTCTCTCTCTCTCTCTCTCTCTCTCTCTCTCTCTCTCTCTCTCTCTCTCTGTGGTCAAAGTCACTGTGTATCGTTGCCTCTAATTCCGGCAGCGGTTCGAACCCCATACCTAATATACTTTCCCTTGGGTGTATTTATTCCCGAGGTATAGTGAATTGGATTAGAAATATATATATATATGCATACAGTACATACATACACACACACACACACGCGCGCGCGCAGTAGTTTGTCACTAAATTTAAATCTGACCTTTTTTTATACATTCAGTTACTGAAAAGACATATCCAATTAATATCAAATTCACAATACCTTCCAGACAACTTACACTCGGAGTTCACCTACCCCGATCAAGAATTGAACCTATGTCTTCCTGAGTTGGTGCAGTGGTGACGATAGGCTTTATGCACTAAGCCATCCCAATAGTTTTCTTCTACAGAAAACTGAAAACCCAAATTCTGAATACAGATCTTAATAGGGGTACATGCCATAAAGAATTCTCTTTGGGTGTCAGTTACTTACAAAACTCTGCCCCTTATAGGGCAAGCCAGATCAACTCAGTACCGGTCCAAAGCCCGTATAAACAGGAAGGCTTGAAATAAAGAAGGACATCTGCCGGTAAAACATCTGCCATAACTAATTATGAAAGAGGCCGTTAAGATTATAAACATCAAGTGGAGTTCCATTGAAAACAAAGACCACGACTAGGCATTACTGAACTTCAGATTTGTTAACTATTTGGGAGTTTATACACACACACATACATATATATACATATATATATAATATATATATATATATATATATATATATATATATATATATATATATATATATATATATATATATATATATATATATATATATATATGTGTGTGTGTGTGTGTGTGTGTGTGTGTGTGTGTATGTATGTGTGCATCGCATGAGTGTGTATGTATAAATGTAAGTGTGTACATACACCCATATATACAGTATATATATGTGTGTATATATATATATATATATATATATATATATATATATATATATATATATATATATATATATATATACTGCATATATGGGTGTATGTACACACTTACATTTATATATTGTGTGTGTGTGTTTGTTCTTCATCCAACATTCCAACTCATTAGAAGAAAATGTTCACCATTATCTAACTCCTATATTATATTCACTTTTCAGACTTTTAGATTGAAAATGAAACAAACGCAGAGGCTCAACGAATAAATGACGTGCCTTGTGCAAGCACGACGTCCTACAGGCAATAAAGCATATTGCATAATTCGAACTGTCGCTTTACATTGTGTTTTGATTAATGGTGATTAGACCCCTCGTGACTGAGTGTCAACTCGTGGAGTTGCCACTTCGCAAAAAATCGAGAAATTTTGATAACCCTTATCTACAAGCTCAGTCAATAGAGTGCTAGTGATTGTTGGAATTATAATATTTACAACTGGCAAACCATAATACTCTTGAATCGTTGCAAAGTCTGTTCTGAATAAATCTAGTTAAATATTGACAAATTGGTCACCGGCTACTAGCACATACTTCATAGACAGGTTCCTTTTTGACCATCATTCAGTTCTTTACAGACCATAGCTTTACACACGTCGTAAGGGTAAGCAAAGTCACATTGTCATAACGGAAAAATTACATGTTTTCCATTTTTGAAGTGCTGCTAGTTTCACACGTATTTTCATTATATATAAATAGTTCGTCTAGATTTAAGCTAAATATATTTTTGTAATCAGTATGTGCAGGATTTTGAGGGAATTAACAAGATCATACTACTGTTGGAAAGAAGTGCACTTTAAGTTTTCGAACGCAACGTCTGGCAAACCGACGATTACAGATTATCACGGATACATGAACATAAATATATATATATATATATATATATATATATATATATATATATATATATATATATATATATATATATATATATATATATATATATATAAATAAATATATATATATATATATATATATATATATATATATATATATATAAATATATATATATATATATATATATATATATATATATATATATATATATATATATATATATATATATGCATGCGTGTGTCTGTGTCTCTGTGAGCATGAACACGCGGCCAGATATCGTTATAGATAAATGAAAAAATAAAGATTTATCCTCCAACCCATGAGCAATTATCCAACTCAAGATAGCGTCTGGTTCCCGAAGGTATTCAGTCTTGAACTCGCTTGAAATCCCACCTAATATCAAAATACATAAACAAAGAAACATAAAAACACAGACTGTTAACATTAAGAAACGTGCCATTCATATGGGACATCCTTCCCGGGCCACAGATAATGGAAGTAAGAGAAAACTAAAAAAAAAACAAATAAATAAAAATTAAAAAAAGAGGATTAGTGTCAGAATACAGATGATACTGGCTAACACCTTCCGACTTCGATTTTTTTCCGATGTACAAAACACGTAACTTTTTTTTTATCTTTTATTAGAAACACGTAA